>NC_139961.1:19671308-20096308 GCF_963454915.1 Gymnoscopelus microlampas | reverse complement strand
GTGTCCAACCCGTATAACAGAGACTGGAGACGGACCTCTCCTATTGGATGGATCGTTCGCGGTCCAGCGATCAAGGACGCCAGCATCATTATGACGAGAACGCTCCCATCGGTCCCCAGGATCCCGCCAATTACCGCCACGGCGCCAACGTCAATTATGACTACTACTAATGATGGTCATCCCCGTGGGCACCAGCGCCCCCCCACCACCTGCCATTCACCTTGTTGCTGCTGGATTCTGATTTTAATCCGTTAAGAGTTTCATGCTTTGGCAAATAAAACAAAGGGCAATACGCAGAAAGTCTAACAAGCTCACATCGTTTTGTTTTGTGGATTTGTGTATTGTCGCAGTCGAGTGGAAACCTCGCAGATCCAAAGCCGTTCTCAAACTTTTTCATGTCAAAGGACCGCCAAATTGTTATATATTTATAAATATTTCCAAAAATAGCAGATGTACAAGCTCGCAGCATATAAATGGACAAAGTGGTTGAAATGATTGTGATGCTATGTCAACTAATTTAGCTAGGGACCCCCACCCCCTATTTAGGCTGTTTGAAAATATCCAATCTACAAGCTCACAACGCGTCGCATCGCGACGCGTTGTGAGCTTGTAGATCGGATATTTTCAAACATTTTAGTGCTTTTACTTTTGGTAGGCTGCTTTAAGTACATTTTGAAACCAATGCTTTTGTACTTTTACTCAAGTCAATTATTAATTCCGGACTTTTACTTGTAACAGAGTAGTTCTTCATTGCAGTATTGATACTTTTACTTAACACATCGGGTGCCAGCATTTTTTCATAACAACTTACCGTGGGTGCCAGCATTCTCCCCATTGACTGCGCTTTGCTGTTTAAAGTTTCCGCGTGCGTTACAAGCAAATCCACGCAAAAAAAAGCATCGATTCATGTTGTGCCATGAGCCTGGCTACAGGCTGGAACCATAACATTACCCTGCCGAGTTACAACGGGGGGGGGATTGCGCATCGCGCATGACCGGTTTTCCCCACAGGAAACAGATACGGAGATATAGGCGTTTCAAAGTAGGAAATAGACAGGAAGCGGATGGGGAAAAAAAAAATGTTTCCGGTGAGCGATCTGGCACTTCCTTCGCAGGATTACAATGGGTGCTCCCAGAGCTGCTCTAGCCCCGCCCGCGTAGAGAAAAACGAAAAAAACAAAAAGACTAAACTCACGGTTCAGACCGTGTTCGGCACCGAAGCGGCGGAACCGCCACTATGTAAACACACGGTTCAGACCGTGTTTGGCACCCGATGTGTTAAGTAAAACATTTGAGTACTTTTTCCACCTCTGGTTACAGTACATATTCAACTGACAATGTGCTGTTTGGTTATTTAATTAATTGATTTGTTATTTAATCAAATAATGGTTCATTGATTTGGTAAACTCTCAATACACATGCACATTTCCATGCAGTGTATTGCATAGCGTCTACATGAGCTCTGAGCAGACAGACATTTACATATAAATGTACAGAAAACCGAGGCGGCAGAAGATTACAGGAAACATACCAATTGGAATCCACACCCCATGAATTACACACACACACACACACACACACACACACACACACACACACACACACACACACACACACACACACACACACACACACACACACACACACACACACAGACGCACGCACGCACAAATAATAATCATACAAATCAGGCATGAGTAGATAAAGAGAAATCAAACACAGCTGTGTTTTCCTCTCTCCTTCCCCACATCCTTATCTCTGTCTCTCAAACACACACGGACGCGCGTTTGTATTTATTCAATTCAATTTTTATTTCAGACCCAAGGGAGATCCATATCACAACAAAAACACAATACAATACAAATAACAGAACAAGAAATACAATAAAAAGACTTCCACCATATACAGTTTGCCCCAATGGTTCCAGTCTAGAGGAGAATCTGACAGAACTATGTATAGGGTTAGTTATGACAGCAATGATGTCTTTTACTGACTCAGATGCCCTACACATGAATCTATAGACGCCTTAACAGACAACGTCACACTGATAAGAACCAGTATGCGCATGCGGGTCAGCAGCAAATGAACCCCACCGCTCATAAGATGCAATGTAAAAGTGGTCACAGCCTCACGTGTAAAACTGCATCCCATCAAACTTTCAGATGCTGTTTTTCTCCCAGTATGGAGGAAGAATGCTTAGGATTTTTACTGTGATCTCTCGCTCTTGAAATATATAATCCTTGGTTTCTGTTGTGTGTAAACAATAATAGCAATTCAAAGCAGTTGTCCCCCAACCCCACCTCCAGTGGCTGTCATATGAACGGAGGGAGCGCTCTATGATCATGGCACCAGAACCTGCTCTTGCTCGCGCAGCTGTAGACCGTCAAGCCTAATTAATGGTCCGTCCCGCGAAGGTGTCGCGTGCAGAGAATGGCAGAGAATAGCAGACCTCCAAGCTCACAGCGGTCGCATCCGTGACGCGGTTGTGAGCTTGTATGTCAGCTGTTCTCGGTGTGCAATACCGTTGCGCGATGAAGTATATATGTCTCGCTAGGGCGCACCCCACTAGCCAATACACAAGAGGGGGTTGAATGAACTGAAACCAGCGCACCCCAAAACAACAGGTTTGGGGATCTGTTGGGAATTGATTACATGAAACAGTCACCTGTACATCCAGTCTCAATGTTGGTAAACAAATAATTGGTCTATACCTAAGATTGCACAGCACAGTAGAGCAGGTGGGTAGTGGGTACCCAGGAATTTCAGGGAGGACACGAATGCCATGGCCGTCATTGCCCCTCAGTTTGGCCTTGTGCCCCTCAAAGAAATGGCATGCATTGTTTCTTTCTTGTTAGAAGACGCTCTTTCTTGTCATGTATCCACAAGTTTCCTTGGGAATTATGGGCATCACTTCCTGTAGGAATGTGAATTGAATGAGACTGTAAATACCATCATTTATTTATTTCACTGCAGATAGTCTACATATTAAATTAAATGTGACTCGTCTGATGCTGCCTTGCTTGTAGCGACACCACAGGTGGGCAGCATACAGAGAAACACGCGCACGCACACGCGCGCGCGCGCGCACACACACACACACACACACACACACACACACACGCACACACACACACACGCACACACACATGCACACAGACACACACACACACACACACACACACACACACACACACACACACACACACACACACATACACCCAAGTGCATGTGTGCGTGCGCACGTACATACACATCATGCTATATGCGAGGCTGATCATGAGCCCCACTTGTGCTTGAGTGCTGGGAGCCATGCAGGGTAAATATTTAGATTGTACATTATTGCTTCCAAAGCCCGGGCTTACAGCTCGGTCAACACGCAGAAGGTCAATGCATCATCTTTCCTCGCTAGACAGACCTGCCCCACGCACGCACGCAATGAACAGGCCCTGTTGTCATCCTCTTATAAAAATGTGTCCATCGATTAGGCAGATTTTCCTTCTATACTGTACAGCCCCCAATAGAGAAGACTTTGGTAAAAAAAAAAAATAGCAGATGTACGTGCTTGCAGTGCGGCACGAAGTGACGCACTGTGAGCTTGTGGATCTATAAGCTCACAGTACCCAACCCTACCTTTAATCAAGTGAATTGTGTTTATATGGCACCAAATCACAAGTCATCTTATAACAGTGGCTCAGGAGGTAGAGCATCAGATGGTTCCCGGTTTGGTTACTGGCTGCATGTCGAAGTGTCCTTGATCAATACAATGAACCCGTAACCAAAGAGATTCCAGAACAAGAGATGACACTCAATTGTTCCATTACAACAACCCGACATATTGGAGTGATATAGCGACTCCGGTTGCTTAAAAAAAAAAAAAAAAAAAGTCATGCTGTACAAACAATAAAAGTAATGCTTCTACACTGGTCTGTGTTGAACAGCGAAAAAGTATTATAAATATGCATACTCCTTCTATTTACTCATTTATTTATGAATGGATCAAAATACATGCATTCAGAATTTCAGGGTGTGGGCCTATATGTGTATGCATGCGTGTGTGTGTGTGTGTGTGTGTGTGTGTGTGTGTGTGTGTGTGTGTGTGTGTGTGTGTGTGTGTGTGTGTGTGTGTGTGTGTGTGTGTGTGTGTGTGTGTGTGTGTGTGTGTGTGTGTGTGTGTGTGTGTGTGTGTGTGTGTGTGTGTGTGTGTGTGTGTGTGTGTGTGTGTGTGCGGCCAACAGGTTGAGAATCACTGGTTAAATTCAGTGGTGGAAAAAGTACTCAAATGTTTTACTTAAGTAAAGTAGCGATACAACATTGTAACTCTATGTATACTCTGTTACAAGTAAAGGTCTGTTATTCAAATTTAATTTGAGTAAAAGTACAAAAGTTTTGGCATCAAAATATACTTGAAGTAGAAAAAGTACAAAATTATTCATAATGCAGAATGTCCCATTTTCAAAATGTTTCAATATTTTGAAAATAGCAGATCTATAAGCTCACAACGTGTCTCATCACGGCGCGTTGTCAGCTTGTAGATCGGCTATTTTCAAATAGCCGATGTATAGGCTTTAAGTGATCATGTGCCTTAACACATCGAGTGCCATAAACGGTCCGGGCCGTTTTTGACCCAATTAGATTTTTATAAGAGGGGCCCACGTGGGGCGCTAAAACGAAACTTTGTGATCACCCAAGGAGTTTCTGAGAAGGAGAGGCCAGATGTGGCTCCATGTCAAAAATCCTTCCGGTCGCCATTTCCAATGTTATCTCCTTGACTAAAAGCTTAATAACTTCTTTTTAACGTGGTGGAAGCGAGCCGTTTTCGATCGGCGATCACTCTGCAATGGAGGATCGCGTTGGAAATATTATTGTTCCAGGCGTTAGTCGGGACCCTCCGCCGTCTCGCACGCACGCTTTGTTTACATGCACTTCCGCGTCGGGGTTTCGACAGCACAAAAAGTATAACGTAAGTGGATGGAAGAAATGCCATAGTCGCTTGCTTGTTTTCATGGACAACATCTAGCAACACTGATTATTGGCACAACAGTGACACGTTCAGGAACGAGGCGGAGCCGAGTTCCGCAAGCATCACTGAAGTGCCAATAATCACGGTAAAGCTCCCTCGAGTGTAATATTGCGATTATACAACAGCTACCATCAAAATAAACTTTCTGGGAGTGTTATCTCTCACTCTGTTATCCAGGAAATACATGGGGTCTGACAGAGACAGAGTCCCTGTTTACTCGGGAGGCATGCGTTAATCTGACAGACCTTTTCTCCGACTATGTGGCATCCGCGTGCGGTTAGGGTTAGGGTGCGGGTTTGGTTCGGGTTTACTGTTTAATGTCGGAGCACTGCGCTGTCGGAGGAATGCGCTGTCGGACTAACGTATTGCACCCGTTTACTCAGCCAGTCCATTCAGCGCTGGACAACTTTTCCCAAACTGAAGAGAGAAACAGAACTGTTAGCTCAGTGTCATTGTAATTAAGATATTCAATAGAAATTCAAAATGTTTTTATGGCAGATTTAGATACTATGTCTGCAAACTTAGCCAAGCCACTTAGCCGGCTCTGCCGAGACTCAGCACAGCTGATTTGACATTTTGATTAGTTTCATTTGAGAACGGCTAGGTGTGCTATGCACAGCGTTGCCATGTCTGCTTATTATAGGCGACTTTGGGTTTCTAGATTTTTTGAAAATAGCAGATCTACAAACTCGGGACGCGTCGCATTGCGATGTGTTCTGAGCTTGTAGATCGGCTATTTTCAACATATACAGTATAGTGCCCTGGTTGCTTCTTTTGGGCTTGTTTTCCTCGACCTGGCTGCTTATTTCTCTCACAAAATCTGGCAACACTGGCTGTGCGTGCTCGTTTGAGCATGGGTAGAGAGCCTATTTCAGCCAATCGGATTGCTTGGTCGGAACGACCTGTTGTATAATTGACAGTAAGAGTTTTCCTTTGACGCTGTGGCATTCATTTGCACCGTGCATGTGTGTCAGCTACAGAGGTTACATCTAGGGGTGAGGACTGCGAATGCTGCAGCAGACACAAAATCAATCATTGATTTGTGCCGCCCTAATAGGATGGAAACACATTCCTGTATTTGTATTCTCGCTGCCTACATTTCCCTCACCTATTGATTGTTAAATTACCACCACCTGCTGATTGACAATTGACTGCCACCTGTGTCTTGTCTCGAGTGCGTGGGTGTGTGGGTACATATGTGTGAGTGAATTTAAGTCTGAGCAAGGTGAAATTAACAGGGTGAAACCTGCTAATTGGGACCAATGGATTGGTAGTTCTCAAACCTTTTCATGTCAAGGACCTCCAAATTGATATGTATTTTTTTGCCACAGGCCCCCAATCTGAAAATGTTTGTGCTAGGGACCCACAGAAGAGAAGGTTTGTGTACATACTTTTTTTTAATTACTCATGTTTTTTCCAAACTTCTTACATTTTTTTTGAGCGGTGTAACCGCTCCTGGGTTTAGGACCCATCCGTGGTGAAAGTTTTTCTTTCCGCCATGCTGTGGAAAACACGCCCATTGGCTAATGGGCGTGTGGACCTCTGATGTCACGCTCATGTCACCATAAATAATAAGCCATAGCCACAATAGGAGATGTTCCCAATGGAGCTATGCCCAAATATGGAGTGTGTTGTCTAACCTCAATGGTCATCATGGCATCAGCAAACAAATCAGTCAGCTCATATATGGGTACAAAAGTGGTCGTGCCCATATATGGGCATACACTGATGACATCAAGGATCTTCTCCATATATGAGCATATCAGTCAGATAGGCAGTGTGAAAACCTCTAGTTTTTAAAAATAGCAAATAGCAGACAAGCTTGCAGCGCTGCACCAAGTGACGCACTGTGGGCTTGTAGATCTGCTACTTTAGAAAAGCCAAATACATAAAGTGGTTACAACGATTGTGATGCTATATTAACTACATTTGTCAGGGACCCCCTGGAACGTCTGTGTTTGGATAAAAAAATATATAACTTCTTACTCTTTGGATACATTTTTACTTTATCACTGTGAGCGTCAGCTGATGCTTCATGCTTCATTTATTCATATATGAATAAAAGATTTGCCTATGGGCGATTTCAATCGAACAAATCAGTCATGACTCATGACAGCCTTGATTAGACATTAGAGTCAGCTTGTGTGTTTTAGTCAGTCTGTAGTGTTTGATGTGAGAAGCTGTGCTTTTCTCCCTAGGCCTACTGACTGTGTGTTCATGACAAGAAAGTAAGTGTCGTTTTTGTTTATTGTTGAATATGGGGCTTTCCTTTACACTTAACCGTCATACCTGTTTGTTTATACTGTGTTTTTTAGACTGTTAGACATTTTGATGGGCTGTAATAAGTTTGATTGTGAATTACTTGTATGATGATTTGAACAGTCTTACTCTTGAGTAAAGTGAACCAACCAACTGTACCTCTCTGGTGATTATCTGACCAGAGCCACCATATATCACTGTTACCAGATCTCGGTCTACTTCAGTGGTGTAAAGTAACTAAGTAGCCTACATTTACTCAAGTACTGTAGTACAATTTTGAGGTACTTTTACTTTACTGGAGTATTTTCAATTGTCTATACTTTTACTTGTACTCCACTACATCTCAGAGGCAAATATTGTACTTTTACTCCACTACAGTTATTTGAAAACTTTAGTTACTAGTTACTTTGCAGATATAGATCTATTACATTATAAAACATACATTAACCACTCTAGCACTATTTTATACCTATGCTATTTGAAAATAGCTGATTTACAAGCTCACAACGCGTCGCATTGCGACGCGTTGTGAGCTTGTAGATCTGCTATTTTCAAACATTTTAGTACTTTTTCTTTTGGTACTTTAAGTACATTTGATACCAATAATAGTGTACTTTTACTCAAGTACATTTTGAATTCCTGACGTTTACTTGTAACAGAGTACTTCTACATTGCAGTATTAATACTTTTATGCAAGTCAAATATTTGAGTTATTTTTCCACCACTGGTCTACTTTTTGGAAACACTGGTATGATTGTCTCTTGTAATAGCTGATGTTTTTATGGTGTAGTGGTGCTCTTTTTGTAGTACACCTAAACCTAACCCTGACCTTAAGGTAGTGGGCAACCTGGGGAACTCTATACCAGTGCATTTGTAGAGGCCCGCCCCTAGACCTCTGTTACAGATACTCCTGGTCAAATATTACCCCACTACAATAAGTGAATGTTGCTCTGTCAAGAGTTAAAGTAGGCTACTGGAGAACGTGCTTGTAAGCATGTATTCAAAAGTGCATGCTTTTAAAAAATACTTAAAGGACGACTTAGTCCGTTTTCAACCTATTTTAATATAATTGGTCCTCACTATTCTATAATATTGTGTATTATATAAGTCTGTGTCTCAGAGGAGGGCTGTGGACAGTTCAGAAACCCGCCAACCAGTGACATATGGGGAATATAAGCTAGAAACTGCAGGCTTTCTATCCCTGGAAAGTTAGCATGCTATAATGGAAGCCATTGTTCTCACGTTAATAAAAAAAATACATACGAATTTAAAAATCATTTGCCAAAAATAAGCTTTTAGATGGGCTATTTTTGTTGAAGAGATTTGGTGTAGACGGAAAAAACTATGGTCCAAGTACTCAGACTGGAGGGTTTAAGTCCTTGGCTCCGAAAGAGGGCGTTTCCAGGGGGTCTCCAGCAAAAGTAGTTAACATAACGTTAACATAATTTTATCCATTTATATGTCTGGGGGTCCCTGGCACAACATATTTTCAGATGGGGGCCCGCGACCAAATACATATCATTTTGGGGGGTCCTTGACATGAAAATGTTTGAGAACCACTGATTTAAGTGGTTCAAAGTGTTGAACTCTTGGACCCTGAGGATGGAGGCTTGCTGGTGGGCTGACGGATGAAGTGGGTGTATTGAGTGTACAGTTTCAGGGCTGTAAGAGGATATGGATCCAAATACTAGGGGACATAAGTCCCGAGCTGAGCGTGCTCCACTGTCAGTTGATTAACCTGAGGCCGATTCTACACATTTTCTAAATCCAGTTTTCTGAAAAACGTACATTGCAATATCAGTGGTTCTCAAATGTTGTCATGTCAAGGACCCCCAGAATTGATATGTATTTGGCCGCGGATCCCCACCTCAATATATGTTTTGTTCCAGGGATCCCCTTAACAAAAGATTTTAGTTAAAAATGTAAATATATATATATATATATATATATATATATATATATATATATATATATATATATATATATATATATATATATATATATATATATATGTATGTACAGTATATATATATTTTTTTTTGTTGAAAAAAAGAAAACAAAAATGTATATTATATATTATACATTTTTGTTTTCTTTTTTCCACAACTTTTAAAGATTTTTCGAAAACAGCTCATAACGCAGCATGAAGTGACACACTATAATAATAACTTGAATTTATATAGCGCCTTTCTGAAACCCAAGGACGCTTTACAGTACACAAAATAAACAAATTAATTGCCAAAAGCCTGAGTAAATAAGTGTCTCTTCAGTGTGGACTTGAAAGAGTCCAGTGTTGGCATCTGGCGAATCTCCATTGGGAGAGAGTTCCAGAGGTCAGGGGCAGCCACTATGAGCTTGTATATCTGCTGTTTTTCAATAGCCAACCAATGTGCTATATATATATATAAGATATAAATAACACAGATGCTTTCCCGGTTTTAATGGGTTAAGTCAAGAGATGGACAGACGGGTATAAACTCTCAGTGAACAGTCTATAGAAATAGTCTGCACTCACAAGGTGAATTTTCTTTGCATTTTTTTATTTACCGCAGCAGCAGTCATGACAAACGGACGCGTTTCGGCTACTCAGGCCTTCATCAGCGTTTCGAAACGCTGACGAAGGCCTGAGTAGCCGAAACGTAGCCGAAACGCGACTGTTTCTAAAGACTGTTCCACAGACTGCAAAGACTTCAATGGGTCAAAGAACAAACCATTGCATCTAGCATTGAGCTTTTAATTACTTTGTTGTTCTTTGGTTGTGTGACAATAAAGTAAATGTCAAATGGATTTTTTTTTGGTAATCTGGCTGAATATCCTGAAAGAGAAGTTCTGTAATCTGAAGGTATTTCTAGGTCTGGGGCTGCAGCTATGAATTATTTTCTTAGCGAATACCGATTACACCAATGGTTACTTTTTTCGATTCATCGAGAAGCGAGCGTTTTATGTATTTCAAAGCTCAAAACGCGTCGCAATGTGACACATTTTGAGCTTGTATCGGCCATTTGGTGTAAACGTAAAGAAGCAGTCTGAGTGCAGTTGTAAATCAAGTCCTTTTCACTAAGACTAGAGGGTTTACAATGTACAATTCAGATATTTAGCAGATGCTGATTTACAGTAAGCAAGGTAAACGCATCAAATGCCTAGAGATAGGATCATGGGTAAACCAAAACGTCTATCATCCTCTCACCAGTCCCCGGACCCCACTTTGAGAATCACTGGTTTAAATTACATTTTAAGACTTAAACCCACTTAAACTTCAAGTGGTTATGATGCAGAGTAAGACAAAGTAGTGTGAGATATACAGCTGATACAAGAATTACATCAGGGGGAAAAAAAACTAACATTGTCAACAATGATGCAACAACCGGACTTATAGTTCTTGTAGTGGGAAAATAAGAGGCAGCCAAAAACTGTGTTTTTATTCCTCTCATTTTACGTTTTTTTATTCAGCATAGGGTGCTCTTAGACAGGGAGACATATACAGTACAGTACATTATGCTTTTTCCTTTATGTACACACACATAATATACAAACATACAGTATGCAGGGCTTCACAGCCAAGATAACAACAAGAATACACAAACAAAAATAATCCCTACCCTTTCCCCTCCCACTTAGAACTTTGACTCCCTCTCACTTCTCCCCATATTGGCCTAATAGAATATATCATGAAAATAATTGACTCATCTACAAATGTCTAGGGTCTTCATAATAATAATAATAAAAAAGGAGTTGATAATGATAAAACTAAATAAATAATTGTACGTTTTAGGAGTCTGCAGTTCCCACAGAGATTAATCATATTCATGAGAGCATGAAATCCTCCACCATATGTATATCCACTAATCAGGGTTTCTCTGAACCCTGACAGAAGTTCTTCACATAATTGTGTCATTAATGTACAACTCTAATCCCTCTCTGAAGCAAAGGGTCAGAGGTGTGTGTGTGTGTGTGTGTGTGTGTGTGTGTGTGTGTGTGTGTGTGTGTGTGTGTGTGTGTGTGTGTGTGTGTGTGTGTGTGCGTGTGCGTGTGCGTGTGCGCGTGCGTGCGTGCGTGCGTGCGTGTGAAAACGTCCCCACAAGTATACGTTTACAATTAGAAAACAGATTCAGCTTGGGGTTAGAATTAGAGATATAGGCTTAGGGGTTGGAATTAGAGTAAAACATGATTTATACATAGTTGCGTGCCAGTGTTGTGCACCGGAAAGCCGATCGGCTATTTTTCGTCTCTAGGCTTACAGTTAAAAATGCCCAAAAATGGCATTCATAAAATTGTCGTTCTAAAATGTTAATGTCCTCACAAGTATAGTAATACAAATGTGTGTGTGTGTGTGTGTGTGTGTGTGTGTGTGTGTGTGTGTGTGTGTGTGTGTGTGTGTGTGTGTGTGTGTGTGTGTGTGTGTGTGTGTGTGTGTGTGTGTGTGTGTGTGTGTGTGTGTGTGTGTGTGTGTGTGTGTGTGTGTGTGAGAGTGTGTGTGTGTGTGCTTGTGTTACTATGCTTGTGAGGTCCAAATGTCCCCACAAAGTAACAAAGTATAGGTCAATGTACATACACCATCATTGTGAGGAAAATATTTCCGTGCACTGAAAGCTGTGGATTTAAAAGCTCACAGTGCGTTGCATGTTGTGACTTTGATGCTTGTAGATCCGTTATTTTTGGCTTTAGGGCTATAGGGCAAATTGTCCTTCTAATACGTAAGGGGGCCGTGCTTTTTCAATTACTTTTTTCATTATTAATTTTATAATTTTTCGGGATAATGAAAATAATTAAATAAAATAAAGAAATAAAATTAATTTAAAAAGTAATTGAACAAACACAGCCCCTCACATATTAGAAGGACAATATCAGTCACCAGAACCAAGGACGGGTGTTTTTGATGAATCCATCATGGTTAAAATAGTTTGAAGTTATAATGGGTTTGTATAGGAAGGGGGCATGTCTGTTAAAATGAATATCAAATATCTAAATACGGAATCAAGCAATTTAAAAACTGTCTGGGGTGCTCACAAAAGCCAGAGTACACGTTAAAATGACCCCAAACATGTTTGAAAGTGAAATATCCCTTAACATTGTCGAAACGCACATCTTTTCCCTCGTCGTGTTCTGCAGAGTCAGAGAAGAGCTCATTACCAATGTATGAGCAGGAAATGGGAAGAGAATATGTCTGAAGTGTCCCAAAGGACACAAGCAAATCAATGATGCTCTTCAATTACAAACTTTACAGTAGATTTAATCTAAGGCAGCTTTGTTAGCAGGCAATTTTTGTGTAACATTTGTGTATGCAGTACTGTGTGTGTGTGTGTGTGTGTGTGTGTGTGTGTGTGTGTGTGTGTGTGTGTGTGTGTGTGTGTGTGTGTGTGTGCGTGTGCGTGTGTGTGTGTGTGTGTGTGTTTTAACAATATATTTCTGTCCACATAAGGGAGAGCATACAAGGACACACATATTATAGGTGCAGTAAGGTTACATTCACAAAATCCTGGCATATGTCTTCATGATACAATAAGCATGTCACTCAGTACTCTGCGCATAAGTAGCAGTGTCTCCGCCATATGGCGGCTGTCAATTATTGCAGAGACAGCCCAATATTGCCAGCCTTTTTGCGTCCTTTTTGGGCGTCCCAAGTTGTTGAAACCCTCTAACAACCAGTCTGTGGGTATGTCCTAGCCTAGATCACCAGAGGAAACAAAAGTTCTTAGTCTCGCACTGTCGCTTGGTGTCAAAGCGCTCTCTGTAGTCGTTCTCATGTGCCTGGAAGTCCACCCATTGCTGTTCTGACAGTGCATGGACATACCGCTGGAAGGCCGCTGGGTCTATTGCCTCTCGTCCCTGTAGCTGTTCACGGGAGGGGCCGTCAGGTAGCGTCGGCTGTTGGTAGATTCTACCGGTGAGCAGTGCCTTCTTTGTATGCAAGCTTGATGATCGTGATCAAGCATCAGTACTTAAAGAATCCTCTTAATATGAATCCAGACACTGGGTGACAGCCCCTTTTGCTGGTAGTTTTGAAGCTCTACCTATAGATCTAAGCATGCAAAGTGATGCATGGTGTATGCAGTGGTGGAAGAAGTAGGCTAGCCTATACTCAGATATTTTACTTAAGTAATACCACAATGAAAAATGACTCTGTTACAAGTAAAATGTTACTTGAGTAAAAGTACAAAAGTATTGGCATCATAATATACGATGCGACGCGATGCGACGCAATGCGACGCGTTGTGAGCTTGTACATCGTCTATTTTCAAATAGCCTATGTATAAGATAGGGCTTAAGTGGTTAATGTATGTTTTATAATATAATGATTTATATCTGCAAAGTAACTAGTAACTAAAGTTTTCAAATAAATGTAGTGGAGTAAAAGTACAATGTTTTCATCTGAGATGTTGTGGAGTAGAAGTAAAAGTATTTGAAATTAGAAATACTCCAGTAAAATAAAACAACCTCAAAATTGTGCTTACGGTAAGTACAGTACTTGAGTAAATGTACTTAGTTACTTTACACTACTGGGTGTTTGAATGTATAGCTTATGTAGCGTACAGCCGCACACGACATGCGGCCAGACTTCTATTATCTTCCACACGCGGCCTCTGAGATAGCTTGGATGGAGTGTTGTTGTCCTGTGAAGTGATGTCTTTGCTCGATGGCACAATGTAACAGACGGAGAGAGTGAGAGCATTATGCTGGAGCAGGCAGCGGTCTGTCTCACCACTTCGGTTCAAGGCCCCGCCATGCAATGATGATTCACATCCGGACGATCTTGTCTCATGATTCTGACACCAAGGCAGTAGCCTATGTTCAGAAGTGTTCAGAAGAATATGTGAGTCATGGCTGATCGATACAGAAGTACTGTTATGATTAGACTGACCTTCTGCTTGACCCGGTACATAAGTGTGTTGAATCACTCTCATCTGCGCTAATAAGCACAACTATGTGGTGTACCTTTTTATCAAACTTAGCACTGACGCCAGTGGTGTAAAGTAACTAAGTACATGTACTCAAGTACTGTACTTTAGTAACATTTTTAGGTACTTTTACTTTACTGGAGTATTTCCAATTGTCAATACCTTTACTTCTACTCCAGTACATCTCGGAGGCATATATTGTACTTTTACTCCACTACAATTATTTGAAAACTTTATTTACTAGTTACTTTGCAGATATACATTGTTCTATTGTAAAACATACGTTAACCACTTTAGCCCTATTTTCTGCACAGGCTATTTGAAAATAGCCGATCTACAAGCTCACAACGCTTCGCATTGCGACGCGTTGTGAGCTTGTAGATCTGCTATTTTCAAATATCTTTGTACTTTTACTCTTGGTACTTTAAGTACATTTTGATGCAAATTATTTTGTACTTTTACTCAACTCAATTTTGAATTCTGGACTTTTACTTGTAAAAGAGTATTTCTATATTGCAGTATTGGTACTTTTACTTAAGTAAAGAATTTTAATACTTTTTCCACCACTGACTGACGCTAATGTTACGAAAACAATTAATTCTATTAGAGCAAAGTGAGAAGAAATCAGTTCATATAGCATGTCTCGCTAGTTCTACTGAAACTGCAACTCTGTGAACCCCTCTTTGCAGAAGTTATTGTAATATTTAAAGTCCTGCTTATTATTGTAGGCCTATATAAGCAGTGTCATGAAGCATCGGGGCATTAATTCATGCGTTGTGATGCATTGTGAGCTTAGAGATCTATTGTCAGCTGTTCTTGTCAATGACGGACAAAACCTCCTAACTTGAGCTGGATTTGGGTAAAGTGGTGATAATATAATGACACATGTATCTGACAATATATAAAGTCACAATACCAGAATTCCCCCCCCTGGGATTAATAAAGTGTCTGTCTGTTTGTAATAATAATACATATTATTTACAACGCACTTTACATTTTTACAAATCAAAAGGCAAAACAAAAAATATCGGCAACAACAGAAGACACTTCTTAGGGTAAAAAGTAGATTAAAAACAAATTAAGGCATATAGTAAAAGAAAGACCTAAGGAAAAAAAGACTAAGCTAGGGGTGTCACGATTCACTTACCTCACGATTCAATTCAAAATCGATTCCTAGGGTGCCGATTCGATTAAAATTGCGATTCTGCGATTAATTGATATTCGATTCGATTCTTGCGATTTTCTACCCCAAATCACTTTGCTTTAATTATACTAGAACATTTTAAAACAATTCTGAACAATATAAACCATGAAAAGTTGAATCATACACTTCAATGCAGCCAGATCATGTCAGTCAGTCTTTCTGACATTGATTTCAGACAAAGTGCCAGTGAAAAAGGTACTACCTTATAATAATAAAAACAAAAAAAAACAAAATAATAATAATAATAATAATAATAATAAATCGATTTTGAACATTTTGAAACATTTTAAAATCGTGGCATTAAGAATCACGATTTATTCATGAATCGTTTTTTTTTTGACAGGCCTAAGCTAAAGCTTTCCGTCTGTCTAATCATTATGAATCTGTCTGTCCATCAATCCAATCATCTTTGGGTGTGCAGTTGTTGGCTGATGAGATTATAGGAGTGTTGTTTACTTGTGGATTGTTATGTTTGAAAGCTCTCCTCTTCTCAGAGTTGGTGACAGACTCGTCATTCCATTTCATTGACTCTCTTCCGCAAACAAGCGGTGAGCTCAGAGCTCAGAGAACCAAATGACACCAAGGCAGTATGTTCAGAAGTGTCTCACACACAGAAGATGTGAGTCATGGCTGATCGATACAGAAGTACTGTTATGATTAGACTGACCTTCTGCTTGACCCGGTACATAAGTGTGTTGAATCACTCTCGTCTGCGTTAAGCATAACTATGCGGTGTGCCTTTTTATCAAAGCAGTGTTGCTTTGTTTTTCTTACCCTTACCCTTAGTTAGAGGGAGATTCTTAGGACTGTATGGTACTTTTCAATTTTGTCAAGGCCCAAATTGATATATTTGACCAAGGGACGAGGAGAAGATTAGTCAACATTGTCAACACTTTTCAAAAATAATAAATAGTAAATGTACAAGCTCACAACGCGCTGCAACACGTTGTGAGATATTTATACTTACTTACAGTAAGTGTTTATTTAAACTGTTCCTCATTTTGCTGGGGACCCCCTGAGGGACCTCCTCAAGGGCCGCTGTCTCTCCAGCTCTTTAGTAAACACAAAAAAGCATTGTCAGGTCAGGATACCAATTGTATCCAATCAGGAGAGAGACCTCAACATAAGGTAAAATAGCACACCTCTGTTATTTTCAGCAAAAGCTTTCCCCACAATAGGCTCTATGCACAGCAGCCATATTGGGAATGAATTGGGCCCCTTACTTCCTTCACAGGTGTTACCAATACTATTAATTAAGGCTCTGTTCCATTTAGTGTAGCACAATGGTTGTCTTATTTTCCAAGGACCCCCATAACACTGAGAGTGTACAAATGGAACCAAATGGACCCTTACGGGTCAGAGTTACACACCCACCATGAGGGGCCAATTGGGAACCAAAATGGAGTGTTTCTAGTGAGCCAACATGCACAATATCAGCACCCTCCCTGACCAGAATGGAACAGAGCCGTAATTAGTATCATTGGTAACACCTGTGAAGGAAGTAAGAAGAGGCACAATTTATTTCCAATAGGCTGCTGTGCATAGAGCCTATATGGATGCTGGGGTTTAATTGGTTAAAGACCCACACAGGATGTTGTTTTGCCACTCATGGCTCCTCTCAAATCAGTCTAACCCCCCCCCCCCCCACACACACACACACACACACACACACACACACACACACACACACACACACACACACACACACACACACACACACACACACACACACACACACACACACACACACACACACACACACACACACACACACACACACACACACACATAGACACACACACACACACACACACACACATAGACACACACACACACACACACACACACACACACACACACACACACACACACACACACACACACACACACACACACACACACACACACACACACACACTGCCGCAATCCATGTTTTCATTCATACCTCTCCTTTGTTTTTACATCCTATGCCTATGTCTCGTAACAGCATCCAGAGAGGATGACTCAGTCAGCTCTTGTGGCCTGTCTTTTTTTTCTTTCTCCAGTGGAAAAGGATCATTCACTCAACCTCTTTTCAGCGAGAAGGCAACGATCTGTCCAGATGTCCTGATGATCCACCACAAGATGTATCTCTTTCAAAAGGTAAGGATTGTCTCTGTGTGTGTGAGAGAGAGGCCATACACACAATGGGCTCCATTTATTGATTGATTGATTTTTGTTGGTGATATCACATACAAACAGCACAACAGCACTTTCCCGACATACAGTCATAGCATCACGAGGTAGCCTTGTTCCAGATGAATCTGCCATTGCAAAAAAAAAAATTGCCCTTGTGATATTGTCTGGCACACGAGGCTATCACCGAGGATAAAAACACAATAAAGCCGGAGGGCTTATTTTCCATTGTGTTCCTCTTCACAAAAAAACACTAAACGACATCACAAACAAAAAACACAACAATACATCGGACAGATATACGTAAGGAAACTAGAGTCTAAGAAATGTGCAGTCAAGGCAATTTAACCTGGGGGGGGGGTTCCATAGATAGATAGATAGATAGATAGATAGATAGATACTTTATTGATCCCCGAGGGGAAATTCAGATATCCCATAGCTCATACAGGCAAGGTTAGTTAAAAACACATCACAAAAAGGGCGGGGGCACAGGTTAAAACTGAGAGAAGACAAATATAAAAGATATATTATGAAATAAGCATAAAAAAGCATTTAAAAGGTGTCACTGGAATAAATCATCCTTAGTCATTGTCATTGCACATAGACCCATAAATAACTGAAAACTAAGACCATTAGTCCATTAGTCCAGTTCATAGGCCTAGCGGCTGGTCATGGAGTTGAAGAGCCTGATTGCTGTTGGAACAAAAGTGTTTTTAAAACGATCGTTCTTGCAGGGCAATGAACGGAACAGGTCCTTACGACCGCTTTTTTGACCTGCCAGGATGTTGTGGAGAGGATGACCCACATTGTCCATTATGGCCCTCCTCTTCTTGTGTATACACCTCTCCACAACAGCCTCCAGTGAGTCCGGCCTCTCGCCCAGTACTGACCCCGCCTTCTTCACCAATTTATTCAGCCGCTTAGCATCCTTGTCCATCACACTGCCTCCCCAGCAGACTGCAGCATAGAACAGGACACTTGCCACTGCTGACTGGTAGAACATGCATTCTGTTGCACACATCAAAAGACCTAAGCCTCCTCAAGAAAAAGAGCCATTGGGTCCCCATCACAAATTACATACATCTTATTCTGGGGGGGGGGGGTCCCTGTCACCGGTCACCTGTTACCCTGTTACCCTTTCCCTTTTCAGATGGGGGTCCGCAGCCAAATACATATCAATTTGATGTTCCTTGACATGAGTTTGAGAACGTATACTGATGCATGGCCTTATTTCACCCCCCAGAATAATTCATAAATAAACACAGTTGAAACAGCGACGATAATTTGAAAGTGGATCGGGAGTAACGAGCCACTCCACCTGTCAAGCGCTTGATCCGCCAGGCTCTCTTTCTGACCTCGTCCGACAACGTTTATTTTGACTTGCAAAGTACGACCTCGCCTTGAAAGAGCCAAGAACCTCTAAACCTCCGTGACAAAAGCCCGCTCAAAGTGGCGAGGCATAATATCAATGCTAATCTGATGAGAGAGAAAAACTAAAGGTTTCAGGTGCAAAATTAACCCATTAAGACCTGAGGTCGATTCTACAAATGCATTCTAAATCAGTGGTTCTCACACTTTTTCGTAATATCAAAATGATTCAACATTTTTCAAAAGCTTTCAAGATTTTTCAAAAATGTCCAAAAATAGCAGATGTACAAGCTTGCAGCGTGGCACAAAGTGATGCGCTGTGAGCTTGTACATCTTCCACCAGTTAGGTGTTGAGGCATTAAATTGAGTTTGACTCGATTCCACAGATACATATTGTGAAAATTGCCGATCTACAAGCTCACAACGCCTTGCAATGCGAGGCGCTGTGAGCTTGTAGATCGGCTATTTTCACAATGTTGTAATAGTTGACAATTTGGCCAATTTGGTGTTAATAAAGGTCTTAAAAGACCAGAGCTGTTATTTTCTGTATACAAATTGATTTGCAACAAACATGGTGCTCAATAAAGACCTGTGCTTGGCATTAGGATCTACAAGCACACAGCGCGGCACAAATTTGCAATTTTTTTATCTAAAAAATAGGGATGTCCGATATTATCGGCCTCCCGATATTAGCATTTTTTTTTTTTTTGCTTTATAAATAAGTTACAGGAGTTCTTACTGTATATGGTGTGTGTGATATGAAATTTGAGCTTACCCTAATCACAATAATCCCCGCATATATCGGTATCGGTTGATATCGGTATCGGTAATTAAGAGTTGGACAATATCGGTATATCGGTTATCGGTAAAAAAGCCAATATCGGACAACCCTACTAAAAAATGTTTGGATCATTTTGAATAATTTTGCATGTTTTTTTTTACACAAATACTCTCTTCTGGGGGTCCCTGGCACAAAAAAAAATGGGGGTCCGTGGCCAAATGCATTATCAATTCCTTGATTCCTTGAACTTTTCCAAATAATAATAAAATGGGTTTTTGGACATACTTTACAAGCTTTTACCACCCGACAGTGACGACATGTATCCATCAAATATAAGTGATGGTGTTCTGACTGAACTCGTCGACACTGAAGTGTGGGGTTGGGGAGGGGGGGGGGGGGTATTGTGACAGCTGGGCTCTACAGATGGAGCACCTCGGGCATAGGAGCGATGATGATGATGGTTGATGTAAAAAGTATATATATATATATATATATATATATAATAATACTCTGCTAAAAGTACGAAAATTTTACTTCACCGAAAAAAGTATTGGCATCAAAATATACTAACCAAAATAAAGGTAAAATGTTTTTTCCAACCAGAAATTTGTCAAAAAAGAAAAGCTGATCTAGCTCATAACGCGTCACGATTGTAGATCGGCTATTTTTGAAACAACAACAGCCTATACAAATAGGTCACCTGTAACTAAAATGTACACATGTAGGGGTGAACAAAGCACTTAGTTTTAGTGGAGTAGAAGCGTTATTATTTTATTTTAAATACAACTCAATAAAAGTCAAATTTCCTGAAAATTGTATTTCGGTTACAGAAATCGAGTAGATGTACTTAGTTACTTTCCACAACTTGTTTGGGGGGGGGGGGGGTGGGGGGGGGGGTTAGACAGCTGGGACGTACAGACGGATCACCTCAGGGATGTGAGCGATGCTGATGGTAATGAAGGTTGATGTCAGCCTTCATCATGTCCGTGTTCCGTTTTGCTCCCTGACACTGAGCCTCTATGCCTCTCACCAACTCAGTGACAGAGTTTACAGACCATCCTTGTGTCTGTTCCGCATTAGACTTGCATTAGAAAGGTAGGGTAAGTGATTTTCTTTTGTTAAAATCCATGTCTCTCCAGCTCTTTATTCAACAGAAAATGACCTTTGAGGTCGGGATACCAATTTAGTCCAATCAGGCTAAAGAACTCGGACAGGATACAGATTTAACAAGTGAAATTGGAAGTGATGACACAAAGAAATGACAAAGTTGCAACTGGAACACTATAAAAAAAATGGAGCTGATAAATGAATACTCTCTCATGATTGGCTGAAATGTTGTCACCTACCTGAAAATGTATTTTCTGTTTATTAAAGAGCTGGAGAGAAAGGCCCCTGTTACTGATCAAATACTCTAGTCTATTGAACACTATCAAAAAACGTTTTGTTTTAACCAAAATATATTACTTGCCCTACCTTTAACCACTTAAACCCTCTAGTCTGATGCAAGTTCAGAGGTGCCGCAGAATACTTTAACACTATTTGGTATTGATCAATATAACTTCAGTTTAACCACTTTGAGTCTATACTTAGTAAAACATTTACCTGAATTGCACTGTTGGTGTGTTCTCTTTCTATCTACACCAACAAATCTCTTTGCCAAAAAAAGCAGATCTCCTGTAGATCTTAGTTTTGGCGAATCCCACCCCTAAGTATAAAGTTGTTTCTTTCCTAAATGGAAACGGATATTCTCTCAAGTTTTCCTCGTGACATGCTGTATCTCAGGGGAGAAAGATTTACACATTTACACACCGTAATATGACATAAATGTTAAGCTATAAATCAAAAGCAATGGTCATGTCTGCTTCCAGGGGGTCCCCCAGATAAATTTGTTAACACAGCATCACAATCATTTTAACCACTTCATCCATATCTCCTATATTGGCTATTACAGCACGTCTTGTGAGCTTGTTGATCGACTATTTCTGTAAAACTCTCCCCACACAATAAGGTTTGGGTTGTGTAGTTTACCTTGCCATGATGTAACATCAAAGGTGGACAAGAAATCAAAAATAATTACTCCATTGATTAGAAATTGATCATTCTAAATATGCTCCTCATTGACTTACATTGTACGGTGAAACAGCTCTCAAAGTCACCTCTTTTAGAATGTTATTTGTTTTAATAAAAATGTTAACTTCCTGTTGATTTCGCTATTTTTTATTAGGAAGAAAACCCGGACTGGATCCGCATATCCGGATCTTCAAATGGTCAAATCAACCGGAAGTTGACATTTTTATAAAAGAAATAAACAGTACTGGGTTTGGTGACGTTCTATACTGTCAGAATCAGCTTTGCTTGCGTTCATGAATGTGCTTTGTGACTTTGAGAGCTGTTTCAGCGTACAATGTAAGTCACTGAGGAGCATATTTTGAATTATCAATTTCCAATCAATGGAGCAATTACTTTGTATTTCTTGTCCACCTTTGGAGTTACATCATGGCAAGGTAACAACACAACCCAAACCTCTACCAAAGTGGTCTTGCCCTTTAACAACGTTTTTTTTTCTTCTTTACCTTGACAGGCTGTTTGGATAATAGTCGCATTCCACCTGAAATGTATATCTCAAATATGAGTATATATGTCTTTGGACGTCTCTGCCTCGGACATTTTGTTTGGGGGAAACTGTCCAAGTCTGTTCCCCTGAGTTTTCCTTACATGGTATACACGGTAGGGACGGCCTTGGGGCAGAGCAGTGATCCTGTGTTCTTTGACTACATTACGTTTCCGTGCTGGATCCAGTGACACTGCTGAGACATTTGGCACGCGGTCATATTGCAGTATGTGCACGCTAACATGTGCTGTATGTGCGTATCACATCGCAGCGCACGCGCGTGTCACAGTGCACGTACACACTTGATTGTAACCTGGTGTCCTTGTTTTTGAGCATTATATTGTAGGCAAAACCTTTAAAGAGAAACATCTGCCGGGTGGCAACCTCATATCTCCAAAACTGTTACTGTTCAGAATTCAAATTCAAAAATAGCAAAAGTAGCAGATCTACAAGCTCAAAACGCGCTGCTTCGGAGCATTTCGTGCAGCGTTTCGCGCATCGCTTCAAGCATAAAATATAAGAGGTTTCTGCCCGACAGCGATGATATAGTCTTCAAGTGATTAACGGGATAATGCGTAATGTATATTTATCAGACAAATGTTACTTTGCCTGCTCAGTTCTATCGCGATGATTCCACCCAGGAGATTTAATCTGTGAGAGTGAATTCATAGACAGAATTTCTTCAGCCGCGGATCCAAAGACATAAGAAACTAGAAAAAGTGCTCCTCGGAGCACAGGTCTCCGCCAGGTCAGGTACGTTATTGTGGCCTCCTGGTGGCGCTATAATAGGCCAATGTGAAAAGGGTGCCATTTCTTCTTTCACGGCAATCGGACACTGCATTAATGATTTGAGGTATTTTGTGCCAAAAATGTGTTTTGCTAAGTTAGACCTGCTGGTGGCGCTATGACAGGCCAATGTGAAAAGGGTGGCATTTCTTCCTCGGCCTAGTGGGAATGTGTGTGTGAAATTTCACTGCGTTCATGATTTGAGGCATTTTGTTCAAAACGGACCAACCTTTGGAAGCCAACCTTAGCCGATGAGGATGGAATATGGAAAATCGGACAGATCAGTGTTGACTATAGAGATACTGTGTACCGATTTGCATGGTGGTTGGATACAATCTGTAGGAGTAATTTAAGAGGTAGAGGTTAAGAGGCAGAGGTTCTGAATTGACATCCAGGGAGTGTGTGTGCACAGTTTCGCAGCGACCAGGCCAACGGTGCCGGAGATTAGCTGGTCGCACACGGACAGGACACACGGACGGACGGACGGACGGACGGACGGACGGACGGACGGACAGGGGGTAAAACATACTCTCTCGCCATGCCTTTCGGCCTGGCGGAGACAATGACAGCATGTTTAGGATGCAGTCATTTGTCAAAAATGATGTCATAGACTGTCTGGCAGGGACATTGACACCGGTTACAGTTCCATTGTCAAAGCTGAAGACCGCAACATTCGACCACTTAAACCCTATATGCTTAGTTGACCGGCGTAGCCCAGGGCTCTATGCAGGGGCCCCTCCTGTTTGTGCTCTACAACAGTGGTTCTCAACCTGTGGGTTGGGACCCCCAGGGGGGTCCTGAAATTATTTTGGAGGGTCCCCAGATGACTACATTGTTTTCTCACTCAACGGTAAACAAACCAACGTACATTATACAGTGCATACAGGGTATCTGCACATTTCTAAAGTTACAAATGTAATGACTTAAGTATACCAAATTGGTCAAATTGTCAAATATTACGTAGGAAAGGGCAAACATTGTGAAAATAGCTCTAAACCACTGTTCTAAATCCCAAGATTTATCTGGAAAAAAATGTGTTGCTATAGATCAAATCTAAAATTACACAGATGCTTTCCCGGTTTTAATGGGTTAAGAACGTCCATGTAAGTCAATACTAAAGCAGATTCTGCTGACAGAGTGTTGGAGTCCAACCCTTAAAACACACCTGATTTTCTGTTTCAATTAAACAAAAAGGTAGATGATACACCACACGCATGACAACACATAGGATACAACATAACAGCATAACAATAAAGACATAAGAACAGAAGGAAGACAAATCACATCACTTATTCACGCCAAATACAGTAGGCCATATGATAATCAGCACAATATTGCTGCCAAAAACATCTCTCCCATTGCAGTGCTGAATGCTGGAGGAAATGTGCAGAACTGGAAGCCAATCATACACATATGTTCTATATATGCCCAAAATTGAAAAGGTTTTGGGAGATAGTGAAAATTAATAGAACAAATACACTTTCCTTAAGGAAACCCATACACCCAATCAATATTTCATTAGGTATTATTCCATTAGAAATACACAGGGAGGGAGATAAATATCTGTATACAATATTACGTGTCGCTGCCTTAAAACAAATCACACGGAAATGGTTGGATGTAAAGCCACCATCTATTAATAATTGGAACAGTTGAAGAGAGAATTTAAAATTAACTGGAGTAATTGGGACTCATGAAATACATGTGTAAAGTACAAGTACAAGTGTAAAAGTAGATTTGGGAGGACTACAGGAAAGCTATCCCATTTTTTCTTTTTCTTTCTCCTCTTATATTTACTTTCTTTTATTTCCCCTTTTTTCCCTCCTTTTTTGTATTATTAATTTCTGTTTGTATACGTTTTTTTAAAGAAAAAAATGATGCAGGATGAATTAAACGGGTGAAGAAAACAATTGGATGAAATCGATAACATGTAATGCACAAACCTGCAATAAAGTATATATTATAAATATATATATATATATATATATATATATATATATATATATATATATATATAAAAAAACATCTCTCCCATTTACAGCTCAGCCATTTCTCCATGTCTCCACCCCCCTGCCTCCCAATTAGTATGACAACTAATTGGCATCCTCCGTCACGCCAATACACAACACATTGACCACCCTTCCCCTATAGTGTAGGGGCTAATGGTACCCCGTGGAACATGTGAGAGTCTCTCCGAGGGCATTAAGCGTAACACTTAACACACCTAACACACCTGCTCTTAATTAGGGAGACTCTTACTCTTACGCTGCTACGTAATTTATCCAGCTCAAGATGACGGCCAGATGGCGCATTACTCATTTTATACTTAATCAGCACACTCAAATATGCATCTGAATACATTATAGCAGGGGTCCTCTGCGTTTTTCAGCCCAAGGACCCCTTAGATGAGCAAGAGAAGAAGCAGGGACGACCCCCCACTACTATTGTATAAAATTGTGTTGCAGATTAAACTTTTTCATAATAGATTTCATATTCGCTGGATTCATGTTAATGTGTATTTTCAGACATTCAAACACTTAAATTGTCAATACTTCGTAAACTTCCTCTTTCACTCTGTACTTGGTCTGCTCTTTTTCCCCTCTACGCTAAACCTCTTTGCCGAAAAGAGACGATCTATAAGCTCACAACACCTAGCAGCGCGAGGCGTTGTGAGCTTGTCGATCTGTTGGCAACATCTTTCCCATATACAGCTCAGCCATTTGTATCCATCCCCTGCCTCCCAATCAGTGGTGTAAAGTAACTAAGTACATTTACTCAAGCACTGTAAGTACAATTTTTAGGAACTTTTTTTTAGGTACGTATTTCCAATTGTCTATACTTTTACTTCTACTCCACTACATCTCAGAGGGAAAAATTGTACTTTTACTCCACTACAATTATTTGAACACTTAAGTTACTAGTTACTTTGTAGATATAAATCATTATATTATGAAACATGCGTTAACAACTTTAGCCCTATTTTATACATAGACTATTTGAAAATAGCCGATCTACAAGCTCACAACGTCACGACACGTTGTGAGCTTGTAGATCTGCTATTTTCAAATATTAAGTACTTTTACTTTTGATACTTTAAGTACATTTTGATGCCAATACTTTTGTACTTTTACTCAATTAGATTTTGAATTCTGGAATTTTACTTGTATCAGAGTATTTTTATATTGCAGTATTGGTACTTTTACTTAAGTAAAACATTTGAGTACTTTTTCCACCACTGCTCCCAATTAGTATAACAATTAACGGGCATCCTCCGTCATTCCAATACACAAAACATTTGACTACTCATCCCCTATATGGCACTAATAGCAGCCATGCTTCTACAAATTCGGCCGAGGGTACCCCATAGAACATGTGAGAATCTCTCCATGGGCGTTATGATTGAGGGTAACAGTTAACACACGTAACACACCTGATTTTAATTAGGGAGACTCTTGGGCTGCTACGTAATTTATCTCAACTTCAAGATGACGGCCAGATGGCGCATTTCTCATTTTAAACTTAATCAGCACACTCAAATATGTATCTGAATACATTATAGCAGGGGTCTTCTAAGTTGTTCAGCCCAAGGGCCCCTTAGCTGAGAGAGAGAGAGAGAGAGAGAGAGAGAGAGAGAGAGAGAGAGAGAGAGAGAGAGAGAGAGAGAGAGAGAGAGAGAGAGAGAGAGAGAGAGAGAGAGAGAGAGAGAGAGAGAGAGAGAGAGAGAGAGAGAGAGAGAGAGAGAGAGAGAGAGAGAGAGAGAGAGAGAGAGAAAAGAAGAAGAAGCAGGGATCTACATATTGTATAAAATTGTGTTTCAGATTAAAAATTTTCATAGATTTCCTATTCGTTGGATTCATGTTAATGTGTATTTTCCGACATTCAACCACTTAAATCGTTAATACTTAGTAAACGTTATCTTTCACTCTGTACTTGGTATGCTCTTTTTTCCCTCTACACTAAACCTCTTGCCGAAAATAGCCGATCTATAAGCTCCTCGCAGCCCGCCTGTAGTAACTCTGAGGACTCTGATATTTAGGCAGATTCTAAAAGAATCAGACTAAAACGTAAACATTTCAAATGACTAAAAACGAATATAATTTTATTAAAAAGACTATGACCATGACTAAAACTACATAAAAAACTCTGATGAGTAAAGGCTGTGAACGAGGCTATAAGGTTCCATTCATGGTGCTGTGAGGCAGTAATCCTGGGCTTGGCGGGATCGGAGCAGGGTCTGCATATTTCTTCTTATCACGGTTGATCTGCAGAGCTGCCTTGAGATGGTGGATTAGCCTCCTCTACTCTGTCTGCCCCTGTTGCTCTTGAACACCGTCCAGGTTATCTCTGAATGAACTCTTCATAGAAGTGGGTGGGTGGGCGCTGATGGAAAGTAAGGTACATTTACTCGAGTACTATTACTCCTGTGGTTCCCAAATTGCGGGGTGGGGACCAACAGGGGGCACCTCAAATTATTTTGGGGATGATTTGCTGAATGTGCAACATTGTTCTCACTCAACAGTAAACAAACCAATATGCAGTATAAGTGTATACAAGGTATCTGCACATTTCTAAAGTGACAATTTAAGGACTTTTAAGACCTTTTTAACACATCGGGTGCCAAACACGGTAAAAAAAAGTGTTTTCAAAGAATAGCGCATAGGTGCCGAACACCTGGAATCACCCACGGTGACTCTGAGAAGGAAGGGACAGATGGATCACCGTGCCAAAAAACCTGCCTCCCATCCGCTCCCATTCTATATCCTTGCAGAAAAACTCCATATTTCCTTAACTTTTTACAGTGGGCAAAACGAGTCCTGTTCGATTCGAGATCACTCCGCCGTGGTGACTCACGTGTGAGATGTTATTGTTCCAGGCGTTGCCTAAGTCAAAGACAATTGTGACTTAGCAAGAAACAAAAATGGAGGAAGTCACACCCATGAAGCCTTGAATTCATGGTGAGTTTTTTGCTTTTGTCACATTCCTAAGCCAATAATGTGATGACCCACGGAGACTCAAAGAGTCTCTTACTGAGTCTCCTATTGACCGATGATCCGGTCATCACATTATTGGCTCTGGAATGAGAAAATCTCCATGAATTCAAGGCTTCATGAGGTATTTAATTGATAGAAAATAAGTAATGCCACACACAGGGGAGTATACTATGCACAGACAGGACAGGCCGGGCCAAAGGGCTGACAGTCATTTTTTGGGTGAACTACTCCTTTAAGTGATCATAAGTATCAATACCCTATCGTAGAAATAGTCTGTTACAAGTTCGGTATTAAAAGATTACTAAAAGTATTATCATCAAAATATATTTAAAGTACCAAAAGTAGCCTACAATACTCAAAGTGCAGAAGGTCCCATTTCACAAGTTTTCAAATGTTTAACATTTTTTTTTAATCCTTTGGAAATAGCAGATCTACAAGCTCACAACGCGTCGCTTTGCGAAATCTGAGTACAAATGTGAGTACTTCTTCCACCAGTACGGGTGGAAGGGGCTGTGGGCACGTGTGTTCCTCACATGAGAGTTAGGTAATTCTCAGGTTTCAATTAAATTCAGTTTTATTAGTGCCAATCATCACAACAAAGCTGTCTCAAGACAGACCACTTTAGAGCAGAGATCGAACATTTTGTCCCCCGACAGTGGCAGAGGCAAGGAAGGAAATAAAAAACTTTAACTTTAATGGGAAGAAACCTCGAGCAGAACCAGGCTCTCTAGGGTGAGCTGCCACCTGTCTTGACTGTGCAGAGAGAGAGAGAGAGAGAGAGAGAGAGAGACTCACATGAGAGTTAATTAATTCTCAGGTTTCAATTAAATTCAATTGTATTAGTGCTACATCATCGCAAGAAAGATGTCGTCAAGACAGACCACTTTAGAGCAGAGATCTAACGTTTTGTCCCCCGACAGTGGCAGTGGCAAGGAAAAATCTTTAGCCTACTTTAATGGGACGAAACCTCGAGCAGAACCAGGCTCTCTAGGGTGAGACAGTCACCTGTCTTGACCGTGCAGAGAGAGAGAGAGACAGACAGATACACAGACAGACGGATACACAGACAGACAGACAGACAGACAGACAGACAGACAGACAGACAGACACAGAGAGAAGGACAAACAGACATATACAGAGAGAACAACAGACAGACATAGATACAGAGAGAAGGAGAGATAAAGATACAGAGAGATGGAGAGAAATACAGATACACAGTAGACAGAGAGAGAGAGAGACACACACACACACACACACACACACACACACACACACACACACACACACACATACACACACACACACACACACACACACACACACACACACACACACACACACACACACACACACACACACACACACACACACACACACACACACACACACACACACACACACACACACACAGCAAGACAGAGAGATACAGAGAGAGACAGAGAGACATGGGGAGAGAGAGAGAGAGAGAGAGAGAGAGAGAGAGAGAGAGAGAGAGAGAGAGAGAGAGAGAGAGAGAGAGAGAGAGAGAGAGAGAGAGAGAGAGAGAGAGAGAGAGAGAGAGAGAGAGAGAGAGAGAGAGAGAGAGAGAGAGAGAGAGAGAGAGAGAGAGAGAGAGAGAGAGAGAGAGAGAGAGACGGAAAGACGGAAAGAGAGGGAGAGATAAAGATAACAGAGAGGGGGTGTTATATCCCATGGTGAGAGGAAACAGTGCTCCTTATCTTCCATTCTCCTTTCACAGTACACCTGTCTGAACATAATGCTGTGCCTGCCTCCTCCTCACCCCTCTGACTCCGTATCGCACCCCTCCACAAATTCTTTACTGAAGGACGACTTCACCACTTTTCAACATATCTTCATATAATAGGTCCTCACTAATGCTCATGATAAAATTATACAATTTTTTTCTAATCAGTCTGTGTCTCAGAGGAGGCTGTAGACAGTTCAGAAACCCGTCTACCAGTGACATCCTCGATGGGGAATCCAAGCTAATAGAAACTGCAGGCTTTGTATTCCTGGAAAGTTGCAATGCAATAATAGATCCCATTGTTCTCGCCTTAATAAAAATCTGAATAAAAAAATTGTAATCTTTTTGGAAAAAAAAATCCTGCCTAACGATGATGTCACTGGTTGACGGGTTTCTGGACTGTCCACAGCCCACATGAGACTGTCCACATGAGACACAGACCAAGTAGAAAAAAATGGCATCATTTTATCATGAGCATTAGTGAGGACCTATTATATGAAGATATGTTGAAAAGTGGTGAAGTCGTCTTTTAAGTAAAAGTATCAATACTGTAATATAGAAATAATCTGTACAAGTAAAAGTCCAGAATTCAAAATGTACTTGAGTAAAAGTACACAAGTATTGACATCAAAACTTATTTAAAGTACCAAAAGTAAAAGTACTAGAATGTTTGAAAATAGCAGATCTACAAGCTCACAACCTGTCGCGATGCAACGCGATGTGAGCGTATAGATCTGCTATTTTCAAATAGCCTATGCATAAAATAGGGCTAAAGTGGTTAATGTATGTTTTATAATGTAATAATTAATATATGCAAAGTAACTAGTAACTAAAGTGTTCAAATCCTTGGAGTAAAAGCACAATATTTGCATCTGAGATGTAGTGGAGTAGTAGTAAAAGTATAGACAATTGGAAATACTCCAGTAAAGTAGAAATACCCAAAACTTAAGTACAGTACTTGAGTAAATGTACTGTTACTTTACACCACTACCTACCTCATCACTGTATTTCTACTCTTAATGGGTTAAAAACCAAATGCATGGCTTTAGCTCAAACCTGGTTCACATAAATCACGGTACACAGTACATTCCATGCAGGCAGTTGTTAAAATAGTTGTTAAATAGCTCTATATTCTGCTAGTACTCATTGCTACAGAGTGTTTGTTCAGTAACAGGAGTCTCCATATCTCTCCAGCACTTTATTAAACAGAAAATGCATTTTCTGGTCAGGATACCATTAGGCTCTATGCACAGCAGCCATATTGGAAAGAAATTGGGCCTCTTCTTACTAGCCTTGGACCAGACGAATCTGCGAGTGCAAAAAAAAATTGCACTCTGCGATTGGGGTCTGGCACCGCTACATAGAGAATCCATTTCCAAATGGACCCTTACGGGTCCATTTGGTTCCATTTGTACACTCTTAGAGTTATGGGGGTCATTTGTACACTCTCAGGGTTATGGGGGTCCTTGAAAATAAGACAACCACTATGCCACACTAAATGGAACAGAGCCTTAATTAGTATCATTGGTAACACCTGTGAAGGAAGTAAGGAAGGGGCCCCAATTCATTCCCAATATGGCTGCTGTGCATAGAGCCTATTGTATCCAATCAGGAGAGATAGATTAAACAAATGCAATGGGAAGTGATGACACAAATAAATGAATAGACAACATTGGAACTGGAACAGTATAACATTTAGGCTGATAATAGCCTACCCTCTCCTGTTTGGCTGAACATTAGCAACCCACCTGAAAATGTATTTTCTATTAAAGAGCTGAAGAGACGGGGAGACCCCTGTTACTGAACAAACACTCTGTAGCAATGAGTACTATCAGAATGTAGAGCTTTAACCTTTTATCATATTGTTTTAACACAAAAATATCACTTAAAAAAAAAAGCTCTATATTGTGATATTATAGATTGAGATATTGATCATTGCTTTACAGTGTTTGTTCAGTAACAGGGGTCTCTCCCTGTCCTGTCCAGCTCAGGTGGGCTGCCCATTTCATTCAATCAGGAGACAGACATTAGCAGACAAAATTGGAACTGGTTACACTATGAAATTGAAGCTGATAAATGGGTACCCTGTTTTAAAAAAAAAATCACTTTCAATTTCACCACTTTTATTCTGTATATCCTGTACACAGTTAACTTCTGTCTCCTGATTGAATTTGGTATCTCTACCCTGCAAATGTATCAGCACCCTGACCAGTGGTGGAAAAAGTACTGATTTTTTTAAACTTTTAGTAAAAGTATCAATACCACCATGTAGAAGTTACAAGTAAAAGGCCTGTATTCAAAATGTTACTTGAGCAAAAGCACAAAAGTATTGGCATCAAAATATACTTAAAGTACCAAAAGTAAAAGTACTAAAAATGATTGAAAATAGCAGATCTACAAGCTCACGTTGTGAGCTTGTAGATCGGCTATTTTCAAATAGCCTATGTATAAAATAGGGCTAAAGTGGTTAATGCATGTTCTATAATATAATAATTTGTATCTGCAAAGTAACTAGCAGCTAAAGTTTTCAAATAATTGTAGTGGAGTAAAAGCATAATATTTGCCTCTGAGATGTAGTAGAAGTAAAAGTATTGAAAATGGGAAATACTCCAGTAAAGCAAAACTTCCTCAAAAGTGTCCTTAAGTACAGTACTTGAGTAAATGTACTTACAGTAGTTACTTTACACCACTCATTAAACCTTTAATCACATAAACCCTAGCGTCCCAATTTCGTCTGTGGTCTTAATGGGGGATTATCTCATGTGACACTGTTGCACAAGCATGGCATTAATTTATGGAAAAAACATAAAAAGTTGAATTATAGAGATAAAAGGTTTCTGCCCGACAGCAACGATATACAGTTATACTCCGACGCTAAGAGGGGTTCTTTATTAGGGTTACAGAGATCAGGGCAGGAATGTGTAGCTAAAACCACGTCTTATAATTTGATATACAGTACAGACACTATTCACTGCACTCCAGTGGTGGAAAAAAAGTACTCAAATGTTTTACTTGAGTAAACGTATCAATACAACATTGTAAAAAAGACTCTGTTACGAGTAAAAGTCTGTTATTTAAAATTCACGTGAAAATACAAACGTTTTGGCATCAAAATATACTTAAAGCACCAAAAGTAAAAAGTATTCATTATGCAGAATGTCCCATTGTCACAAGTTTTCAAAACGCATAAAAATCAATTGAAAATAGCAGATCTACAAGCTCACAATGCGTCGCGACGCATTGTGAGCTTGTAGATCGGCTACTTTAAAACAGCCGAAGTGCATATAGGGCTGCAGTGGCTAATGTGTGTTTTGTAATAATGATTAAAATCTACAAAGTAACTAGTAACTACATTTTTTCAAATAATTGTAGTGGAGTAAAAGTACAATATTTGCCTCTGAGATGTTAGTGGAGTATAGGAGTAAAAGTGCTGAAAATTGGAAATGCTCCAGTAACTAAAAAGTACCTAAAAATTGTACTTGAGTACATGTACTTAGTTACTTTACACCACCGCTGAACTCATAGTCTGAGTTTTATCGGCTGGCAGACAGAGGATCTAGTGTGCCTGTCTAATGCGATGCGTACCGCGCTGTACAGTATGACATCTGGGTTGGAGAGGAACGGTGAGGAAGTCTTGTTTTCTCAACCTTTTCAACTTCCAGATGTTTTTTATGCCACAGCATATTTAGAGCAGTGGTTCTATCAAATATTGTTCATGCCAAGGATCCCCCAAATGAATAATTATGTATTTGGCCACAAATCAGAAAAACATAAGATTTATTATTATTTTGTGCCAGGGAGGGTAAAACGTGTCCAAAATGTTCAACATTTTTCAAAATATTTCAATTGTGAGCTTGTAGATCAGCTATATTCACTATTTTAATTTGATTAAAAAAAAGGATACGTTTTGGACATAAGACAGTAGTAGTAATAATAATAATAAACCTTATTTGCATAGCACCTTTCATGACATGAAATGCAGCTCAAAGTGCTTTACTGAGCAAGAATGACGCAAAAGTGCTTTACGGGAAAAAGTACAAATGATTAACAATAAAGCAAAAAAGAAAAGCAAAAACATAAAACAACATTAAAAACTGCTAAAAAGGAAGTGAGTCAGGCAAAACAGAAAAGAAAAAACATGAAACAACATTAAAAACTGCAAAAAAGGCAGTGAATCAGGCAAAACAGTGAGGACATGAATAACAACACAGAGAAAGCTGTCCACAGAGGCTTCCTGGTTTAGGTGTAATGGGAGTTTTTTTGCAAGCCGTAGAAGCAGAATGCTGCTTCACCGTGTTTTTTATATGTCATTGTAAAGCATTTTGAGCAGGTCAGCACTAGAAGACCTGAGGGGGCGGTTTGGAACATATCTAGGCAGGCAGTCATAGAGGTATGAAGGTGCCAGACCATTGGGAGCTTTATAAACAAGTGACACCACTGTGGTGTGTGTGTCTCCCATTTGAGCTCCTCCTCGATGTGTGTACTCCGAAGAATTTGAACTCGCTCACCCCTTTCACCGCAGCTTCATCGATGAGGATGGGCATTTTTCAAATGTTCGGGGGTAAAAACAGATACTGATAGATACTGGATAGGGTTCAAATTTAACTGACTAACACATTTCAGCTGGGGACCCCCTCAAATCTGCTCGAGGATCCCACTTTGAGAACCACTGGTCTACACTACAGTGGAGACTATTCTGTATGGTCCAGGATTTGTGTAGATACAAGACACAAAAAAAAGAAAGGAAGTGCCATCTCCCGTTTACTTCTACATGAGGTGTAAATAGGTGGCTGCCTTTTTGGGAGACCGGAAGCAGGTTGGAGTCTATTATTTCCAATGGAAGAGTGACACAGCTTCTGAACCATTCTTTTGGTCACTGAACTAAATAGTGGACCTGGTCAAGCCACGAGCCACATAATCTTCCCAAGATTTTCATACTAAAATGACTTTTTCCAGAGAGACAAATCAGGAAAATATCTACTTTATTAATCAACCTTTCTCTGTCGACCTTTCTCTGTCCTTGCACTCTCACAAGGACATCTAGCACCAATAAACATCGGACGTTCGCGCGAGACGGCACCCACTTAGGAGACCATTTGTAGGAGTTGTGTACCATTTTCCCTCCAGTGGCTCCAATTGGGATGGCGTTTCTTTAATAATTTAATGTTTTTGGTTTGAACCCCTAGATGCTGTGGTGGTGGACATGTACTTTTACCCCTGTGTCACCTGAGAGCCTCCGGTGGTCTGATTCTCATTATGTAATGCAATGGCCTCTCATTTTCACATTTTCATCATATCCCATTCTAACCTACGCTACATTCTATTTTTTATTTGGGCAAAGGCTGTGTGTCTCAACACTTACGAGCTGCAAGATGGAAGCGAATTTGTATTTTTCTAAGATGCTCCTTTTAACGCAGAATTTGTTGTTTTTTTTGCGGGTTTTTTTGCGTTCGCGCGTCTTACTTGTTTCTCAAAGGAACTAGGAGATAACGCTATCCAAAAAGTTGCTGCTCCATTCACTTCAATGTTAAAAAATAAACAGAGAAAAAAATCTAACTTTTCCTGTGTTTTACCATGTATTTTTGAGTGAAACATGCTATTTTCAAACATCAAACAAGAAATGAGGGTCACAATGACCTCGTTGACATTTGTGAAACCACACCTGAAAACCCTTAGCAACCATCAGGGGATCAATCATACTGGAGATAAATATTCCGTGTAGGGCCGGGACTTTATTGCGGTGCGGGTCACACACGCGCAATTTTAATTAATTAATTAAACTACTATAAAACTACAGTAACAACAACACACTCTACCAGCCTCCAGTGGTGGAAAATAGCAGATCTACAAGTTCACAACGCCTTGCGCTTGTAGATCTGCTATTTTCACATGGTTACATGGTATGTTTTATAATACTCGAAATCTACAAAGTAACTCGTAACTAAAGTTTTCAAATAATTGTAGTGGAGTAAAAAGTACAATATTTGCCTCTGAGATATAGTGGAGTTACTGGAGTAGAAGTAAAAGTATTAGAAATTGGAAATACTCGAGAGTCAAGTGCAAATACCTCAAAATTGTACATAAGTACAGTTCTTGAGTACATGCCAAAATCCATTTGAAAAGAAAAAAGCTTTTCACTGTTCTCAGGTCAAATATTGATATGCGATTAATTTAATAAAATAAAATTGCAATTAATGAATTACAAAGCCTCTAATTAATTAGATATTGTTTTTTAATCGAGTCCCAGCCCTAATTCTGTGACTACTTGGAAAGGTAAGATAACCGTTATGAGCTTGTATATCTGCTATTTTTGAATAGCCCAAAGTGTAAAATAATGCTTTTTAGCTCAAATCTAAAAATGACACAATTCCAGGTCTTAATGGGTTAAAGCCACATTATATTAAAGAAACGGCAGAATGTGTTTTTGTAAACCAGACTAGATGAAGAAACGAGGTCAAGATCATCTTGACGTGACCACTGAATAGATGTACAGTACTTGTTCATTATGTTCTTTCGGCTAAATTACAGATTATTCTTTTTAAATGACGGTGTTTACAAAATTACAGTGTTTACAATAACCATGTTCGCGGCATTATGAAATTATTGATTGTGGCTCCTCGCTGCTGTTGGAGGTAATGTGACTTTAACTACATTAACCCTAGCTGTTCCTATTCTCGGCAATGTCATAATAGGCAAACATTCAGTGACATTAGGCGAAAATTCTGCGAAGATAGCTCACAACACGTTGCATCATCAAGTAATCGGAGTGGAGAAAACAGATGTACACTAATTTGCATGTGCAATTTGAATGATCCTAAAATGGAAATACTCAAGTACAGTAAAAGTACGTCAAACTTGTACTTAAGTACAGTACCTGATCATCACGTACCATTTCTCTCAGAATTATTTATACATCTGAAATATAAATATTTGGCCTAATAGGCTCTATTCACAGCAGCCATAGTATGAAGACATTCACAGGTGTTACCAATGATACTAATGAAGGCTCTGTTCCATTCTGGTCAAACAGAGTCAGGGGTGCTGATATTGTGCATGTTGGCCCACTGGAAACACTCTGTTACACCAGTGGGTCTACAGTTTGGGTCCAGGGACCCTCATGGGCTTCCAAATGGCCCCTTACAGGTGTGTAACTCTGAGAGTGTACAAATGGAACCAAATGGACCCGTAAGGGTCCATTTGGTTCCATTTGTACACTCTCAGAGTTATGGGGGTCGTGGAAACCACTGTGCTAGACTAAATGGAACAGAGCCTTCATTAGTATCATTGGTAACACCTGTGAAGGAAGTGATAATATGGCTGCTGTGTATAGAGCGTATTCATATTGGGGCAAAACATAGCAGCTCAGTGGCCTTTGTAGTGAGTGTGTCCGCCCTGAGATTGGGAGGTAGGGGTTCGATCACCCGGCTAGGTCTTACCAAAGATCTTTAAAAAAAAATGGGAGCCAATACCTCCCTGCTTGGCCCTCAGCATCAAGGGTTGGATTGGGGGTAAGTCCCTGCGACGTAGCCTACTAGTGTCATGTCCAGGGGGTGTACTTGTACATCAAGACGCCTCACACTACAAAAACAGGAGATAGGCTCCTGCCCTATGGGCCACATGGCTCGGAAACCGTGGGCAGTGGTGGAAGAAGTACTCACATGTTTTTACTTAAGTAAAAGTATCAATACTGCCATGTAGAAATACTCTGTTACAAGTAAAAGTCCGGAATTCTAAATTTACTTGAGTAAAAGTGCAAAAGTATTGGTATCAAAATGTACTTAAAGCACAAAGTAGAAAGTACTCATTATGCAGAATGTCCCATTTCTCAAGTTTTCAAATGTATAAAATGAATAAAAATCCTTTGAAAATAGCAGGTCTACAAGCTCACATTGTGAGCTTGTAGACCTGCTATTTTCAAATGGCCGAAATGTATATAGGGCTGAAGTGGCTAATGTATGTTTTGTAATAATAATCAAAATCTACAAAGTAACTAAAGTTTTCCAATAATTGTAGTGGAGTAAAAGTACAATATTTGCCTCTGAGCTGTAGTGGAGTAGAAGTACAAGTATTCATAATTGGAAATACTCCAGTAAAGTAAAAATACCTCAACATTGTAAAAAGGTACAGTATTTGAGTAAATGTACGTAGTTACTTTACACCACTGACCGTAGGTTACCAAGGTTACTTATATTATGCTACACATGCTTCAAAGCACGAGGACAATAGCTTAACAGCTTGCATCGTTTACACTTGTATCCACCTGTTTCTTGGCTGTGTGTTTTCCACTTCCTGTCGGATTTCATTGGATATCATTAGTCATCTGACCGGTTTCATTGGATTTCATTGGATCAAAAGACAGGAAGTGGAACACAGTGAAAAGCTTAGGAAACAGGTGGATACAAAGTCCTGGAAAGTGAGCCTTACTTCAGTTATTCTACGTTTACAGTTTGTGTGTTCAGTAATGCTGGCAGTTTTAGATGCTGTGTATGTTTCATTGCTTCTTTCAACAACGTTAATTATTAGTATTGCACGAAGCGGATAAATAAACCAATGTCATACATTTTGATATCATAGAGGCTAAAAGAGGCACACCCAACAAAAATCTCTCACATACAAATCAATCAAGAAGAGAAAGAATTAAAACTTCATAGGGCCCTGTAGCCTCTGACCACATAAAAATGATTTATTGATGTCTGCGTGAAGAGCAAAAGCAATGAATAAATACAGGGGTTACGAAACTATAGAACATGCATTAACATATTGTTGCCGTTGGGCGGAAACCTTGTACCTCTCCATAGTTAATTCTTTTTTGTAAATTAATGTCCAACTTCATCAGAGTGTCGCCCAAAAGTTTGGAAAATAGCAGATGCAACACATGATGAGCTTGTAGATCGGCTATTTTCACTATTTTAATTAAATAAAAAAGGAAACATTTTGGACATAAGATGGTAGTAATAATAATAATAATAATAAACTTTATTTGTGTAGCTCCTTTCATGACATGAAATGCAGCTCAAAGTGCTTTACAGAGCAAGAATAAAGCACAAGTGCTTACGGAAAAAGTACAAATGATTAACAATAAAGCAAAAAAGAAAAGCAAAAACATAAAACAACATTAAAAACTGCAAAAAAGAATCTAAAAGTTTTAGGTGTAATGGGAGTGTATTCCAAGCCGTCTGCCCGTAGAAGCAGATTGCTTCTTTGCCGTGTTTTCTTTATATGTCATTGTAGGCACTTTGAGCAGGTCAGCGCTAGAAGACCTGAGGGGGCGGTTTGGAACATATCTACGCAGGCAGCCATAGAGGTAGGAAGGTGCCAGACCATTGAGAGCTTTATAAACAAGTGACACCACAATCTCCCACTTGAGCTCCTCCTCGATGTGTGTATACTCTGAGGAACTTGAACTCGCCGACCCTCTCCACTGCAGCTCCATCGATTAGGATGGCCGCTTGCTCTCTCTCCGCGGGCCTCCTGAAGTCCGCGGTCAGCTCCTTGGTCTTGTCGACGTAGAGGGCAAGGTTGTTCTCCCGGCAACATGGTGCCAGTGAGTTCATCTCCTCTCAATAGGCAGACTTGTCATTGTTGTTGACAATCCGGCCTATCGCTGTCGCGTCGTCCGCGTACTTGATGATGGTGTTGGGAGTCATGTGTGGCTGTGCAGCCATGCGTGGACAGGGAGCAGAGGAGAGGGCCCATTCTCACAATCTAACGTCGGTTTGAAAGGAAGTTTAGAATCCAGTTGCACATGCGTGGGCGTAGCTCTTGGTCTTTGTGCCAAGCTTTGCTGGGACAATGGTGTTGAATGCCAAGCTGTGGTCCACAAACAACACACGTACATATTTGTCCTTCGGCTTCTTGTCATCCATGTGCGAGAGGACGGTGTGGAGAGCCATGGCAATAGCGCCATTGTCAATCGTGAAATGCCACGGGTCCAGCGAGGCATGTAGTGTGGAGCAGATGTATTCTCTCACCAGCTTCTCAAAGCATTTGCTGACTATTGGGGTGAGAGCTATGCACATGAATTCACTTGACCCATTTGGAGCCGTAAGGGTCAGGGACCCTTATGGGTCCAAATGGGTCAAGTGAATTCATACATGCGACCACGGCAGTCAGACAGTCTCTCCACGTTCAACCTCACTCGGCTCCCTTCCATTCCCATTGGCTAACAAGCTAACACATGCACCCTCAATCTATAATGGTTCATTTAGGCGGTCTTTTTAATCAGAACACTGTTCAGTCTTCATGCTCAGAAGCAAACAGGGACAACAGGGACACACAAATATTTTAGGTTCAGTAGAGGTTACATTCACAAACTCGTGGATATTATGTCCTCATGATACAACACGCGTGTCACTCAGCACTCCATGGGCACACGTAGCGGTGGGGCTGCCATACATGGTAGCAGAGACAGCACAATACTTGTGCCAGCCTTTCTGCCTCGTCTTTGGGCATCCCAAGTTGTCGAAACCCTGCAGCAACCAGTCTGTGGGTATGTCCTAGGCTGGATCACCAGAGGAAACAAAGTTCTTAGTCTTGCACTGCTGCTTGGTGTTACAGCGCTCTCTGTTGTTGTTCTCATGGGCTTGTCATATTAGTATATATGACTAGTATTAGTCATATTAGTTTCGACAAGTAGGCCTATTTTACATAGACATGAATCATGTAAAAAATTGTAGGCCATGACACAAATAATTAAAAGGTGCTTTCTTGTCTCTAGATGTGGATACAAAATGCATCTCTAAAAAAATATATCGTTGTTGTCGGGCAGAAACCTCTTATCTCCATGCTCTAACTTCTTGTGCTTTTCCGTAAATTAACGTCCTATTTGGTCATACTACAGCGTCACACAAAAGTAGAAGATCTGCAAGTTTGTACAAACTTGCAGATCTGCTACTTTTGCCATTTTTTTATTTGAATCCTGGACATATGAGATACTGTATGAATCCCGGACATATGAGGTTTCCACCCGACAGAGACGAGATGATATATCGCATTCATTACAACTCCAGTAGCATGTTTGTGTGCCCACCCGACTGCCTGTCCTCCTGGGTATAGCGCATGGGGTCGGGGATGGATGGGGAGGGGGCCCCAGGAAGATAAATGGGGCGGCCATAGCTGAATGCCTAGAGGGTCCCTGAGGTCCCATGTTCAATTCCAGGCCTCAGCAATGTGTCGAAGCGTCCCTGCATGGGCAAGGCACTTGACCCCTGACTGCTCCCCCCGCCACGCTCCTCTGCACTCAGCTGGGTGAAGCTGAAAACAAACGCTGAAGTCCCCCTGTGGGATGAAAAAGGTGTGACACACACTCACACACACGCACACGCACACGCACACACACACACACACACACACACACACGTGGCGCGTGTGTGCGCACGCCACACACACACACACCAGTGTTGATTTCGTCGACTAAAACTATGATGAAAAATGTTCGTCGACTACCTTTTTTCACTGACGAAAACTAAATACCAGTAAGACTCCCTAATCGGGAGATAAGCGACCGTAGGTCACATGTATACAGAAGAGGGCTGTAACGGCGATTGGTTCCTAGTTGTGTGGGCAATGTATAGTTTTGTTTGGTGGTCTAAGAAATGTGGTGGCAGGCATGTTGATGACATGAGTGTAGACATACTGTGTAGTGTGTAGCAATGTGCGTGTTTTTAGGGGCAAAACTGTAGGAGTAGTGGGCAAAGATGTGTTGTGAAAAGCGGCCTGAAGGTGGCGCTAGAAGAGGGCCATGTGAGAAATTAGGGGTGGGGTGTCCGCGTTGCCTTGGCGGACGAATAGGTACCGGCCGCGGCTCTCCCGGACGCTCCTAGCCCGAGTTACGGCATTTTATGTGAGCTGCAGTGGCAGGGGGTCCTCCACTGGGGGCGCCACCACTTTTGCATCCGTTCTGGAGCACCAGGAGTGGGTGGTCCCCGGGAATGCCCCGTGAGCAGCCCCGTTGGGGTGGTCATTTGGTAATTTGTCCACATGTGCTCATTTTTTACACTTGGGGGTCCCCGAGGCAGCTGGGGGTCCCTGGAGCTCCGGGGGTCCTTGGAGGGTGTAGTTTGGCAGGTAAGGAGTGTGTGTGCAAAATCTGGCATGGATCGGGGCAACGGGTGCGGAGATATGAGCTGGGCAAAAGTGTGACGTGTGTGACGGAGTGACGGGACGTGTGTGACGGAGTGACGGGGTGACGCACGGACACCTGGAGCAGGTTTCTATAGTAAATGCGACCTACGGTCGCAACCAGTAAGACTCCCTAATCGGGAGATAAGCGACCGTAGGTCACATGTATACAGAAGAGGGCTGTAACGGCGATTGGTTCCTAGTTGTGTGGGCAATGGATAGTTTTGTTTGGTGGTCTGAATGTGGGGTTAGCTGTGACATGGTGGCGTTTATGTGGGCAGAAAACGTGTAATGTGTAGCTGTTGCAAATGGGTAACAGAAGCCCCCGAGTTACGGCATTTTATGTGAGCTGCAGTGGCAGGGGGTCCTCCACTGGGGGCGCCACCACTTTTGCATCCGTTCTGGAGCACCAGGAGTGGGTGGTCCCCGGGAATGCCCCGTGAGCAGCCCCGTTGGGGTGGTCATTTGGTAATTTGTCCACATGTGCTCATTTTTTACACTTGGGGGTCCCCGAGGCAGCTGGGGGTCCCTGGAGCTCCGGGGGTCCTTGGAGGGTGTAGTTTGGCAGGTAAGGAGTGTGTGTGCAAAATCTGGCATGGATCGGGGCAACGGGTGCGGAGATATGAGCTGGGCAAAAGTGTGACGTGTGTGACGGAGTGACGGGACGTGTGTGACGGAGTGACGGGGTGACGCACGGACACCTGGAGCAGGTTTCTATAGTAAATGCGACCTACGGTCGCAACCAGTAAGACTCCCTAATCGGGAGATAAGCGACCGTAGGTCACATGTATACAGAAGAGGGCTGTAACGGCGATTGGTTCCTAGTTGTGTGGGCAATGGATAGTTTTGTTTGGTGGTCTGAATGTGGGGTTAGCTGTGACATGGTGGCGTTTATGTGGGCAGAAAACGTGTAATGTGTAGCTGTTGCAAATGGGTAACAGAAGCCCCCGAGTTACGGCATTTTATGTGAGCTGCAGTGGCAGGGGGTCCTCCACTGGGGGCGCCACCACTTTTGCATCCGTTCTGGAGCACCAGGAGTGGGTGGTCCCCGGGAATGCCCCGTGAGCAGCCCCGTTGGGGTGGTCATTTGGTAATTTGTCCACATGTGCTCATTTTTTACACTTGGGGGTCCCCGAGGCAGCTGGGGGTCCCTGGAGCTCCGGGGGTCCTTGGAGGGTGTAGTTTGGCAGGTAAGGAGTGTGTGTGCAAAATCTGGCATGGATCGGGGCAACGGGTGCGGAGATATGAGCAGGGCAAAAGTGTGACGTGTGTGACGGAGTGACGGGACGTGTGTGACGGAGTGACGGGGTGACGCACGGACACCTGGAGCAGGTTTCTATAGTAAATGCGACCTACGGTCGCAACCAGTAAGACTCCCTAATCGGGAGATAAGCGACCGTAGGTCACATGTATACAGAAGAGGGCTGTAACGGCGATTGGTTCCTAGTTGTGTGGGCAATGGATAGTTTTGTTTGGTGGTCTGAATGTGGGGTTAGCTGTGACATGGTGGCGTTTATGTGGGCAGAAAACGTGTAATGTGTAGCTGTTGCAAATGGGTAACAGAAGCCCCCGAGTTACGGCATTTTATGTGAGCTGCAGTGGCAGGGGGTCCTCCACTGGGGGCGCCACCACTTTTGCATCCGTTCTGGAGCACCAGGAGTGGGTGGTCCCCGGGAATGCCCCGTGAGCAGCCCCGTTGGGGTGGTCATTTGGTAATTTGTCCACATGTGCTCATTTTTTACACTTGGGGGTCCCCGAGGCAGCTGGGGGTCCCTGGAGCTCCGGGGGTCCTTGGAGGGTGTAGTTTGGCAGGTAAGGAGTGTGTGTGCAAAATGTGGCATGGATCGGGGCAACGGGTGCGGAGATATGAGCAGGGCAAAAGTGTGACGTGTGTGACGGAGTGACGGAGTGACGGACGGACACCTGGAGCAGCTTTCTGTAGTAAGTGCGACCTACGGTCGAAATAAACTAAATAAAAACTAAGCTACGATGACTAAAACTAGACTAAATATATTTACAATTTCATTAACAAATAAAAACTAGACTAAAATGTTAGTGAGGGACTAGTGGAGAACAGATCCAGTAGAACTAAGACAAGTCATTCTATGTTTGGTTGCGCTCGGGCGTTACGCTCTGAAAATAGCAGATCTACAAGCTCACAACGCAACGCAAAATCAACACTGACACACACACACACACACACACACACACACACACACACACACACACACACACGCACACACACACACACACACACACACACACACACACAATAATATCTGGCCATGGGACCTCCTTGAGTCTTAACCAGCTTTCTCAGAAAATAGCAGATCGACAAGCTCACATCGTGAGCTTGTCGATTGGCTATTTTAGGCGGAAGCTTTCCCCACAATAACAGAAAACAGAAAAAGACACTAGTATAGAGCCCTGAGGGCCTCCGGTCCTATTGTATGTCTTTACTGTATGACTGTAACAGAGAGAGGTCCTCTGTTACCTATGTTTGCACATGTAATTTAATCCTATTTAATTAATCATGTTTGCACAGCATATTTGCACTTTATTAATTTGCACATCTGTATTTTGCACAGAGGAGAAAGGCCCAGTCATGGTTTTACTGTTGAATGCAGTTTTACAGAATATTTTGAGTGTGTCATTTCCTGTTAAGCTGAGCTGGTGGCCACTCTGCATAATGAGTTCCACCTGTGGAGAAAGACAAACAAATGTTGGCTGTTATCATGATGGAGAGTGCAATATATCTTAGTGCAATATATTTAAGAGCAAGTGCAATATCGAGTGCAATATGTGCTATATTTGTAGTGTTAAAGTTGATAATTGAATGCTTAACATGGACCTGTTAGAGCTGCTGTTCTGTCTCCAGTATGATTGGGCTAGACCATATCAGGATAGCAGAGGGGGGTTATGATGTGCTTTAGTCATTTCAAATTATGTTGTAGTGTGATGAAGGAATCATTTGATAACTTATGTAGTTCTGTTCATGGAGTCTACATATACTTGTGGGGGTTAAGGGTATTTGTTATATGTTTATTTATTATGTTTTAGAACACCCCTGTCAATGGTGCAGTCTAATGTTATACAGTCTAGCTCACCTGGGTATAAAAAGATGCTGCCAGTTAACAAGAGAGAGCGTTAAGGGCGAGAAGCTGGACACCACCATGATTGGGTGCTATATGTCCTTACCAGTTTTTTGCATAGTTTGTTTACTTTTGATGCAGTAATGGTCTCTTTCTTTGCTTGCTTTCTTTTAGGTATTAAAAGGGTTACTTAAATGGCCACTTCACTGACATCTGGGGACACCCCCCCCCCCTTCCACCCCATTGAGAACCACTGACCTAGACGATGTGAGTTTTGTTCATTTGTGTCACCTGCGTTCTATTTGCCCCAGCCAATCCCTGAGTTGATTGTTTTTTTAGGTCACATGTGTCTAGTTAGGTTTCTGTCTATATAATGTCTGCTTGTTTTCTTCAGTGTTTGTTAGTTTAGGCATTCTACGATTCATTCTTACATCGGCGCACGTTATCGCAGTTTCTTTAGATTTTCAATAACCAAAAAAGTGTTTCCCCCTCAAAACATTTTTTTTCAAAAGAATTGCATGCGTGTACATTTTTGCTTCATCAGCAAGGTGAGGGGTTGACAGTAATTTGCCACTGTTACTTGAAATAGTCGGTTCGTTTTTTCTTCTTTTTTTTTGTTGTCTAACTCTCTCTCTACTTTTAATTTCTTTTAATGCCTTTGCCTCTTTTTAATGTGCCTGTCGTTTCTAAATGTGACGATTAACACCATGAGTTCCGGAGAAAGGTATTTTGCCCCCATGTACAGTATGCCTAGTGTGTATTGTGGAAGTAACAATAAAACTGATCCTGATTATGGTGCCCCGGGGCTGCAGCCCCTAAAGCCTGCTGGCTTTACCTCGAGAACCTTATCTGAAGCCATGCCGCAGCGTACTATGTATGGAATCAAATCCAGAACGCGTGAAATAATGTTCAACAGCACAGCACTGCTCGCTTCGTTTTTCCAGGCGAAAAGAACCATTTGTATAGCTGTCTGTCTGAGATCCCATGTCTCCCCAAGATACCAGATAAAAAGGGTGCCAAAATCTTATCCAAACGTCCCTCATCCATAGGTATTGCAGTCGCTCAAGATGTGAGTTCACTGAGCCAAAACGGGTGAGCACCTTGCATGGTTGCCTCTGCCGCCGGTGTGTGCGAATGGATGGATGCAGTGGTGGATGAAGTACTCTGACTTTCTTTGCAGCGTCGCTGTCGGGCAGAAACCTCTTATCTCCATTGTTTGATCATGGAGATACTTGATCATACTACAGTGTCACACAAAAGTATGAACAGTAGCAGATCTGCAAGCTCGAAACGCGGCGTGAACCCGTTTTTGTTTCCGAGTCAGAACTTTCATTGTTCTGTGTGTAGGATACGTGTGAATCATATATATTTTGTCTGCAGGACATGGAGTGGAGTGGTCTGTGGATGCAAGTTGACTAGTACTCCTGCTTGGCAAAGGTAGGCTAGTCCTTGTTGTTTATAAGTAAGTTGGCAAGCCTTGCCGAACCATGTGGCCCAAAGGTTAGGAGCCTCCGGTTTCTGTATCGTGAGGCAACTTGATGTTCAAGTACATCCTCCAGCCATGATGTACAGTACAAGTACACCCCCTAGACATGAAGCTAGTATGTCACATGATGTGCAAGTACAGTACCTCCTGGACATGCCGCTAGTAGGCCTATGTCGCAGGGACTTACCCCCAATCCAACCCTTAAAGGGATAGTTCACCCCAAATGTTTTTTTTCCCCCTATCGATTAGTCACCCCATAGAGACTTGAATTCATGGATATTTTTTTGTTTTTGACGCATTCCTAAGCCAATAATTTGATGACCAGCGGACCAGAACCGCTGCCTGTCATCAAATTAGTGGCTTAGGAATGCGACAAAAGCAAATAATATCCATTAATTGCTGTTTATGCATGTACAGTATGTACATGCATAAACACAAAAAAAAAACACAAAAAAGTATTGGCAAATAAATGTTTGAAAATAGGCTGTCTGTCTGTCTGTCTGTCACAAAAAAAGTGACTCCAAAGCGGCACCTTGTGGTAGTATTTGGAACTTAAATTTACTGCAAAGCGGGTGAGGCAAATGAGTGAAGTGATACTCTTATGAAAAGCGACAAAGTCAATGGTCACCCACAGTATGTACATTTTACATGTATGTAAAATGATTAACCACATGGTGTCCCGATTCTGGGCATGTCATCATAATAGGTGAACAATCTGTGGAAAAATAGTTGAATGTTCACTGAAAATGTCACGTTTCAAAGCTATTATTATATCCTTGTGTCCCACACTTGGGTCTCTTCCTGGTGCCTTAGCTTTGCCCCACTTAACGGCCGGCGCAAGGAAGCGATGTGGGGGTCGATAGGTAAAATGGGACATCCTTGCGGGGTCCGCTCATAATTGCGACATCCCATTATTCCGACCGTTTGGTTAGTGTGAGGTTAGGGTTAAATATAATGGGGCCAATCGGACCAATAGGCTGGGCTCTATGCACAGCAGCCATATTATCACTTCCTTCACAGGTGTTACCAGTGATACTAATGAAGGCTCTGTTCCATTTAGTGTACTGTAGCACAGTAGTTCTCAGATTTTTCAATTTCCACGACCTCCATAACTTTGAGAGTGTACAAATTTGTACACTCTCAGAGTTACACACCCGTAAAGGGCCATTTGGGAGCGTTTCCAGTGGGCCAACATGCACAATATCAGCACCCTGACTCAGTCTGACCAGAATGGAACAGAGCCTTCATTAGTATCATTGGTAACACCTGTGAATGTCTTACAATATGGCTGCTGTGCATAGAGCCTATGGGACGTCGGAATAATGGGCCGTCAGAATGGCATGGCACCCATCCTTATTTGCTCAGTGTATTGTCATCATTGTTTTTTATTTATTTTTATTTAGAGCAGCCAGACTTTTTTACCTAATTTTTCCCCAATTTAGCAGTTATGCCAATGAATCCCTCCCTACACACGTCTGTGTTGTCATTCCTGTCGTATCCTACTGACTCACCTGCCAGTGAGGAGCCCCCACCAGGAGGACCTATAGGGCCTTCGTCCTACTCCTCCCGCCCAACACTCCCTGCTGACAGGTGCCGTAGGAATACATGCAATGACCAGTATCACCCTCCCCACCCGGCTTCCCTCCCCCGAACACGGGCCAATTGTGTTCCCATAGACAAAGCCGGTTGCACCACGGTGGATTCAAACCCACAACCTCCGTGGTGGTGGACAGGGACTTTACCACTGCGCCACCCGACCACCCGTAGTGTCATCTTGAAAGGACGTCAGTTACTCGGTGCACAGCTGAGGTATTATTATGTGTGATATTCCATGCTTTAGTACTGTGAAGTTATCGCTACAATCTTTTCTTAACTTTTTATTATTAATTTCCTTCCACGGAAATTCATTTTCTTCCACGTCTGCTGTAATTACACGCACAGTGATTAATGAAGAAAGGTCTGACAAGATATAAAAGGTTTTCCAAACTTCGATCAGCAGTGGTTACACCAGTAACTAATATTCTCTTCTTGGGGTCCCTGGCACAAAACCTTTTTAGACGGGGGTCCGCGGCCAAATATATAACATCAATTTGGGGGCCCTTGGCACGGAAATGTTTGAGAACCATTGGGTTAATATACTTCATGTTTTGAAAAATTTAAATACTCGGGTAATATTTAAAGGAGAGTTCCGGTCATTTTAGGTTGTATGTTTGATGTGTCGCTAATCACTCACCAACATACAAAGGAACGTTGAATATTTCCAGATCTGCTCCTGTTGTCCATTCTGCAGACCCCTTGCAGCGGCATAGTGGGAGAGTGTGTAAGAGTGAAAACCGCCTATTTGAACAGATGCAAAGTCTGTTTTTTTTTCTCGACATGACGCTGGTTTCTCTCACAAAGTTAGCAGATCTGGAAATATTCAACGTTCCTTTGTACGTTGGTGAGTGATTAGCGACACATCAAACATACAACCTAAAATGACTGGAACTCTCCTTTAAGTAAAACTTACTTACCACCACTTCTGGGAACATAAATGACAAACAGGCCATTTGCTGTATGTATGTACAGTATAGTGGTCTCTGGTCTGGTCTCCATCATGTCTGACCACAAGCAAAAAAAGATGATATTTTGCTTAAGGGCAAACAACAGGCCTATTCTCAGAATAACACCACTGGAACCGGTTTACAATGTTATTATAATGATAACTTCATGACACTAATAATCCCTGTCACAGTATATGGCCTGCAGGGACAGCAGAGAGCCTCCCCGTGGTGCGCTCGGCCGACCCCGCGACCTTCCACAGCATTCGTATGTAGGTCCTGGGAATAAGGAAGAAGCTCTGTCCATAAAAATGAGTTATAGTCATTATCAGTGGTAGAAGATGTGCTCACATTTTGTACTTAAATAAAAGTACCAGTACCACAATGTGGATGTACCCTGTTACAAATACAGGTCAGGTATTCAAAATGTACTTGAGTATAAGTACAAAAGTATTTGCAGTAAAATATTAAAAAGTACTGAAAGTAAATGTACTTATTTTGCAGAATGTTCCATTTCACAAGTTCAAAATATATGAAAAAAATCCTTGCGGCGCGACGCATTGTGAGCTTGTATTTCTGCTATTTTCAAATAGCCAAAGCATAGGGCTGAAGTGTTCAAATAATTGTTGTGGAGTAACGTACAATATTTGCCTCTGAGAGGTAGTGTGGCAGAAGCAAAAGTATTGAAAATCGGAAATACTCCAGTAAACTAACACTACCTCAAGATTGTACTGAAGTACAGTACTTGAGTAAATGTACTTAGTTACTTTCCACCCCTGTTTTCCCCACAATACGGATGCTGCGGTTTAAGTGGTTAGAACTGCCTGAGGTGCTGCAGGTGTTTGCCTCGCTGTCTTTGCCACAGCCCCTCCGGCCTCTGTGTTAATACATACTCCAAATCAGTGGTGTAAAGTAACTAAGTACCTTTACTCAAGTACTGTACTTTTATTTTTTTACTTATAATTTTTATCCCGCAATTTTGTAACCCATTTTTTTTTCACCCGGTGCCAATTTTATTTTCACTACTTCTTAAGCTTTTTTTTAAAAAAACATTTATTGATGGAAATGATTAGAATGTATTTATTAAATCGTTTTGAAAAATGTTGGAGTAGTATTTAATTGATGAAGAGACGTGATTTATTTTTGTTTAAACTCTTAAATATTTTGAAATAATTTATTTATATAAATATATTTTTTAAATGTAGGAAACGGAAAAAAATTGATATATACTCAATACACATAAAAAATGTGTGTGTGGGGGTGTGTGTGTGTGTGGCACGCGTGTCAAACGCCCCCACAAGTACAGTCGAAATTTAAGAAATTTAAGAAATTAAACATTGTGAGGACCAAGAAAATGGTCCTCACAACGTTTCTTAAGAAAAATAGTTCTTTGTACGTTTACAATTACAAAATTATACATTATACATAGTTGCGTGCCAGTGTCGTGCACCGGAAAAACAGTGTGCGTAGATAAACACCCAGGGCATGTACTGTACAGTCAACATCATACCGTGCCACATACAGTAGTACAATATGCCAACGTTTTTATGTTTCCTGCATAACCAAACGATGCCCAGAGGAACTGGGGTCAAGTTCATTTTGTTTTTATTCTTCAAACACGTCTAAACAGGTCAAGTGACGGTTTACTCCACTCGAATTACAACAGTGTCTTAAAAATGGTATATCTTTGGGCAACCGAGTCAAAATTCTTCTAGGACACCACATGAATACAAGTCAACAACAACAAAAACGTCATAGGAGAGAACATTTTAGGGGAGCGATGCGAGAGTGTGGTCTGGCCAGTACCAACTCGGGACTCCTGAATCGCTGCCCACCACACTCTCCTGTCCAGTGGTGGATAAAGTACTCAGATATTTTACTTAGTAGCAATACCACAACATATAAATACTCTGTTACAAGTAAAAAGCCTGTGTTCAAAATGTTACTTGAGTAAAAGTACAAAAGTATTGGTATAATATACTTAAAGTACCAAAAGTAAAAGTACTAAAATGTTTGAAAATAGCAGATCTACAAGCTCACAATGCGTCGCGACGAGAGGTATAAAATAGGGCTAAAGTGGTTAATGTATGTTTTATAATATAATACATTATATCAGCAAAGTAACTACTGTAACTAAAGTTTTCAAATAATTGTAGTGGAGTAAATATGCAAAACATATCTATGAAAAATGACAAAAACAATGCAAATCTACAAATCATTCAGTGTCCACAGATTTCACTGCACTGGCCAAATATCCATATAATCACACACACATGATGGGGTTCAAGTGAGGACCACTTCACCCATTTTCAACCTACAGTATGCTCATTATAAGATGGTAACATTTCTGTCGTGTGTGTGTGTGTGTGTGTGTGTGTGTGTGTGTGTGTGTGTGTGTGTGTGTGTGTGTGTGTGTGTGTGTGTGTGTGTGTGTGTGTGTGTGTGTGTGCGTGTGCGTGCGTGCGTGCGTGCGTGCGTCACTTCCAGCTCCGCTCACATGCTCTGGTCCCTGTCGCCTGTTAGGGTCCCAGCCACTTCCGATGGTGATAGATTTCATTTGGGGGGAAATGGGTGCCAATCTCATTGCGCTATTGACACTTTTACTTAAATAAAAAAAAGTAGTAATTTTTCCACCACTGGAGGTTGAGTACTTTGTCCACCACTGACTGAATTGGCAGCAACTCAGTCCATGGTAATACTTTCAGTGGTAATAGCTGTGTACAGCAGTTCTGTGACTATCTTCTTGTCATGTTGGGTGAAGAGTGAAGGCTCTGCCATGGCTGCTCACATGTAATGCAACCTGATGAACAGCATGGGAGCTCAAAACGCCACTGTGTTGCACTCGTTCACTGCAATACATCACTTCTAAACAGTGTTTTGTCTGTCTGTTTGTCTGTCTGTCTGTCTGTCTGTCTGTCTGTCTGTCTGTCTTCGTCCTTTGTAGCTTTGTATCTTTTCTGCCAGTGTGAACGCAGCATTTGAGTGTATAAATGGATAAATGTTCTCCTGGCTGGAACTGAAGCAAGACCGGCTGAGAACAGCAAGAATGAGGGTAAGCAGAATACAGTATGAATGTCATTCCTGACTATTGTGTTACACATGACAATACTCATACACACAACAACAACAACAACAACAACAACATAAAGGGATCGTTTAGATCAGGGGTTTTCAATCCTTTTCATATCAAGGTCCATTATTTATTCAGCATTTGTGCCACGTACCACAATTTGATGAGATTTAGACTCTCAGACCCAAAACTTTGAATATTTTGTTATCGTTGGATGAGTTTTTGTCCACAATTTCATCCATGCTGTATTGATGTGGTAACATAGGAGAGATTACAGGCAAACGTTGAACAAAATAACAATTCTTCTACATTCTCTAATTGTGGAGACTACACCATGAATTTAAAAAATAATAATAATATTTGATATCATATTGTTTATGTCCCTGAAACGTTTTTCAAAAGGTTTGAGCCTAAATCAAGCCTCAGATATACTCATTCCAACTAACTTCTCTCTGGCTTATAAAGCACTTTCACCTGCAATACCACATTGTCCTGTTTGGCACGGACGCTATTGATCCAGTTTGTATGCATGTTATCTCCTGGTTCTGTGTGGAAAAAGTAAAAAAAAAAGAAGAAAGAAATTAAATCAAAATAAAATATATATATATATATTTTGGTTGGAATTGAAAAACGGGAGGGATTGTACCCTGATGTGACGTCACGTCAGGGACCAAATCAGTTTGGCCTGTTTTGAGACCAATTTACAGAAAACCCCAGATTTGCTGTGAAAGCCTGAGTGTTCAAACTGGTTTATTTTTGGGGATAGAAGAGAGGTAGGGGAGACCATAAACACAAAGAAGAAAAAGTTAAAATTCATGGTGTAGTCCCTTTAAGCAATGCAGATGTTTAACAATAATTTAACTCTTGAGAGCGTGAAATGAAACCAAATAAACCTGTAAGGGTCCATTTGGTGTCATTTTACACTCAAGAGTTAAAGATCTATATGGGTCCATTTGGTTACCAACTCTCCATCATTTAGCTGGGGACCACCTGGAACCCACTCAAGGACCACTGGTGGTCCCCGGACCATTGATTGAAAACCACTGGTTTAGATCAATGGACCCCCAAAATGATATGTATGTGGCTGCAGACCCCCATCTCGAGTTAAAAATGTTTGCTTTAAAAAAATACGTATATTCAATGTTTTACACAAATTGTCATGCTTTAAAAAAAACAGCAGATCTACAAGCTTGTATGTCTGCTATTTTTGAATAGCCAAAGTATATGGATATAGTGGTTAAAATGATTGTGACGCTATATTAACACATTTAGCTGGGGATCAGCTAGTGTCGATCAGCTATTTTCCTGCGAAAGCTTTCCCTACAAAAACAGAAAAGACTCCCCTCTATAGAGCCCTAGGGACTTCGGTCAACTATATGGGGTTTAAGTGGTTAAACTTCATACGATCATGACAGGGTTTTGGTTGAAGATCAAAGCTCCTCATCTTGTCTAGATAATAATATAAGTCTCATGGACCTACAGTAAAAATGCATGTGTTTTTCTCGATTTTGGACAGGTGAAAAGAAATACCTCTGTAACGTAGGATAAACAAAGCTATAAAACGGTTGCTTCATCACCAGAGGAACTTGGCCGGTGTCCAGGCAGACTCAAACGCACTCTCTAAAAACTCTCTCTTTTGATCTATTTTAATCATAATTTAACTATACATTTTTAGGGTCCTTTACCTCTATATCTTCCAGACAGGATTGTGTGTGTGTGTGTGTGTGTGTGTGTGTGTGTGTGTGTGTGTGTGTGTGTGTGTGTGTGTGTGTGTGTGTGTGTGTGTGCGTGCGTGCGTGATATTCAACTGATAACTACAGAACCGACAATCGCGGTTACAATGTTTGTTTTTCCAGTGGAAAGAAGAGAGACCGTCTGTTGTATGTTGTCATCAAGAGCCATACAGTGTGTATTCATTGTATGTGGAGTATACTTTCAGTTGTAGTCATGATGGAACCAACCGGAGGTTGGGATTTGTAGGAAGGGGGGGTAGTAAAATAATGGTTAAAGTGGTTAAAATGATTGTGACGCTATATTAACTCCTTTTGCTGGAGACCCCACTTTGAAAACCAATTTGCTATACATATTATAGCTAAAATCTAAATTGACACGCGTGCTTTCTCGGGATTGAATGGGTTAATGTCACTGATTCAATGTCAAGAGTTGACATCAAGATATCCACCATGTGCAAAGAATGGAGTACATCACCGTTAAAGAATGAATCTGTATGAACTTCACAAACTCATTGCTCTCTATTCTACAGATATCAAAATTAAACTTTGATAATGATAACATTTTAATCTCTAAATGTGACCCCCCCCCAACTTCCTGTGTGTCCGTTCCATTATGCATAGTCAAGCACACATGGAAAAAAACAAAGTCTGACATATTTCAAAATTAGCATTTTTTTTTGTTTTTTTTTGGCTCTTCGGAGACTAGCCATCCACGGTCACTGGACCAATCATGAATTCAGGTGAATAACAAAACATTTATCAATGTGACAACATAGCCTGAATGCTAATATCCTATCATCTCTGTCAGGTGGAAACCTCATATGTCCCCAAAACTGTTACTTTTCAGGACAAAAATGGCAAGCTCGGAACGCGTTGCACCACGTTTCGAGCTTGTAGATCTGCTACTTTTGATGCTTTGGTGTGACGCTGTAGTATGATCAAGTAGGGCGTTAATTTACAAAAAAAACACATGAATATGGAGGTTTCTGCCCGACGGAAACAATAATACGTATTCCTTCCCCCCCATGACCAAGCTCCGCACCATGGGCGACCGGGCCATCTGCTCCACCGCCGCACACCTGCGGAATGCCCTCCCCGACCACTTGAGCGTACCCCCAGGTAAGATGGCTGCCAGGAGCTTAAAAAAATCACACCCTGTGTGAAGAGAGTGGTGCCTTTGATGAGCCCCGTATTGACCCCCGTATTGATGTTGTCATCAATGTTTGTTTATTGGACAGACATACATACATACGGACACACGAACACAGTGGTTGGCACCACTCAAAAATGGCTATATCTCCAATACTTCTCACCCTATAAAGGTGATTTCGGTGTCCAACCCTAGGTTTTAGGGCTCAAGGAATGTGGCTGAGTCAATGAAATTACCATCATTTTTTTCAGCAGGTCAATCGTATGTGCTAAAGGTGACGTCAAGGTCTATCTGACATCTTCTCATCCAAGCAGGCAGCAGTCACCGGTTGACATGGGAATGACATGTACAGTATTCACCTCACCATTGATATGCAGCCGTTTGTTGTAACCCAGCAGGTATGCTGGAACTAGCCGGTACGCAGTTCTATAATGTAATTGTGCCTCCCGGTGGATGTCACAGTCATTCCTCAGCTACATTGCAAAACTGATGCAATAAGGTTCGGCATTGGAAATGCATGAGGTTGCAGCATGTATTTATTTTTCATTCGTTTTTGTGTCTCACAACTCCTCCATTTGAACAGATAGAGCAGTATCTGGACACTGCTCATCTCCATCCTACTGGCTGACAGTGGGTAGACAACTTAATTATTTCTACACTTCACATCCACCAGTTTGAATGGTCTGAGAGACAACGTGACATTAACTTGTCACCTTCTCTCTCATGGAGCACATGATGAAGTACTTCTTCCTTGGTTGCTGCATGGCCATGTGCTGTATTCTTGATTTGTAACCCAGTACCTATAGCTGAATATGCATGTGCTGAATATGCACGTGCCATAGAGGCTAAGCCAGACCTGGTCTGTCGGAGTGTGCAACACTTGTCTCTGCTCACCAGTTTGAGGAGCAGACTGTCATTAAAGGAGTAGTTCACCCAAAAAATGACTTTACTTTATATCAATTACACACCCCATGAAGCCTTGAATTCATGGAGATTTTTTTTGTTTTTGTCGCATTCCTAAGCCGATAATTTGATGACCGGCAGAAAGATGCTAATGGCTCCGGTAGGAGACTCAAAGGAGACTCTTTGAGTCTCCTACCGGAGCCGCCCGCCACGGTCATCAAATTATTGGCTCAGGAATGCGACAAAAAACAAAAAAAATCTCCATAAATTCATTTTGAGGGTGAACTATCCCTATCCGCTTAGCTTGTGGTTAAGCCAATTCTGTACTCATCATTAGATGTGTAGTACAAGGTTTGGCACATTTCGGAGGTGACTTTTTGGGGGCATTTATAAACATGAATTTGTTTGTATTCATGCTGTGAACTGTTTTTGTTTGTTTGTTTGTTTTATAGTTTTTAGAGTGTTTTATATAATTGTATACCAAAGACTGTTCTGTTTGTCCAAGAGCAAGGACCTCAATGGAAATACTGTATGTACTGTCTAAGTCTTCTATTCTTCATGTTTTTCTTTCTCTGAGAAAGTATACATGCCATGTGTTGTTTTCTATTAAAATAACGTCTAATAGATCAAAACAAAATGTCACAAAAGTAGGTCTATGCCACTTTCTAAGCAAGAGTTTGGAAATTTATAAAACATTCCGATATACAGATAGCATCTCTTCTTGAACTCTGACTGGGTACAGTGTGTTATGGCTATCTATACTCGTATAGCAACATGTGTCAGAATGATCAATGCTTTTGATTTCAAGTACTAAACCACAGGATAGAACATAAATGACTCACAGTTATAAGTTCTTACAGACATTGATCTCTCTCCCTCTCTTCCCCGTCTTCTTCTTCTTCTTCCCTTTCTCTTATGGAAATAACAAAAACTACGGAGCTCGCACAAAAACAAATTTAACCCACTGTTTTAAACTATATGATGTGACAATATAGTCACTGATTCTTCTGTTTCTGGGCTCCTAATTCACACGGTTCCTTTTATATAATAGTAAAAGTGTGCTCCTCGGAGCGCAGGTCTCCGCCAGGCCGGGTTGCCCTACCCAGGGCCCGCAAACTAGACAATCGGAAGAATCTGACCGTCTTGATCACATGACCGCAGAGATAATGTGTGCCGACCTGCGACAGGCTTGGACAAAATCGTAGTAGCAAAAAGTTGTTTGTTCTTTTTGCAAAAACTGACTGTACACCCATATGGTTCAAGAGTTATATGCCAAAACCTGACTAGGCCTGTTATGCACTGTAAGGAAGAATTACAGACATTGTTCTACAATTATGTATATTATCTGCCTTCTTGTTTCCCAAACAATGGGTCGGGACCCATTTCATTTTTATGAGTAATTATTATTCCTCTTTGTTTGTGTCCTACAATTCTTTTTTATTATTATAAAAAGGTCAAGCATTTTTCAAACAAATTTCTGAATAAAAAAAGAAGTTTAAGGAAGTGAAAATAGTCTATCTACAAACTCACAACGCGTTACCTTGTAGATGTGCTGTTTTCACTATTTTAAAAAATGGGGCTTAAGAGGTTAACTCATCGTCGAGGGGAGACAGCAAATGTTTCTTTCGGGCCTCGAGCTGAGGATTTACAGTGTAGATTGGGTCCCAGAGCAACAACAAACCAAAAAAAAACAATAATGGGGGTCCATGGCCTAATAATGCATAGCAAAGTGGGGGTCTTTGAAATTAAAAAGGTTGAGAATCACTGAACAAAACTATACTGGGACCCCCAATCTACACTGTAAAATCTTGCCTATTTAACTCCGAGAGGTACAGACCTGGAAGGGTTCACTTGGACCCCTGGTGGTCCCCGAACCCAGCATTGAGAACCTGTGTTCTGATTAGTCAGGATAAATATACAGTGCATGTCATTACCACAATAATAAAAAAGAAAGTTTTAGATTTAGACCTAAATAAAGTGTGAAGTTTTATTATATTTTTGTATTTCATGAGGTGTCCCAAATGTAGTGTTCATAATGCATTTTGAAGGACTGGCAAGTGCTTCAAGTGTCAGCCAGAGGATTGAAGCCAACACCCCCCATTTTCAACCCCATGCCCTAAAAAGACCAGATTAAAAATCCCCTTTTCGTTTCGTCCCTCCCCCCCAATCATTTCTGCTTTTAGTCAGACTTCTGCTTCTCCTTCATGTGTAGGAAGACGACGCTGAAGAGGAACAGGCCCGCCATCATGGAGAAAGCGCTGGCATAGTAAGGGTAGGCCGAGGGGACGAAGCGATCGTACTGCGTGTGCTGCAGCGGACGCACGGACACCTGCGTGGACGAGTACAGGTGCGTGTATCCCAGCCTGTTGTAGTCCACCCTGAACTGGAACACTCCGTACACGTCGGGCAGCCTGAACTGCACGCTGTACCTGCCTCTGTTCCCCTTGAGGTACGTCCTCACGAAGGGGTCGATCCTCACGAACTCTAGCTGAACGTCGTCCGCGTAGAAGGGAACCCAGTGGCCCTCGTCGGACAGCGTCTCGATCACAATGCTGTACTCCACCAGGTCGGTGATGGTGTACGCCGCAGGGGGGGCGCTCTCTCCCACCGGGTGATGGGCGACGTCGCCCACCCTGAGCACTCCCGCCTCCTTGAACACCCAGCGTGAGAGTGCCTCGGCCAGCTCTGCGTTCCCCGACCGCTCGTGCCTCGGGGAGCCCGGCGCGGCCTTCTGCACGGGCGAGTTGAAGAAAGCGTCACCGAAGAAGTCCAGCGAGCCGCTGAAGACCGCCCTGGCGTTGTTCCTGGCCTGGACGCCGGCGATGAGCAGGGTGTCCCTGCCGATGGGGTGGGACTCCCCCCGCGCCGGAGACACTGGTCTGTCCGGGAAGAAGGAGTAGGCGGTGGAGGAGCCGGTGAGGACGCGGTGGACGAGAGGGTTCTCCCGGTCCGCCGTCATGCCGACGCCCTTGAAAAGGATCGGCTTGTCGGAGGGTTCGCCGACAACGGTGGGGGCCTTCAGCAGGTTCTCCGGGTCGGCGACGACTAGCGTGTGCTCGCCGGGGTCGGACACGTCGTGGTTGTGGTGGTCGATGACGGCGGTCTTCTCCTCGTCGAACTCCACACCGCACTGAGCAGCCAGCTCTCTCAGGGGACGGCCGACGTCGGAGCTGGCGGCGACCAGGACGTTGTGGCCGCCGTCGATGAAGGACGCGATGGCTTCCGCGTTGACGTCGCCTCCGAAGTCTTCGACCGACGGCGAGAAGATGATCAAATGGTCATAAAGGAACCTGCCATACTTGATGAGGGACAAGGAGGGGTCATCCGCCGACTTGAATGTCATGTCGAAGCCTCGGTCCGCCAGGCCGCGGAAGAAGATTGAGTGAGTGTGTCGGATGTTTGGGTTGTCCAGCAGAACGAGCATCGTTCCATCGGCCCGCGCCGACCCCATCACGGACACCAGTATCACGAACAAGAGCGCTATGCATCTGGATCTATTCGCAGTCATGACTCCTGTAGTTCTCTAACGGTGATCGTTTAGAACTGGACCGGTTTTGTTCCGCACTGACTGCTTTCAGTGATGCCAGGATGTCATGTCAGTCATCTGATGATGTCAGTTCTATTGCATCAGTCGACTCCGTATATGGGCAACCTTTGACTTCCAGTATGATATTGACATTTGTCATGTATTTTAAACCACATGAAATATATTAGATGTGGTCACTCAGATTAGCCCTGGATAGCCAAACTCACAGGTATTGCCATGTCTAAAACACATACTATGGTGTCAAAGATAGGGTGTCAAATATCCACAAGAACGTTGCACTCCCCTAACTCGGGGGTCTTCAACAGGGGGTTCGGGACCCCTAGGGGGTCCTCAGAGTTACTACAGGGGGGCCACCAAATCTTTCTTGTGATATAAACATTTTTTTCTTTTTACATTAACCACTTGAATCCTAGCATCCCTTTTTTGAGGGGAACATTATAACCAAAAATATCAGCTCTAGAAGTTTATGCTGCGAGGTGTTGTGAGCTTGTAGATTTGACTATTTTCGAAGAAGAGGTTTGGTGTAGGGGGGGAAAAGAGCGGACCATAAAAAGCACAAGTATTGAGGGTTTTAGGTGGTTAACTGTCTGAAAATACACATTAGCGTGAATCCAACACAACACAATGATAGTGCTGTCAAACACGTCTATGAATCTATCTATGAAATCTATGAAAAAGTTTAATCAATGTTAACACAATGTTATATAATATGAAGTGGGGGAGGGGGGCTGCTTCATCTCTCTCTCAGCTAAGGGGTCCTTGGTCTGAAAAACGTTGAAGACCCCTGCTCTAACTGCTCCCGGGGAGGACGTTGGGGTCTTGCACTGGTTTCCTCCACTGTCTGTGTGGGAATGGATGAATGCAAAGTGCTTTATAAATGCACCATTTATTTTCTCCATTTGGTTCCATTTATACACTCTCAGAGTTATGGGGTCCTTGAAATTAAAAAGTTTGTGAACCACTGCTACACTAAATGGAACAGAGCCTTATTTAGTATAATTGGTAACACCTGTGAAAGAAGTAAGGAAGAGGCACAATTTATTTACAATATGGCTGCTGTGCATAGACCCTATTCTCCAAAACTTTCTCAATCTCAGATAAAATGCTTGGCTCCGCTATGTCGTACCCCCATCAAAATCTGAGGCTGGAAAAAGCAGCCTTGCGTATTTTGGGTCCTGCATGGTCGCGGAATGACCTGGAGACCAGACTCAAATTTGCTTTTGTGATCCCTATAGTGAGTTTTAAAAGGATTGCCATGGACACACTTCCCTAGACACTGCTCCCGCTTTGATGTTTTATAGCAAATGTTGTTGCTCTTAGTTTTATGTTGGTCACTTTGAAGATTATCTTTATTTTTAATTTCCTTGAGCTTCCTAGGTAGTGGGTATTGTTTAGGCGATTGTTATATGACTCATTGTTATTGTCCTGTATGTGTTGTTACTGGCAGAGCTGTGTAACATTTCACCAGTTCACACTCGTAAAAGAGACTCTAGTCTCAATGTGTTTTTTACTGGTTAAATAAAGGTTAAATAAAATACATTTTAGATCGGGGGTCTTCAACATTTTTTCAGGCCAAGACCCCTTAGCTGAGAGAGAGAGAGATGAAGCCTGACCCTCCACTACATATTGTACACAATTGTGTTGCAGATAAAACTTTTTCATAGATTTCATAGTGTTTGAAAGCATCGTCAGTGTTGTGTAAATTAATGTTGTTTTAGTTTTTTGTTCACATATTATTTCTATTAACCCTTGCGTTGTGTTAGAAACCTGCATACACATTTGGTGTTAGCGGGTCAAATTTAACCCGTGATTTAACTCAGCCCAAAATATTCAAAAAATAATTATTTTCATTTATATTTTTTATCCCACCTCATAGCTGACTTGATATTCATATCCATGTAAACACTTTTTAAAATATTATGTTGGGTTAGGGTTAGGGTTTCATCTTTCAATATATCTCGTTTTCAATTATAAAACTGTTAAAATTCACTCATTACATTTCCTATTCACTATTCATAATGAGTGCATTACATTTCCTATAATGAAGACAATGGATAATTAAGTTATCTAGCTATTATACTAATATTAGAACACACTTTCCAAAAAAAAAAAAAAAAGTAACATAAGAAAATGTTAATACTTGTTTTAGTTTTTTAACTTTGAAAAAATGTTAATATTATTTAAAAATAGTGACACTTGGTGTGTTAAGGGTCAAAATTGACCAAAGAAGGTAAAAAGTAATTTATTTTTCATAAACTCACATTTTATTTTACTCCTGATAGCAAATGCAAATTGGGTCTCTCTCACTCTCAAACATGTAAACATTGAATATTGACAATTTGGGCGGAATTGAGCCACACTTCTCTGCTGGGTCAAATTTGACCCTTACTTTTTTTTTGAGACCATCAGAATGAACTAAAATGGTGGTAGTTATTTGTGTTGCGTTAAAATAGCGGTTTCTGAGGATATCTTGAAGCCTTGTTCCAATAAAGAAATGTAAAGGGTACTTTTTACCTATTTAAACTTGAAAACGGGTAAGAAATTACCCTAACACAATGGAAGGGTAAATATGTTGGATTCATGTCAATGTGTATTTTCAGACAGTTCACCTTTGGGCTGTTCACACTGAGTACTATACCTATAACTATACACATATAGTTATACAAATTGTTCTAAGTCAAGTGGATGGCAGAGTTCACACCAGCTATAAAATAAATATTCATTATAGTGCCCAGTGTGAACGGTCCTAACTCTCAATTTTAAGTCAAATTGACCGTTGGCTCGCTTTGTGTTTGTTTGTTGATTGGATCTGATGTTTTCTGCTAATGTTCCGCATCAGACAAAGATTTGGCAGACCCCCTGTAGTTACTCTGAGGATCCCCAATTGAAGACTCCTGATTTAGATAATAACACAGTCCACTGGGCGGGATGAGGTTTCGGGGGCAGGTGACCCCTCCCCTTCTTAATAAGGTGTGTTCAGATCGTATGCGGAAATGTCTTTCTAATCGCTTGAAGCACTTAATTATTTTGGATGTTGGGCTGGGACCAAAAGTGTTCAACTAATGGCCTCTTCGTGCATAATTACTGTCTCACTATGTCTTACAGTACATACTATGGAACTGGAGAAACATTGTCAAATTGTCAAATAAAAAGAGGGTGAAATTGTGAGAATAGCTGGTGGTAATAATATTTTCACATTATCTGTGGAACCGAGTCAAACTAAATGTAATGCCTCAACTCCTACAATAGGCTCTATGCATAGCAGCCATATTGGAAAGAAATTGGGCCTCTTCTTACTTCCTTCACAGGTGTTACCAATGATACTAATGAAGGCTCTGTTCCATTCTGGTCAGGGAGCTGATATCGTGCATGTTGGCTCACTAGAAACACTCCATTTTGGTTCCCAAATGGCCCCTTATGGTGGGTGTGTAACTCTGAGAGTGTACAAATGGAACCAAGGTAAGGGTCCATTTGGTTCCATTTGTACACTCTCAGAGTTATGGTGGTCCTTGAAAATAAGACAACCACTATGCCACACTAAATGGAACCTTAATTAGTATTATTGGTAACACCTGTAAAGTAAGGCAGGGGCCCAATTCATTCCCAATATGGCTGCTGTGCATAGAGCCTATTCCTATTCCAAGTGCTTGTCAGTTCAATTATGATTTTTTTGCCGGGGTTGCGGCCTGAAAAGGTTGAGAACCACTGGAGTAGATGGCCTTCTCTGGACTCTTGAAGAAGCTGGACGCTGCTTGCAGTTGCAGCTGGTAGGCCTTGGGGTGGATCTTGAAGCCGTACAGCTTGGGGACAAACTGGCTGGTGGGCCTCTCGGGCCTGTGTTCAGGATGCACCATGAACAGCATGTGGGGGAAACCCGTGCCGAAGTAGGCTCCGTCCGTGCGGTGGTGCCTGGGCTTCTTGGGCGTGTACACGTCCATGCACTTCGGACAGTACAGCTTCACCACGGCCTCGCCGGGGACGTCCGACAGGCCGATGGGGAGCACGGGCTGGTTGTCGCAGTAGACCCGGAGGCAGCAGCCGAAGTCCCCCTGCTGGTACTTCTTCAGCATCTGCGCGACGCCTCGGTTGGTGAGGATGAAGCGCGCGTGGATGAGGCCGTACAGCATCTCGGCCGCCTGGTCCAGGTCGATCCGGTTGGGGTTGTCCTCCTGCTCGTCGTCCGGGGCTGCGTCCAGGATCAGGCCCAGGGCCTGGTGGTAGTGGGAGACCTGCTCGCTGAGGTCCGTCAGATTGAACTTGTCTTGGATGAAGTTCCGGTCGACCTCGCAGAAGAATGCGTTGCCCCTCAGTCCGCAGAACCAGGAGATCCATGACATTTCCTCTGAACTGCTCATCTCTAGAAGACCCTGCCTTCGGCTTCTTCTTCCCCCCTGGATGGATATACAGTCTAACAGGCCCGGGAAAGTATGTTGCTGGAGTAAATAAGCTGGATATTCTTACGGATAGAAGGGGTTCTGGATTGACAGGTGGGGCAGCAAACACAGATTGAGATGGTCAGGTGAGGTTAAGCCAGGTGTTGCAGACCAGGGATTGCAGTAGCTGTCATGTAAAGGACGGTTGATAGGAGTAACATCGGCTTAGAGCTTTGAAATCAGCTGCTGAGAAATGTTGGCGAGTGGCAACATTCACAGTTATCTGGGTTTCTGTATTATGCTACTTGTGACGTCATCGCGATGCTACATGTACATATTTGGGTAATTGGAGCAAGGTTATAATAATAGTTTTAGTTTTCATTAGTCTTCCAAGCAGATCTTAAATTTGTCTTTGTCTGAAATTTTATACAGGAAAAAAAAACGTTTGAATACCTACAGTAAGTATTGTTTTGCACTTTTGAAAACTTTTTTTAAAAGCAATTACTGCAGTATGTTTAACTCCAGTACAAATTTGACTGAGTCATTATTTTAGAAGCTGCTCAAGTCACAAACTTCCACTCGCAACCTCCGCTCTGGAAACACTAACCGCCTTTATTCTGTACTGTAGCAACTTTGAGATTGGTTTCAAATGTAAGTGCAATATATATAAAATGTATTATTATTATTATTATTATTATTATTATTATTATTATTATTAGATAATGTAGTGGAGTAAAAGTATAAAGTATGAAGTATGAAAAATGGGAAGACTCAGAAATACCTCAAAATTGTACACAGTACTTGAGTGAATGTACTTAAAGTTGCATTCCACCAGTGGCAGTCGGGCATTTAAAGGATGGATCGCTATCTATAATGTAATCACTCTTTGTTGCTTTTGTGATAAAATAACCCTGGCGCACCGCTCTGTCTGTTGACTCGGCTTCCATCGCCTGGGAACGCGAGAAATTAATTGTAATACATCGTCTCTGTCGGGTGAAAACCTCACACGTCCAAAACTGTTGCTTTTCAGGATTCCAATCCAAAAGTAGCAGATCTACAAGCTCGAAACGCTACTTTTGATGCTTTTTTTTGTGTGACGCTGTAGCCTCAGTCTGTGACCCTAACCCTATCAAGTAGGCCGTTCATTTACGAACAAAACACAAAAGGTTAGAATATGGAGATAAGAGGTTTTTCTGCCCAACAGCAACGACATGGAAAACAATCCATTTAAATGTAAAACATATCGTCGCTGTCAGGTGGAAACATTGTATGTCCAAAGTCGTTCCTTTTTTATTACTATCATTTTTTTTATTAAATATTGAAAATAGTAGATCTACATAAGCTTGTAGATCTGCTATATTTTCACTACTTTTGTGTGACATTCTTGCATAAATGAAGTATAGCCCATTAATTTACATAAAAAAACATTGAACTATGGAGATACAAGGTTTCTGCCCTACAGCAACAATTTGTACAGATGTGTATCACCTTTTATCTCCAATCTGTTTGACCCCTAACTACATTTCTGGCTGACTAGACCTGTGCTACTCAAGAACGCCGCGCGTTGGGAACGATGCAAATAGGGAATGCATGCCCCACCCTGTTATATGCAATACCCATTATACCCGTGCGCTCGCGCCACCACGGCTGGGCTGGGGTTCGATTCCCTGCCAGGGAAAAGGCTAGTGATGGTTCCTCGCATGTGGGGAGCTCTTTGAACTAATGCCACAAAGACCCCTCAGGCATTGGCATGAACAAATATGAAATGAGTCATATAGTCACGTTTATGAAATGCCCTGCGTGTCATAGTGTTTGACAGCAGATTGTGCTTTCCTGAAAGCGTGTCCTGATGATGGTCTACCGTTGGCGAGGATGTGTTGTCTCACCACTGCAGCCCAGGTTCACTTTGCTGTCAGGGAGAAGATAATGATGATGTGGGGGGTAAAAGACCCTCAGTGCACTTGGATTTAACCCATTAAGACCGGGAAAGCACCTGCCATTTAGGATTTTAACCACTTTAACCATTATATTATATTTGGCTATTCAAAAATAGCAGATATACAAGCTCTTAGCACGGCACAAGCTTGTAGACCTGCAATTTTTTTGAAAAATCATGAAGATTTGTGCAAATTTATATTTTTTAAAACATTTGTAACTCAAATCTTTGCTTCTAGGGGTCCCTGGAACAACATGTTTTGAGATGGGGGTCCACGGCCAAATACATATCATTTTGGGGGTCCTTTGAAACCCCCCAAAATGAAAACCACTGATATTATAGCAAAATTAAGTTTAAAAAAAAAAAACCTGTTAGGATTTAGAAGGTATTGTAGAATCCCCAGAAGCAAAGATTTGAGTTAAAAAAAAAATGCTTTAAAAACAAATATATAGTCAAAGATAAGATTTGCACAAATGTTGACGATTTTTCAAAAATAGCAGATATACAAGCTCATAGCCGCTATGAGCTTGTAGATCTGCTATTTTTGAATAGCCCAAGGAAATCTGATATGACACAGATTCCCGGATTGAATGGGTTAACACGTGCCATGAGCTAGGGCATTGAAATGAACACATATGAAAAAAACGCAAGTGCGTGCGTTTTGATCGCCCTGACCTGTCAATTGAAATGCACAAAAGGCCTACATGCCATAGTTATTGACAGCAAATTGTGGGTTCTAGCTGACATGGCCCTGATGGTCTTGTCACTAGCACGGATTAACGTTCTCCAGCGCCACTACTGATGTCAGTCATTTGGATTCCATAGATGCCATCAATGTCTTCTGTGGAAGCATGTTGCGCAGTGAAAATAGCCGATCTACAAGCTTTCAATGCATCATTGAGAGCTTGTAGATGGGCAGGCTGTTTTCGGTTATTATTTTTAAGCATTTGTTGTGGTCAAACTAGCAATAATCTTCAGAAGCATTTTCCATAAAATCTTAATAGTCTCGGATATTTCACACTTTCGTATAAAAGCAAAGGCCTTAAATAGATCCCATTTTTTTCCCTAAAGTTACAATTTCATGACTTTTAATACCTTTTTAATACCTCTGACCAAATGTCCTTTTTGCACACCCACGGACGGACAGGTGCGTTGGAGTTGAATACTGAATTCGGACGGAGGAGGGAGAGGGAGTGCCGCACACTATCTTCACTCGCAAAGGAATGTGTTTATTTAAGATGCAACGTTTCGGTCGTTCGGACCTTCATCAGGCATGAGGAAGCAGCTGGCACACAGCCAGTATATGGAGCGGGGTGAGTGAAGGTGCTATATTTTTTTCCACGGTAAAAGGAATATTCTTACAGAACATGAGAATAAAATATAGCTACAAAAATATAGCACCCTTGATGCGTTACATAGCACACTGTATTATGAACCCTGGAGGAGGTCATGTATAAATATGACCATTCCTCTCCTTCCTCGCTACTCCAAGGTGCCTCATACATTTGTCTACGGCTTACATTAGTGACACACACGCACACACAGACACACACACACACAGACACACACGCGCACGCACGCACGCACGCACGCACGCACGCACGCACGCACGCACGCACGCACACACACACACACACACACACACACACACACACACACACACACACACACACACACACACACACACACACACACACACACACACACTGTATACGTACAATATATGTGCATGGACACGCACACACTCACACTATGCACAAACAGGCAACACATACACTCATACATTTATACATAACACATACAGTACACTTGTGCAGGCAAAGGCGCACTCTCTCCCTGTCTGTCTGTTTCTCTCTGTCTCTCTCTCTCTCTCTCTCACACATACACACACACACACACACACACACACACACACACACACACACACACACACACACACACACACACACACACACACACACACACACACAGACGCAGGTGCGCGTAGACCACATCACCGCAATACATAACAAGGTTAATCAATGCATTATGACTTGTAAAAATGGAATTCATCCCTGGGCATGAGTAGACATTAAAGACAGACGTCTGAGACTTAGCATAAATCCTTCGCTAACAGGATTTCCACATTCATACACACAAACAAGGGCATCCATCCTAGTGGCTCTCCTTGACTGTCCTGTCAGCGTCCAACTGAGAAGGGACAGGTTGTATTAGAATAAGGTATTGCAGAACCTTGAAGTGAAGTATATAATTTAAGCAAAAGACAACGATCTCTCTTATGCACAAATGCGGTCAGGAGTATTACCATTAGCTCTAGAGACTGACAGGTTTAATGCCACTCCAGAGGAAGAGAGATACTGTTTGTTTTGTGAACTTGGTGACATTGAAAATGAGGTTAATGTTTTGTTTTACTGCCCTAAATATCAATCAACTTTATTTGTAGACTCGGGTCCATTAGAAAGAGACAACATTAAAAAAAAAACACTATACATACAGATTACTGCCCTAAATAGCAATCAATCAACTCTATTTGTAGACTCAGGGGTCCATTAAAAACAGACAACATAAAAACAAAAATCAGAAAGAACACCCATATACCATAAAAAAAAAACATCAGCTATTACAAGAGACAATCATTTTTGTTTCCAAAAAGTAGACCGATATCTTGCAAGTTGCAACACTGAGGCCCGGTGTTGGACAGCAGCATAATGATAAATATGATTATAAGAGAGGTATTTGTTGCTAAATGTTTTCTATTTGTGTTGATTTCCTTGAGTTAGATGAAAAACTTGATACACAGTGTGTTTCAGGAAAGGAGCTTTTGTTCTGGTAAATTGTGTTTGTCAAGCTTGCGTGGGAGAGAAGACAGAACGCTCTGTATAATTCTGAGCTGCGATGGAATGAATGTATTATGTGAATGCAAACATGCTGTAAGCATAAAGTGGTGACTCTAAACCCATGAGGGTTGTGTGCAGGACACACAAATAAAATAATCAAATCAAATCATAATGTACTGTACAGTAAGCCACAATGTGCTGGTTTGTATTACGAGTAACTAAGTACATTTACTTAAGTACTGCACTTAAGTACACTTTTGAGGATTTTTTACTTTCCCATTTGCAATTATTTTACTTCTACTCCACTACATCTCAGAGACGAATATTGTACTTTTACTCCACTACAAGTATTTGAAAACTTGAATTACTTTGCAGATATAAATTATTATATTATGAAACATATACATTAACCACTTCAGCCCTATTTTATACATAGGCTATTTGAAAATAGCCGATCTTTAAGCTTGCGACGCGTTGTGAGCTTGTAGATCTGCTATTTTCAAACATTTAGTACTTTTACTTTTGGTACTGTGCATTTTGATACCAATAGGCCTACACATTTACTTGTAACAGAGTACTTCTACAGTGCAGTATTGATACTTTTACTTAAGTAAAACATTTGAGTACTTTTTCCACCACTGGGAGTTACACCCAGAAACGGTTCTTCTTTTTTTTTCTTAAAATTGTTTTATCCCACAATTTTGTAACCCATATTTTTTTTCACCTAGTGCCAATTGCTTATGTAATCCTGGGCGCTACTCTCCCTCTGCCAACCTAGGGAGAGCCCAAGCTGAAGCTCATGCCTCCCTCAATGCATGAGGAGCAAGCAGGCTGCTTCTCATCACCTGACAGGGGTGAGTTTCCCCGGTTGGGCGTTGCGCGTGGAAGGAACACGTTATTCCAACCAGTTCCTTTCCCCTCCATCAGGCGCCCTGGCTGACCAGGGGGAGGCGGTATAGAGACCAGGATTACTGCATGTTTTTGTGAGGGTACCTACCCTAGGAGACACGGGGAGAACATGCAGACTCCACACAGAAGGGCCCTTTCGCCAACCCCACCAGGGTATGGGCACTGATGACGCGCCCCCAGCGTCCCCGACGGAAATCGAACCCAGGACCTTCTATATGAGGTGTGATCTTCTATGTGAGGTGTCGCTATGAGGCGACAGCGCTACCAACTGCGCCACCGTGCCCCCGAAATAACAGCTCTTCCATGGTTCTTAATAATATCAGCGGTTCCCAAAAGCGTCCTTGGCAAAATACATACAAATTTGAGGGTCCTTGACACGAAAAAGTTTGAGAACCGCAGTGTTTCATGGCATCACTCTGAAGACGTTTTGCTTCCAGTTGGCACATTTATGTTTTGTGCAGACAGTATCAAAACCCTGATGTGCTGCTGATGTGCGTCTGTGGTCAGATCTTGTTGGAAATGCCTGTGTCAATTTGTAAGCCCTGACCAGCCATGTCAGAGATGGCTCCTCCACCTCCCATGAGGCGGCAGGAGCTTCATAGATTGATTAGATTTCTCTACAGGTTGTAGTCATGTAACCAAAACGCCTGGGAATATACGCTCTACACAGCCTGCAGGCGAGCACACGCTCTCGAGGTACACACACAACTCTCGTGGAATGTGTGTGTGTCGTGTGTGTGTGAGCGTGCATGCGCGCGCATGCATGTGTGTGAGTGTGCGTGCGTACGTGCGTGAGGGGATTGTGTGTGTGTGTGCGAGCGTGCAATGTCTGTACAGTATGTACTCATGTTGCCTGATCTACAAGCTCACAACATGTCGCAGCGTTATGATTTGCAGATCGGCTATTTTTGGCTTCAAGGTTAGGGTGGCCCCTTTTCGGAACCCGAATACCTTTTTTTGTATTTGGGATACCGTCATATCCCAAATACAAAAAAGGTATTCAGGGTTCTGAAAGGGGCTATGGGTTCGGGCTAAAAATGGCTAAAGATAAAAAGAAATAAATGGCATTCATGACATTTTCATATAGCCGTGTGTGTGTGTGTGTGTGTGTGTGTGTGTGTGTGTGTGTGTGTGTGTGTGTGTGTGTGTGTGTGTGTGTGTGTGTGTGTGTGTGTGTGTGTGTGTGTGTGTGTGTGTGTGTGTGTGTGTGTGTGTGTGTGTGGTGTGTGTGTGTGTGTGTGTGTGTGTGTGTGTGTGTGAGAGAGAGAGAGAGGGGGTTGTGTGTGAGAGGGGAGTGTGTGTGTGTGTGTGTGCGTCCGTTTGAGAGGGGAGTGTGTGTGTGTGTGTGTGTGAGAGAGGGTTGTGGGTGTGTGTGTGTGTGTGTGTGTGTGTGTGTGTGTGTGTGTGTGTGTGTGTGTGTGTGTGTGTGTGTGTGTGTGTGTGTGTGTGCGTCTGTGTGAGAGGGGAGTGTGTGTGTGTGTGTGTGTGTGTGTGTGTGTGTGTGTGTGTGTGTGTGTGTGTGTGTGTGTGTGTGTGTGTGTGTGTGTGTGTGTGTGTGTGTGTGTGTGTGAGAGAGTGAGAGTGAGAGTGTGTGTGTGTGTGTGTGTGTGTGTGTGAGAGTGTGTGAGTGTGTGTGTGTGTGTGTGTGTGTGTGTGACATGCAGAGAGAGAGCGAGAGAGAGAGAGAGAGAGAGAGAGAGAGAGAGAGAGAGAGAGAGAGAGAGAGAGAGAGAGAGAGAGAGAGAGAGAGAGAGAGAGAGAGAGAGAGAGAGAGAGAGAGAGAGAGAGAGAGAGAGAGAGAGAGAGAGGTGTAGTAATCATGATGTTGCGTCACTGATCCTGCCCAGCCTGTCTCCAGTCAGTAGGCTAACACACAGCTCTCTGCTGCTCCTTCCACTCCACTATATTTAACACAGAGAGACGGACGGCAGCGTTCAGTCCGCTCAGCGCGCGGATCAGTGCAGGAATGTGATCTGAACGGAACGGAACGGCTCACATATGACATTAGACATGACTGAAGCCATTGCTTCTATCACCATACAGTAGCCTAGACGTAACCTCTACAACTAACTAACGTCTGGTGGAATCTATATACTCATCTGCTTGGATTAAAACCTTATACTCATTTTGCACGCAAGATTTGAACTTTTTTGTGGACGTTTGGGTTTTATGAGGACTTGTCTTATCAGGTGGAGGTTTGCCTTATCAGCAGGCGCATGTTTTAACTGAGTTATTATACTTACAGCCTGCGTCCGTGAATGGCAATAATGTGTGTCATAACAACCTGATTCCTTGGACTTTGTCTGTGTGAGAGAGCAATGCATTTGGGACTTATTCTCTTCTGGACTCCAATGCTGCCAAGGACCAGTGGACATTATGACGAACCCCATCGACATGTGGATGAGAAGCTGTGGTATTATTGTTTGAGGGGAGCGGAGAGGATCTCTAATATCTAGCCAGTGGGTGCCAAACTTTTTAGCTCTCCCCCAGGACCCGATCTAGTGGAAATAGCAGATCTACAAGCTCACAACACTAGCCACTAGTTTTCCCTTTTTTCCCGCCCCTCTAATTAATTGATGAACATTTAAAAAAAAAATACAACTTTTGAATTTGTTTTTAACTAGTGATAATTATTATTATTATTTTTTTGTGGGGGGAGATTTTTTAAATGATAGCAAATAAAATGTAGACAAAAAAAAGGGTATATTTACTCACGACTAATACAAGTTGGTCCGTGAAACCGCAACCCACATATGGGTCCCGACCCACTGTTTGGGAAACAGTGCTATCATTCTACACCGTGTCCAGATGCCGGCAGCGCACCGTGCGTAATTGGGGGCGATCTGTTCCATCGCGCACAGCCACGCACACGCACACCCACGTGCGTCCCGCCAAACCAAACCTCCGCGCCAGACTGATGCCATCATGTTCTCTGAAGTATCGAGTGTCAACCTGACCTCCAACCTGTCGTCGCTGGACCCGGAGGTAAGGGGCTGTCCATTTTTGCATACAAACATAAAACAAGTCATAACATTACTTATACAGACAGAGAAAACAAGCGGATAACATACATCTTAACAAGCGATATAGTAATAATTATAGTGATGCACGATATTATCGGTAGCATATCGATATCGACTATATTTCATTCAAAATGCAGTATTGGTATCTAACCGATGTCAAAATAATTCCGATATTTTTTCACCGATATTGACCAATATTTTTTCACCGATATTGACCGATATTTCACCGATATTGACCGGTATTTCACAGATATTGACCGATATTTCACAGATATTGACTGATATTTCATCGATATTGATGCAATAATAATGTGACCGTTAATGGCTTTTAAAATTAAAAAATTAAAAATTCAGCAATGAGCTATAAATATAATATATAATAGCGTAACATATCGGTATCGGCCGATTTGACCCTGCATAGTATCCGATATCGGCCAAAATTTAAATATCATCTCTAGTAATAATGAAAACAAGTGAATAACAAACAATGTAGACAATGATAACAGTGATGCTGCAGTGTTCAGCCAGATGTGCTTGGCTCTTCTGTCCACTAGCTGTCACTCAGTTGATGACAACTCCACACATATTGTGCAGCCAAAAAGATGCATTTAAAATGTTCTCATAGAACATATTGAAGTGATGACTTATTAATGGTGCATTCAAAGTCTTTATTTTTTTCTTAAATGTTAGGGAAGAATGCTGCTCTAATGTCTCTGTCATGGTTATATTCAATTAGATTTTAGTTAAAAGTAGGGTAAGTGATTTTTTTTGGTTAAAATAAGTGTTAAATAGCTCTATATTCTGATAGTACTCATTGCTATAGAGTGCTTGTTCAGTAACAGGAGTCTCCATCTCTCTCCAGCTCTTTATTAAACGGAAAATGCATTTTCAAGTCAGGATGCCAATTTTATGTAAATCAGGATAGAGAACTCAGTCAGGATACAGATTAAACAAGTGCAATTGGAAGTGATGACACTATGAAATGAGCAGACATAATTGGACCTGGAACTCTAAAATGAAGCTGATATTGGCACTCTCTAGGGTTAGGGTCCCTAACCCTAACCCTAAGCAAATTATTGCCATAGGAATATGCGACAAAAACAAAAAAATCTAAAAAATGAATTCAAGGCTTCTTGGGGTGTGTAATTGATAGAAAATAAGTATTGTTTGGGGTGAAATATCCTTTTAATCTAATAACAATTGTGACAACAAACAGGCCTACACGCCGGAGGAGTGGAGCGACACGCCGGAGGAGCGCCTGTCGCACACGGGCCACCGCGTGGTGTCGGTGTTCCTGGGCGCCATCATGGTGTTCGGCTTCCTCAACAACCTGGTGGTGCTGGTGCTCTTCGTCAAGTTCAAGACGCTGCGGACGCCCGTCAACATGCTGCTGCTCAACATCAGCGTCAGCGACATGCTGGTGTGCGTGTTCGGCACCACGCTCAGCTTCGCCTCCAGCCTGCACTTCCGCTGGCTCTACGGCCCGCGCGGGTGCATGTGGTACGGCTTCGTCAACTCCTGCTTCGGTGAGTGTTTTAAGACTTAAAAAATCACACCCAGTGTGAAGTGGGCGGTGTGGTCACAGTGGTCATTACAGTGATGGAAGTGATTCACTTAAAAAAATGTATAGGGCTATGCTCATGTGTTTCTAGCCAATCACAGTCCTGAATAGAGTCATGGTGGCCAATCACGGTGCAGGGTTAGGGGGGTACACTGGTGGCCAATCACAGCGCAGGGTTGGGGGGGTGCAAATTCCAAACCTCACATATAGGGGCGGTTGCACCGCCCAAAAATATATATATATTTACCCGTTAAGACCTGAATCTGATTCTACAAAATGTCTTCTCCCAACGGTATTCTGAAAAATCACACCTGTGTGAAGGTAGCGGCGCCTTTGATATATTTTGTCATAGATATGTGTTTCTACTAGAGAAACAATATTAAATCTCTGTAAATTTAAAAATAGTAACATAGTGATGTCATGAATAGTGACCAATCAGAACGTTGACGGACCTGACCAATCAGAACGTTGACGGACCTGACCAATCAGAACCTTGGCGAACCTGACCAATCAGAACGTTGACAGACCTGACCAATCAGAACCTTGGCGAGCCTGACCAATCAGAACGTTGACGCAAAAGCCAGGTATAGAGGGCTAATATCCGCTCTATACCTAAAGGTATAGAGCGGCTAGCGCCGCTAAAAACCTATGTTTCTATATCGGTGGTCGAAGGTTCTCAATCTTTTTCATGTCAAGGACCACCCAAAATCTTATGTATTTGGCCGCCGACCCCCATCTCAATATATTGTTCCAGGCACCCCCCAGAAGCAAAGACTTCAGTTAAAAATGTTTGCTTTAATAAAATAATATATATGTATTCAAAGATTTGCACACATTTTCAACATTTTTCAAAAATAGCAGATCTACAAGCTCGTAGCGCGGCACTCGGTGCCACGCTATGAGCTTGTATATCTGCTATTTTTGAATAGCCAAAGTGTAAAATAATGCTTTTTAGCTCAAATCAAAAAATGACACAGATGCGTTCCAGGTCTTAATGGGTTAAAGACGTCATGAAATGGCTTTATCGATAACATTTTTGCTACGTTTAGCCAAAGATGGTTAATTTATGAAGATGGTGATACACCTTCCCAATTGGAGCCACTAGAGGCGAAATGGTACACAAATCCTACAAATGGTCTCCTAAGTGGGCGACGGCAGATCTCGCGAACGTCCGATGTTTACAGGTGCAAGATCCCGCGAGAGTGTGTTGCTGAGACATAAAGGCCGATAATAAAGTTGCTTTTCGCCTGATTTGTCTCTCTGAAAAAAAGCCATTTTAGTACTGTATGAAAATCTTGGGGAGATTGTATGGCTTGTGACGATCGGGGTCAATTATTTATTTCAGTGACCATGAGGCTAAATGTCTTTGGTCTTTGGTCTTAGGTTTAGCTCAGAAACAGGGGGGTTGTTTTCTTGGACCAATCACAGTGTCAGCCTCCGAGCTATGGCATCTCTGGACTCTGGACTGATCAGAGCGCATAGCATAGATACATAGATACACATTTAATGTAGCTGTTTATGAAGTTTGAGAATGAAAGACGAGAAATGCACCGTCTGGCCGTCATCTTGAATTACATGAATAATGTAGCAGCCCAAGAGTGTCTCCCTAATTAAGATCAGGTGTGAGTGGAGGAACGCAAGCTATGGGAATCAAACGGGTGAATGAAATCGAGATTCATTTATATTCATATAAAGGTCTATCTATGTCATCACGCAGTATCTTTTGCGCTTACAGGAAGTAATTAAAATTGAACATTTAGGGACTTTTGACGTAAGAATACACAAAAACATTTTTGCCATCTAATGATAGATATGTCCTCATTATGACCGTAGATAGGCCTATGCTCTAAAGTGTGAAAAACAAAACCTATAAATAGGACTATGCACTTAAAAAAAACACTTTTTTTTAAAGTGAGCTTCCATCACTGTGATGACCACACCGCTCACTTCACACTGGGTGTGATTTTTGAGTGGTGCCAACCACTCCTATATCTGACTTTGTCTGTGTGTCCGTCCGTATGTATGTCCAATAAACAAACATTGATGACAACACGGGTGATGACAATACGGGGCTCATCAAAGGCACCACTCTTTTCACACAGGGTGTGATTTTTTAATACTTTTTACCCCAATTTAGTCGTTATGCCAATTGATTCCTCCCCTCATACATTGCTGTGTGTTGTCACTGCTGTCGTATCCTACTGACTCACCTGCCAGTGAGGAGCCCCCACCAGGAGGACGTAGAGCCTTTGTCCTACTCCTCCCGCCCAACACTCCCTGCTCACAGGTGCAGTCCCAGCCTGTAGGAATACGTGCAGTGATATCACCATCCCCTCCCGGCTTCCCTCCCCAGAACACGGGCCAATAGGCTCTATGCACAGCAGCCATATTGGAAGGAAATTGGGCCTCTTCCTTTCTTCCTTCACAGGTGTTACCAATGATACTAATGAAGGCTCTGTTCCATTTAGTGAAGCACAGTGGTTCTGAAACCATTTAATTTCAAGGACCCCCATAACTCTGAGAGTGTACAAATGGAACCAAATGGACCCTTACGGGTCCATTTGGTTCCATTTGTACACTCTCAGACTTACACACACGTAAGAGGCCATTTGGAACCCCCTCAAGGAACCATGAGGGTCCCTGGACCACACTTTGAGACCCACTGGTGTTTCCAGTGAGCCAACATGCACAACATAAGCACCCTGACTCTGTTTAATCAGAATGGAACAGAGCCTTAATTAGTATCATTGGTAACACCTATTAAGGAAGTAAGAAGAGGCCAAAGTTCTTTCCAATATGGCTGCTGTGCATACAGCCTATTGTGTTCGTACTATAGACGCTCGACACAGCTGGATGCACTGCGGTGGATTCGAAGGCTCAACCTCCATGGTGGTGGGCAGGCACTTTGCCACTGCGCCACCGGAGCGCCCCGAGTTCGAAGTTAAAGGCCCTGATGCCAGTGTTGCGAAGTCCGCTTATTGTAAGCGACTTTGGGCTTGTAAATATTGGTAGTTGCGGGTTGTGTTTTTTGGTAGTTGCGGTTCCGTAGCCAATTACAGATTAATTTGGGGGTCCCTGACAATTGTGTTTGGGCGTAGGTGAGTGCACGTGTATGCGTGTGCATGTGCATCTTCTGCGCAAACAGTAGTACGCCGTTTGTCACGTGATAGACGTAGCCCACGTTCCACGTGTGCATTCTGCAGTGCATGCATACATAGCCTAACTTATTATTGTTAGTCGATCAAACAAGTTCATAGCGTGTCACATCTGCGATGCCTTGTGAGCTTCTGAGAGTGATCTCTTCTAAGTGTATAAGGTTCCATTTCTGCACTCTCAAAGTGAAGTAGGACGTTATAAATATAAATATATAATATATAAATAAAACATAACAAGTTGAAACATATAGAGATACAATGTTTCTGCCCCACAGTGACTACAGTATGATTTGCAAAAAAGAGACCGAGGCACTCTTTTGGAAACATTTAAAAAGCCTTTAATAGTCTGGCTAATGCATGGCAAGAATAAAGAATACACCTACACGTCGCGGCAACAATGCCTTCATCAGGGTGACTAAAAGGTTTATTTGTTTGTATGTTTTATTCTTGCCATGCATAAGCTAGACTACTGAAGGCTTTTAAATGTTTCCACAAGAGTGCCCTGGTCTCTTCCCTTTATTGCAAATCAATTTTGTCACCCATAAAGAGCACCTTGTTGGGGATGTTATACCTCAGCCGAACAGATTTGCTCCTTTCTCTCTTTTTTCTACAGTGACTATAGTATATTGTCTGTGTCATTCAGTCAGTGGCATGACCGCCCCTGCCCCTTTCTTCTTCTTTGTTTGTATTGAATAATGTCATTACATTTTCAGCAGAAAACGCCCTAGACAGCGTTTTTTCTCTCTTCGTAAAAGGCAGGTTAGTGTGAACACAGCCTTAGGCAATTATAGGTAATTGTTGCAGTATTCAACACAATACAGAGACGAGAAGCTCCTGGGTTGAGATGGGGAAAGATTTGCAACACATGAACTCACCCGAAGATGGTGGGAGTGGTACTCATATTTTTTATTTACTTCAATAAAAGTAGCGATACTGCAATGTAGACAACTAAAAGTTAAAAGTATTGGCATCAAAATATACTTAAAAGACCACTCCGCCCCTTTTTCAACCTATGTTCATATAAATGGTCCACACTAATGCTCATTATGATGTTGCACCGCTTTTGTCTACTCGGTCTGTGTCTCAGATGAGGGCTGACAGTTCAGAAACTTGCCTTTTCGTATCGTTAAAGGGAACCGTTGAGGAATCAGAACGTTAAGAGGGAGTCGTTAAGGAAGAGCAGTCCTAAGGGCTGGGATCCTTAAAGGGCAAGACCACTTTGGTAGAGATTTGGGTTGTCTTGTTAACTTGCCATGATGTCCAAAGGTGGGCAAAATCTAAAATAAATACTCCAATGAGGAGCATATTTTGAGTTATCAATTTCTAATCAATGGAGAAACTATTTTTGGGCGGTGTAACCGCCCTATATGTGAGGTTGGGACATTGACATTTGCTGCACTGTGATTGGCCACCCATTGTACACCCCTAACCCCTACACATTCAATCAATCAATTCCATCACTGTGATGACCACTAGCTGCACTGTGATTGGCTGACTCTATTGGCTGACTCTATTCAGCACTGTGATTGGCTAGCGAGACACATGACACATGTGCATAGTCCTATAAATAGGACTATGCACTTAAAAAAAACACATCTATGTTTTTTTTTAAAAGTGAGTCATGGGTGTGTGATGACCACTGTGATGACCACACCGCCCACTTCACACTGGGTGTGATTATTTTTAGCGGCGCTAGCCGCTCTATACCTTTAGGGATCCTGCTCTATACCTGACTTTGTCCGTGTTCACCGTCAACGCTCTGATTGGTCAGACCCGTCAGCGCTCTGATTGGTCAGACCCGTCCACGCTCTGATTGGTCAGACCCGTCAACGCTCTGATTGGTCAGACCCGTCAACGCTCTGATTGGTCAGACCCGTCAACGCTCTGATTGGTCAGGTGCGTCAACAAAGTGATTGGTCAAGCTTCACTTGTCACATGGCTATAAACACATTATAAACACATATCGATGACAAAATGTATCAAAGGCGCCGCTACCTTCACACAGGGTGTGATTTTTTTGATTTCTTGTCCACCTTTGGAGTTACTTCATGGAAAGGCATAACTGCACAACCCAAACCTCTACCAAAGAGTTATTGCCCTATAAAGGGATAATTCACCCAAATAAAATACTCTATTAGTCACTCCATGGAGACTTGAATTCATGGATTTTCTTTTCCAGTTTTTGTCCTATTCCTAAGGCAATAATTTGATGACCAGTGGACCGGTAGGCAGCGATTCCGCTAGGAGACACAAAGGAGACTCTTTGTGTCTCCTACCGGAACCACTGCCGGTCATCAAATTATTGGCTTAGGAATGCGACCAAAACAAGAAAATACCCATGAATTCAAGTCACCCTGGGGTGAAAAAAAGTAATTTTGGGGCTGAACTATCCCTTTAATCTCGTGTAGAGGCCCACAGTTTCTTTTCCAATATGGCTGCTATGCATAGAGCCTATTCATTCAACCACAGAGTAATTTTCTACCTCCTCTGATGTTAATTAAATGCTTCTGGAAAACCTAACGTCCCCCCCACTTACACCTTCTACCTCTTAAATAATGGTCTCTGTCAGACTCTTTTCTCTTCTGTTGTTTTGAATCCACCCCTGCCCATCCTCCATGCACCCATTAAATAGTAGAACAGGAACATCATTGGAAACAAGTGGGCGTAATTACAAGAGAGCACGACTCAAGCTTATTTGAATAGTTCCTACCGGGAGCACAGTCTCTAGACCAGTGTTTATCAACCAAAAAAATGGCTCCAGTTCGAATCTCAGGCAGTGAAGAATAGCTCTCTTTCAGCTCTCCTGTTCTCCTCTAAGGAGTATCCTTAGAGTATCCTACAATTTTGTTCTGAAAAATTCAATAACAATTTTGAAACAGGTAAAAAGAGTGCTTTCAGTTCCTGTACTGTCAGTACACTCTCCCATTTGTTTTAATCATAATTTTATTCCATCTCAGTCAGATACAGCTTTTACATGTTGGAAGGAAAAGGGTCTGATATCTTTTTCAGATCTATATATAAATAACCATTTTGCATCGTTTACAGAGCTGAAAGAAGCATTTTCTCTTCTCCAAGCCCACTTTTTTCTATATTTACAAGTTAGACATTTTGTTCAAAATAATTCCAATAATTTTGAAAACTTACCTCACACTGTTTTTATGCTTTACCGAAACAGCAATCCTATAACTCTAAACACCTAATATCCAAATTTGTCTCACTGTTTTCTAAATTGTCTATTCCGTCAACAAATCAAATCAAGTCCTCATCATGGGAGGCTGATATCGGTGTGGAACTGTCTGATGAGATCTGGAGCGAGGGTTTGAAGAGGATTCACTCGGGCTCAGTCAATGCCAGATTGCAGCTTGTCCAGTTCAAGGTCATGCACAGATTGCATTAGCTCTAAGGTTAAAATGAATAACATGTATCCAACTGTTTCCGATACTTGTGACAGATGCAAGGGCACATCGGGTCACACTTTCTGGTCTTGCCCCAAGGATTTTTTTATCCTGGCAAAATATTTTTGCTTGGTATAGCGGAGTATATGGTTTTCATATCGAACCCGATGCACTGCCTTGTTTGGTTACTCCGAAGCTTCTCTTGCTCTGCCGTACTCTGTCCAGCAGACTCTTATGCTTGGTACACTTGTAGCAAAGAGAATCATTTTAACAGAGTGGAAGACTTCCACCGCTCCCTGTTTTACTAGATGGCTTAATGAGTTTGTATCACTGATACACCTTGGAGAGGCTCCCTTGCAACAGACAGGACAGTCTGGCAACATTGGAATATATCTGGAGTCCTATCACGGCGGGTCATCTCGACTCTGTCGTGTGACTCCTCTGCTTTGTACACGCCCAATTGTTAATGTGACCAACTGTTGTATTCTGTTGTATTCTGTTTTACTCTACTACTGTTTGCCTATGCAGTACCTCATTATGATCGGTTAATTACTCATGTTTAACATACATTATAGTCTGGTGTTTGTTTGTCGTATTGTTATGTCTTGTTGATGTCATGTCTTGTAAAAAAAAAAACAATACAAATGAATATATAATACAAAATAAAAATAAAAATAATATATATTTGGCCCCGGACCCATATCTGACCATGTTTTGTGTCAGGGACCCCCAGAATAGAATTTGTGTTAAAAATGAATTCAAAATTATTCAACATTTTCCAAAGATATTTGAGATTTTTGAGATTTTTCAATCGTTTAAACATTATTGTGATGCTGTTGTATACCCCTGAAACCCCTTCAAGCTTCTTAAAGGGGGGGGTCCCTGGAACAAAATATTTTCAGATGGGGGTCCACGGCCAAACACATAATTTTGGGGGTCCTTGACATGAAAAAGTTTGAGCGCCACTGATATTTCGCAACATACGTTTTTTTCCAAAAAACTGTTAGGATTTAGAATCACCAGAAGCAAAGATTCGAGTTACAAATGTTCGCCTTAAAAATATATATTATCTTCAAAGATTTGCACACATTTTCAGGATCTTTCCAAAAAAGTTTAGATCAACAAGCTCATAGCGCTTGTATATCTGCAATGTTTTGAATAGCCCAAAGAAATCTAAAAAGAATTACACACAGATGCGTTCCCGGTCTTAGTGGGTGCAGTTGATATGCACAAGGTTTTATTGTAGGATGTAGCACGACTGTTCAAGGTGCTTTCGCTGTATGTACAAGTATGTAAGAGACACGAGTGTCCTGGTAATTGTGTAAGGCCTCTCTGTATGAATGCCGCGTGGGGGTGACTAATGCAACAGTCTGAAGGACATGTGTGTGTGTGTGTGTGTGTGTGTGTGTGTGTGTGTGTGTGTGTGTGTGTGTGTGTGTGTGTGTGTGTGTGTGTGTGTGTGTGTGTGTGTGTGTGTGTGTGTGTGTGTGTGTGTGTGTGTGTGTGTGTGTGTGTGTGTGTGTGTGTGTGTGTGAGTGCCTGCTAATTAGTGCCATTGACAATTGTGACATAATCTCATGGATTAAAGTTCTCAGTCGCCACGGCCAGTGGTGTAAAGTGACTGAGTACATTTACTCAAGTACTGTACTTAAGTACAATTTTGAGTTGTTTTTTTTTACTTTACAGGAGGATTTCCAATTTTCAATACTTTCACTTCTACTCCACTACATCTCTGAGAAAAAATATTGTACTTTTACTCCACTACAATTATTTGAAAACTTAAGTTACTCGTTACTTTGCAGATATAATTATTATATTATAAAATATACATTAACCACTTCAGCCCTATTGTATACCTAGGCTATTTTCAAACATTTTAGTACTTTTAGGTTTGGTACTTTAAGTATATTTTGATGCCAATACTTTTGTACTTTTACTCAAGTAGCATTTTGAGCAGGCCTTTTACTTGTAACGGAGTATTTCTGCATTGCGGTATTGATACTTTTACTCAAGTAAAAAATGTGAGTACTTTTTCCACCACTACTCAAACCTCTCCCAGAGAACTTACCATGAACTAGAGAGCTTAATACCAGGAACTAGACTCGAGAGCTTACCATGAACTAGCCATGGCTGCTCTTCAACTAGGCACACGTGGTATTTAGATGAACGGATTGGAGGAGACACTGCTCATTTCCTGCTGTGGGTGGAAAACAGTTCAAGTATTGGTCCATCTAGCACAGTAAACACATCCGCGATGTCTGCAGATATCGATATCTTAGTGATCGCTCGCTCAGATAATGTTCTTCTTTATTTAAACCAAAGCATGACAAAGACGTGCGTCGCGCGTCTTCGCGTCGGAGCTCAATGGATACGGAGCTCTATGGATATTGATAACTGTTAAATCAAGCACGAGAAGGACGTCCTTGTTTCGGAGCTCTATGGCTATCGATGACTGTTAAGCGCTGTCCATTGAGCACGTAAAGAAAGCTAGGATGCAATGGTTCCGCGACATGTTTACAGGATTGGGAGTTTTTGAAGATGATGATCCAAGTTTCTTATTAGGATAAACCCCTTGAGATGTACCATCTCGTTTTCAAGGAGGGCTCCCAACATGAATACATGTCACAGAAGATATTCAGTAATAAGGTGTAGAATGAATGCATCGATTTGGATCACTTTCTCTCTCTCCTCACGACTCGTCTCCGTGCATGCAATCAGACGTGGCCTTGAAACAATTGTTCTCTTAATACGTCCATGGGTAACTGTTGTAAAAAGTCCTAGTTGCCATACGTGATGATGAGCCTCAAACAGCAGAAAATGACTCCTTAAATCGCATTGCAACTAAGTACATTAACTCAAGTACTGCACTAAAGTACAATTTTGAGGTATTTTTTACTTTAGTGGAGTATCTCCAATTTTCTCTACTTTTACTTCTACTCCACTACATCTCAGAGGCAAATATTCTACTTTTACACCATTACAATTATTTGAAAACTTTAGTCACTAGTTACTTTGCAGATATAAATTATTATATTATAAAACGTACATTAACCACTTTAGCCCTATTTCATACATAGGCTTTTTTTAAATAGCTGATCTACAAGCCCACAATCGCGACGCGTTGTGAGCTTGTAGATCTGCTATTTTCAAACATTTTAGTACTTTTACTTTTGGTACTTAAAGTATATATGTTGATGCCAATACTTTTACTCAAGTAATATTTTGAACACAGGCCTTTAACTTGTAACAGAGTATTTTTATATTGTGGTATTGCTACTTTAAAAAATATCTGAGTACTTCTTCCACCACTGCCAAGAACCTATCGTCAGCCTACATTGAAACTATACTCACCATAGGCCAGGTCAACAATGACCTGGCATCTGTCTACATAACATGCTATCTAAGTTACATTTTAGTCGTTGCATAATCCTGCAAGGTCGTCAAGGCTAGGAGGGCACGTGCTACGGGCTGAGGTGGAGTCTGAAGAGGTGAGTCTTCAGATTGCGGCAGAAGATTGGTAGTGAGTCTGCAGTTCTAATTGCAACGGGGAGTTCATTCCACAGTTTGGGAGCCAGAAGGGAGAAGAGTCTGGGACGTGTGGAGCGTTGTCCCGGGATGTTTTAGTGGAGGTTCTGACAACTTCCCTGTGTTAGCTGACCTGAGAGAGCGGGAGGGGTTGGATCAGGCTTTGAAGATATGGGGGTGCCATACCTTTGGTTGCTTTGTAGGCCAACGTCAGAGTTTTGTACTCTCCCCGGATTCCCGCCGGGGACGCTGTGGGCGCTGGGGGCGTGTCTTCTCCTCCGCGTCATCAGCGCCCATAACCTAGGTGGGGTTGGGAAAGGGCCTACTCTGTGTGGAGTTTGCATGTTCTCCCCGTGTCTCCTAGGGTAGTTAATACCCTCACAAAAACATGTAGTAATTCTGGTCGCTATACCGCCTCCCCCATGACAGCCGGGGTGCCTGATGGAGGGGAAAGGAACTGGTTGGAATAAAGTGTTCCTTCCACGCGCTACGTCCTACCGGGGAAACTCCCCCCTGTCAGGTGATAAGAAGGTCAGTTAGCTCTCATGCATTTAAGGAGGCATGAGCTTGGCCCTGGGCTTTCGAAGGATCACTTTGAAAACTGGCACCGGGTGAAAAAGGGGTTAAAAAATCATGGGATAAAAAAATAAATTAAGAAAAGAGTTTTGTACTCTGTGCGGGCACAGATCCTCATGGGTCTGTTTTGATTGATTGATTGAATACTTTATTAACAGTTTGCAAATAGCACACCATGGTACGATTAATGGTGCTGAAAGGATAACACAAAAAGCCCTGAGGGCATATGTCCAGTGTGGTCCTGTGTATTCAATTAATAGAAAAATAACTCTGAGACGGGTCCATTTGGTGTCAAATCACAACAAGTTGTCTCAAGACACTTTACATAGAGCAGAGACCCGACATTGTTGTCCCACCCCCAGCAAGCAGTTTTTGCGATATTGGCAACGAAAACCTTAACTGGAGGAAACGTAGAGAAAACCATCCACTAGATATTGCACTTGCCCAAAATAGCCCATATTGCACTTGGCATTATAAACAAGGAGAACAGTGTTTATGTGTGAGTGCGTGCGTGTTTATTTGAGGGAGAATGAAGTTATGAGTCCGTCAATGCTGTCACAGTTCAGTGTACTGTAGATTGGGGTTCCAGAAAGAAAACAAAAACTAACTATGGTATGAAATTAGGGTCTGTGGCCTAATGCATAACAAACGGGGGGGGGGTCCTATTTGCGTTATTATGGATTCCTACGTTGTAGTATAGACCCGCCTTACCTGTGTCTGATTGGCTCCCTGGCAGGCATAGTTTTACTGAGGTTAAGGTTAAGGTTAGGTTTAGGCATAGTTTTACTGAGGTTAAGGTTAGGGTTAAAGGGATAGTTTACCCCCAAAATTCTCTATCGATTACCCACCCCATGGAGACTTGAATTCATGGATATTTTTTTGTCGCATTCCTAAGCCAATCATTTCATGACCGGCAGCGGTTCCGGTAGGAGACACAAAAAGTCTCCTTTGTGTCTCCTACCGGAACCGCTGCCTACGCTGATGTCCGCCGGTCATCAAATTATTGGCTTAGGAATGTGACAAAAACAATATCCATGAATTCAAGTCTCCATACTTTACATGTAGAGCAGAGAACCGACATTGTTGTCCCACCCTGAGCAAGCAGTTTTTGCGACAGTGGCAACTGCAAGTAATAAATAGAAAGAAAGTCATTTTTGGGGTGAACTATCCCTTTTACGGTTAGGGTTAGGCATAGTTTTACTGAGGTTAGGGTTAAGGTTAGGTTCACACATAGTTGCAAAAACGAGCACTGTCAATCACAGCGACTAGGCTACTGGCCAATCACAGCGGGTCTCCCTAGAAAAGTGGTGGCACACGTCCTTTTCGTTGCTGTCCGGCAGAAACCAGCTCCATTTTGATGCTTTTGCATTTTTTTCCATAAATCAGTGCTATTGAACACCCTTTACATCTGTGTGTTGGTAAAAAAAAAATATTGAACCAGTGAAAAGTATTAAAAAGTGCTTCTGACAAAACCATCTGACTCCATTGGATCTTAAAACGTTCTGCTAAACCAGCTGACTCCACCAAAGGGGGGTGGAGTCAGCTGGTTTAGCTGACTCCAAGCTCCACCCCCTTTTGACCTCCAACCTCATTGTGAGCTTGGAGGTCCATTCAGCTGTTCTTATCAATGATGAACAAAACCTCCTAACCTCCTAACACTTTTTATTTTTTTATTGTTTTATTTTTCCTGAAAAATGAACATTTTGGAGTTAGCTGGTTTCTGCCGGACAGCAGAGACATGCAAAAGGATTGAGAATGACTGGAGTCTCCCAGTCCCCCCCCCCGTCTGTGGCCCCTGGAAGCCGCTCTGGGCTGCGTCTGCAGATTGTGCTTTATACTCACTCACTCGCATGCCTCGCTGGTGTTTAGCCAACGGACTGTGTGCTGTTTGCAGTTGATAAGGTCAAAGCGCTTGTTAGATAACAATTGTGAGTCACACAAGTCGAGAGCCGGCGTACAGGTGACTGGTTCACCGGGGGAACCAAGGCAAAAAAGAGCTTTTATTTTTCTTCCCTTAAATGGATAAGTGTGCATGGTTTTTCTTTACGAGCAGGGCCGTGCTTTACTACGGACCAGTGGTTCTCAACCAAGGACCACCATTGGTCCTTGGAGGGGGTGGGGGGTTCCCAGCAAAATGAGTTAACATAGCGTCACACTCACAATCATTTTAACCACTTAGATATAGAAGCTCATAGCACGGCACCGAGTGCCGCGCTATGAGCTTGTAGATCTGCTTTTTTTTTATCTTGAAAATGTGTGCATATCTTTTGAATATATATATATATATTTTGAAGCGAACAGTTTTAACTCAAATCTTTGCTTCTGGGGGGTCCAAGACATTTTCAGATGGGGGTCCGCGGCCAAATGTATATCAATTTAGGGGTTCTTGGCATGAAAAAGGTTGAAAACCACTGCTACAGATTGCGTCGAATCCCCATTGCAACGTTTCGGAAAGCAGCAAAACATTTGAATTGGGAGCGCAAAATAGCTTGTTGTTTTTTCCGTACATGTATAATACCCTAGTATTTACATCGTACAAGAGTGTCATGCAGAAGTATAGCGAAAAACAGTCAAAAGCAGCCCAGTACCACAGTTTAATAACGTTCTGAACAGGAATTGTGCCTTGCTGAAGACAGCGTTTCTCCCTCACTTCTCCCTCACCTCCCCCGTTGCATGTCATGACCCTTGTGTAAACCCCTCACCCCCACTGTTTACACGCACAACAATAAGTAGATAAGTCATGCGTGCGTGCGCGTGTGTGTGTGTGTGTGTGTGTGTGTGTGTGTGTGTGTGTGTGTGTGTGTGTGTGTGTGTGTGTGTGTGTGTGTGTGTGTGTGTGTGTGTGTGTGTGTGTGTGTGTGTGTGTGTTGTGTGTGTGTATGTGGCAACACTCCTTTCACTGCAGCTGGTCATAGAAACATAACATGGCATTGTTACGTAAGAAAGACTGAAAACGAGACTCCCCTTTTCTGTTTAGAAACGAATGGCAGACATTATGTCACTTGTTCAGTTGTTTTGGAGATTTGAGATTATGCCCAAAATGGGGAAACCAACTGGTTTGAAAGTAATTTAAAGCCAGGATCTCCCCTCAGTCCTGTCATAATAAGTGTATATTTTTCCAAAATTGTCAAACAACTTACAAATCATCCCAAGGCTTTGTGAGCCTGTAGATCTGCTATTTTCGTGTGACACGGTCGCATTATGAAGTATTAAGTAGCCAGTGGATGAAGAAGTACTCAAATGTTTTACTTAAGTAAAAAGTATAAATACCACAATGTAACACATACAAGTAAAAGTCCGGCCTAAAACATTTACTTCAGTAAATGTGCAAAAGTATTGGCATCAAAATATACTTAAAGTACCAAAAGTAAAAGTACTGATCATTATGCAGAATGTCCCATTTCGCAAGTTCAAAATCTTTTGAAAATAGCAGATCTACAAGCTCACAACACGTCGCCTTGCGACGCGTTGTGAGCTTGTATATCGGCTCACAACGCGTCAACGCAAGTAATGTTCTTAGTTACTTTCCACCACTGAAAATAAGGTGGGTATGGTAGGATGGGTTGACCTCGTTTGCTTTGAACCAAACGGCTTCACTAGTGTGGGAAACGCCCACGGGCACAGCGCCACTGCTCCCATACCCCCCCCCCCAAATTTGGCACAAACGAGGGGATTAACTTATTCTACTATTCTGCCACCAAAATGTCATGCCACCAGCCATCAAACTTTGGGACTCACTTTGCGCCTTTTCAGGAAATTAAAAAAAGTGGAGTTAGGAGGTTTTGTTCATCATTGATAAGAACAGCTGAATGGACCTCCAAGCTCACAATGAGGTTGGAGGTCAAAAGGGGGTGGAGCCTGGAGTCAGCAAAACCAGCTAACTCCGGTGGACTTCGCTGGTTTAGCAGAAAGTTTGAGGATCAAATGGAGTTAGCTGGTTTCTGCCGGACAGCAACGATATGCAAATTGCAACAGGCCCTTATAGATAAGTCTTCTAGCTTGCCACCGTCAGCAAGTTGAGGACCCCCCCCCCCCCCCGCACTGTTTTCTGTAAATATACCTTTTATTGCTCCTGGTATTGATAATAAACTGTATTTGTATAGCCAGTGGTCGAAAGTAACTAAGTACTGTACAATTCTGAGGTATTTGTACTTTACTTGAGTATTTCCAATTTCCAATACTTTTACTTCTACTCCACTACATCTCAGAGGCACATATTGTACTTTTACCCCACTACAATTATTTGAAAACTTTAGTTACTAGTTACTTTTCAGATATTTTGAAACATACATTAACCACTTTAGCCCTATTTTATACCTAGGCTATTTGGAAATATAGCCTATGCGACAACGCGTCGCATCGCGACGCATTGTGAGCTTACTGTAGATTTGCTATTTTCAAACATTTGCATACTTTTGCTTTTTGGTACTTTAAGTATATTTTGATGTCAATACTTTCACTCAAGTAACATTTTGAATTCCGGACTTTTACTTGTAACAGAGTACTTCTACATTGCAGTATTGATACTTTTACGTAACTAAAACATTTGAGTACTTTTTCCACCACTGTGTGTAGCACCTTTCATACTGGGTTGCGGTTCAAAGTGCTTCACAGGCATGACAAAATTCAAATACTTCACAATCCAGAGAGATAAGTCAGATAAGAGGAGAACATATGAGGACGGGCATAGGATTAGAATAGTCAACACACAATAAGTAAAAACATATAATGTCAGGCACAGGGCATAGTCATAATAAAGTCAGGCACAGGGCTAAAATGTAAATAAATCCTGGAAATAGCATTCAATAACTTAAAACCATATAATAGACAGGAAGCATATCATTAATAAAGTGCTGAGAAACCATATAAGGTGCTAAGAGAGGGCTAACCTAAAACGTGCTAGGAGAAGGCTAAACTAAGGAGGTGTGTCTTTAGCCTTTAGCCTGTCTAACGTCCAGGAAGTATGAACAAAAGAGGATTTCCAAAGAAGTACTGCTTGCCAAAAAAGGTGTGAAATGTAGACTTGCAAAGAAAAGAATTCCAAGGCACTCCGTCTAAAGTGAAAAAATATATATGCATTTATCTAGAGCAAGGCAAATGAGTATGACCAACGCGTTTCGACCTAGAAGGTCTTCCTCAGGGTCTGTCTAGCATTTTGGCCAATCAGTCACTTAAATGACTCCAGGAAGTATGTTCTACAGTTTTTGTGCATCGAAAGAAAAATCTGCCTCTCCTATTTTCTTGTGTGGGCACTGAGTTGTGTCAAGTGGACCTGCTCTGGAGGATCTCAGTGCTCTGGATGGAGTGTATGGCGGTAGAAAGTCTGTAATGTATGGCTGTCGAGTGCTTTGTAGACTATGAGTAGGACCTTGAAATCTATTCTATAGGAGACCGGTAGCCAGTGGGGCAGGGGTGGGCAACTTTGATGATGGAGAGGGCCACTATATTTCCACACTCACTCCAGAGGGCCACATTGCATATACTGTTGGGCAGACACCTCTTATCTCCGTATTTGAACTTTTTTTGTAAATGAATGCCATACTTCGCCATTTTGTTACGCAAAAGTAGCAAAAATAGCTGATCTACAAGCTCAAAACGTGTCGCACTGCAACACGTTTTGAGCTTGTAGATCTGCTGTTTTTGAATTGGAATCCTGATTTCTTTTTGACAATTTTTTAAGTGGAATCCTGAAAAGCAACATTTTTATTTAATTTCAAATGTATTTAGTTAAACTTATGTTAACTTTATGAACTTAAATACAAATACATTGGACATAAAAAAAGACAATAGAATTTTAATACTAGTCATTAAGCTACTAATATAACCTGAAGTAATTAAAGTTGCATGTTTGTAATTGTAACAGCTGACATCAATAATATATCAGCGTATTCCGATATTAACCTGTGGGCCACATTAAGTAAAGGTGGGGGCCGCTTGTTGCCCATGTATGTTCTACAGTTTTGGTGCATTGAAAGAAAATCTGCCTCCTATTTTCTTGTGTGGGCGCTGAGTTGTGTCAAGTAGACCTGCTGGGGAGGATCTCAGTGCTCTGGATGGAGTGTATGGCGGTAGAAAGTGCTGTTGAGTGCTTTGTATTAGTAGGACCTTGAAATCTATCTATGGGAGACCGGGAGCCAGTGGAGGTTGTACAGGACTGGTGTGATGTTTTCTCTTTTCTTTGTTTTGGTTAATAATCTAGCAGCAGAGTTTTGTATGAGTTGTAGTCTGTAGTGTCTATGGCTTGTTTTGGTAGTCCTGCTGTGAGTAGAGCATTTACAGTAATCTAAACGGCTTGATGATTAACAACACACGGCCCAGACTGAGTTAAACCTTTAACATAGAACATCCAGGTGACACTGTGTTTGACCTAGTTATGATGTCACCGAGTCAAAAATGACATCACTGCAGCAGAAAGAGTGTCACTGTTGGTCATTATGCAATGGACAGATTTGTTGATGGATGGCGTCAGGGATGGATTAACCCCCACAAGGGCCCCTGGGTGGCAACCTTTTAGGCCCCCCCCAAAAAAGAACGGCCCCAGGAGCCCTTGTCAGGGCCTCAAACCCAGCGAGAATCACTGCTGTCAAGAGGAGGGGAGGGGCCCACACATTTGATATTTCATTAATTAAGTGTGTGTGCGTGTGCGCGTGTGCGTGTGTGTGTGTTCCGTGGCCTGCAATTGGGAGGATTGCAAAAGACAAATGCAAAAAAGTTGGCTTAATACTGTTCTGTCTCAGCCATTATGGGCAGTCTGTCTATCTGGAGAAGGCGATGTTTCATTTATCCTTGAGTGGCAAAAAAAAAACATCTGTCAAATTTCTGTATAATATAGTAGTAGGTCATCAATTTGTTATCTTTTTCCCTCTGTGTGTTAAGCATGTGCAGCAGTTGTATCTGGTGTAATGTTTAATGTATAATGTAACCTTCTTGTGATCAGTGTTTGGATCTATCATGTATTGCGCTTTTTGTGCAGATCCAAATCAAATAATTCAAGTGTGTGGTGTGCGTGCGCGCGTGTCTCTGTGTGTGTGTGTGTGTGTGTGTGTGTGTGTGTGTGTGTGTGTGTGTGTGTGTGTGTGTGTGTGTGTGTGTGTGTGTGTGTGTGTGTGTGTGTGTGTGTGTGTGTGTGTGTGTGTGTGTGTGCGCGTGCGTGTCCGTGTGCGTGTGTGACATGAACATGCGTGCACGTCTGTGTTCATGACTGTGGACAGATTTTGTCAACACAACAGTGTCACAAGCTGAAGTTTATATCCCACCGTCCATTCAAATTAATCACCAGAGTTCGGAGGGGTATCAAAAGAAGAGGCCTAGATTCCCCCCAAGCTCATAAGCTTGTCGATCGGCTATTTTCAGCTAAAGCTTTCCCCACAATAACAGGAAACTGAAAATACACTGGTATAGAGCCTTGAGTACAAAGAAAACAACAGAGTACTTCTTCCGTCACCTCATTTTCTCCATCAGGACAGTGGTGGAAAAAGTACTCAAAAGTAAGAGTATCAATACTGCCATGTAGACTGTATTCTGTTGCAAGTAAAAGTATGGAATTCTAAATTTACTTCAGTAAAAGTACAAAAGTATTGGCATCAAAATGTACTTAAAGTACCAAAAATAAAAGTACTAAAATGTTTGAAAATCGCGATGCGACGCGTTGTGAGCTTGTAGATCGGCTATTTTCAAATAGCCTTGGTATAAAATAGGGCTGAAGTGGTTAATGTATGTTTCATAATATCATAATTTATATCTGAAAATTAACTAAACTAAAGTTTTCAAATAATTGTAGTGGAGTAAAAGTACAATATTTGCCTCTGAGATGTAGTGGAGTAGAAGTAAAAGTATAGACAATTCGAAATGCTCCAGTAAACTAAAAGTGTCTCAAAATTGTACAGTACTTGAGTGAATGTACTTGTTACTTTACACCACTGCCCACAATAACAGGAAACTGAAAATACTCTGGTATCGAGCCTTGAGTACAAAGAAATCCAACATCAATGTGCTTCTTCCAACACTTGTCTCGGTCACCTCATTTTCTCCATCAGGACACGCTCTGCCAATATCAAACCTGATATTTGAAACCGTGAATTGATCAAAGACAAACACACTCTGCATTAACCCTTTAAGACCGGGAACGCATCTGTGTAACCACTTTAACCATTGTGTTACACTTTGGCTATTCAAAAATAACAGATATACAAGCTCATAGCGCGGCACCGAGTGCCGCACTATGAGCTTGTAGATCTGCTATTTTTGAAAAATCTTGAACATTTGTCCAAATATAGATTTTTTTTAAGCAAACTATTTTAACTCAAATCGTTGCTTCTTGGGGTCCCTGGAACGTCATATTTTGAGATGGGGGTCCGCGGCCAAGTACATACATCATTTTGGGGGTCCTTGACATGAAAAAGTTTGAAAACCACTGATATTATAGCAACATAGGTTTTTTCAAAAAACTGTTAGGATTTAGAAGACCCATCTGTAGAATCCCCCAGAAGCAAAGATTTGAGTTACATATGTTCGCTTTAAAATATATATATTCAAAGATTTACACAAATGTTCATGGTTTTTCAAAAACAGCAGATCTACAAGCTCATAGTGCGGCACTCGGTGCCGTGCTATGAGCTTGTAGATCTGCTATTTTTTTGATAGCCCAAAATAAATCTGAACATGACACAGATGCGTTCCCGGTCTTAATGGGTTAATCACATTCATATTGAACCCCGCCAGTGTTTTTCTTTTGATCATTATTAATTTCAGCCTGAGGGAAATGTAATGGGACACGCACGGGCGGTCGGTATCCACGCAGAGAAATACAAGGTGCTAACTGGAACCCCGATACTGGTTCCAGAAACGCTGAGGCTCTTTAAAGGACCCATTTATTTGAATGGCTCTATAGTTGGCCCGCCCCTTTTTTTTAATCCCCTCCACCAAAATCTCTTTGTCGAAAATAGCCAATCTACAAGCTCACAACGCATCGCGTTGTGTCACATTGTGAGCTTGGAGATCGGCTATTTTCGGCGAATGTTCGCCTATTAAGACACGCCCAAAAACGTGATGCTCGGGGTTTAACTGATAAAAGGTTCCTTCAAACAAAAAACACCAGAAAAGTGTATGCAAATCTTTGAATATTTATATACATTTTTTACTCAAATCTTTGCTTCTGGGGGGAACAAAACATTGTGAGATGGGGGGGTCCACGGGCAAATACGTATTATTTTGGGTGGTCCTTGACCGAGAACCACTGATATAGACGAATCCACATGGCTGCATGCAGGCACTATACAGGCTGTAGTTTGTAGTTGTCTGTGGATTTGTCTATAGCAACATCGGTAAAAGAACCGTTATTTCTCATTGTGCGCTGTAGCAGCCGAAGATAGATTGTCCTTGGGTTTGGTCTTTGGTGTGAAGGCTTCAATTGATCACGAAGGGGGGAGGGGGGGGGCATGACAAGCGAACGCATCGATAAACTTTAGCTTTGTCCTTTGATGTTCTTCAATTTGAGACTGAACAGCGGGGTCACGCTGGAACAAGGAGTTTTTTTTTACCTTCACCGAGGTGTTGGCAGTTTAGTTACATAAACATGGATCGTTCGGTGCTTTTAACTGGCCCACCATGCCTTAAAACAGTGGTTATCAACCTTTTCTGGAATGCGGGGCCCACTCGGGGAATCTCGAAAACGCAAGCGGCCCACCCATTCTGACCACTTACGCCGTCCGTGCCTCAGGCTTTTGATATCCCCTGACTATAGTCATTCTTTTTCATCACCGGTGGGGTTGCGTTTTATCCTTGTTTCTGGTCAGGCTGAATTCAATCTAGAAACCCATTCAGTAAAAAAAAAAAGGAAGAAAATAAATAAATAACTGAATTAACCCATTAACTCTTTGACTGCCAGAGTAACAGTGTATAGTGTGCCACTATAGCTGCCAGCGAAAAAGAGCGATTTTACTGTACCTTTGAAAAATCATGGAAAATTCTCCGTGACCTTGGGGTTGTCGTAGTGGGTGGGAATTTTTTTTTATCCGCACGGGGTAATCCATTGCACAGCTGTGCCAGTTTGAAAGCAGCTTGTTTTTGCCGTAAAGCAAGAGGAACGGAGATATAGCGATTTCCCCATAGGATTTTTTTTTTTTTTAAATGACGTCAATTACGAGTCTGTCGCCAGCAGGCAGTGAAAGCATCATTCATACGGTTGATATACGGCGCCATCTGGTGGAAAATCACTGAAAACACAAAATCTCGTCTTTCTTGTCGCAGGCAAAGAGTTAAGACCTGAGGCCGATTCTAAAGTCTTGTAAATCCTAACAGTTTTCTGAAAAACTGCTATATCAGTAGTGCTCAAACTTTTTCATGTCAAGGACCCCAAAAGTATTATGAATGTGGCCGCAGACCCGGATCTCCAAATATTTTTTCCTGGGACGAGGGCCCGCCAGAAGCAAAGATGTTCGCTTTAAAAAAATGTATTCAAAGATTTGCACACATTTTTTTTTCAAAATAGCAGTGCCGCGCTATGAACTTGTACAGTATATCTGCTATTTTTTGAATAGCCACGGTATAACAATGGTTAAAGTGGTTAAAATCAAGAATGACAGATGCTTTCTATTCCCGGTTTGAATGCATTTCCTTTTGGGAAATCTTTTCTTTTTCTTTTTACAAATGGAACCGTGCACATTCCCAAAGAGCACAAACAAAATAGCATAGCAATTACCACAGCAGGATATGCCATTCCTCCATTCCATTCCACTTTCATTCTCATCCGTATTCCAGACAAATTGCTTTTTGCAACAACGGACCCATTTTTCCAATTCCTGCCGTCGTCTGATTATGTTGTGCTTGTGTTGTGAAGGTTCAAAGACTTTATTTGTCACGTACAGAGGTGGGCAAAGTACTCAACCCCTGTAGTTAAAGTATTGGAGTTTTTTTTAAATTATATTCAATGCATTGGTATTTTCAAACTGACATTTTCAAGACTGTCCAGAAATTTGCCAAAAAATATCAATTATAGTGAAAATAGTTGATCTACAAGCACACAACACATCACATCGTGGGCGTTGTGAGCTTGTAGATCAGCATTTGTTTTATTAAAAGTGGTCCATATTTAAAAAAAAATCCCTTTCTTAGAAATGGAACTGGAGCCAAAAGTACAATATTTGAGTGACTAAAAACTAAACAAATACTCAAGTAAAATACAGATACTAAAACATCAAGTACAAGTTGATTTTTGTCTTCATTTGGCTAATTCCCACCGGGGTCAACCACAGCGGATCATCTGGTTCTCTTGTCTGCGTCGCCCTCGGTCACTCCAGCCAACCTGCATTGTCCTCTTCCAGGGACGTGCACAGATAGATTCTAGGTGGTGCTAGAGCACCTGCCCTTTCCCCTCTTGACCAGAAGTGCCCTTTTGAAACGTTTTTTTTTTTCCAGTTTACAGCAGGGGTCTTCAACAGGGGGTCCGGGGCCCCCTAGGGGGTCCTCAGAATTACTACAGGGGGTCCGCTAAATCTTTATGTGATAGGATTTTTCTTTTTACCATAACCACTTGAACCCTAGCATCCCTTTTCTGAGGAGAACTTTGGCCAAAAATAGCAGATCTACAAGCGCACAACGCCTCGCGCTGCGAGGCGTTGTGGGCTTGTAGATCGGCTATTTTTGGCAAAGAGGTATAGGTGTAGAGGGAAAAAAGATTTACTTGAGCGCCTGCCCCTCAAAATGTCTGTGCACGCCACTGCTCCCTCCTCTGCACATCTCAACCTCGCCTCCCTTGCTTTATCCTCAAACCTTTTAATCTGGGCTGATCCACCAAGCCAGGGGTCTTCAACGTTTTTCAGGCCAAGGACCCCCTGGCTGAGAGAGAGATGAAGCTGGGACCCCCACCCCACTACATATTGTATAAAATTGTTTTGCAGATTAAACGTTTTCATGGATTTCATAGATAGCTTCATAGACTTGTTTGTAGCACTATCATCAGCATTGTGCCAATTCATTATTTTATTTACATTTTCAGACATTTGCAGCGTCAATACTCTTTGTAAACTTGACCTTTTACTCTGCTCTTCTTCCCCCTCTACAACAAACCACGTTGCCAAAAATAGCCGATCTACAAGTTTGCAGATCTGCTATTTTTGGCAAATGCTCCCACCGGAATAGGAATACTAGGGCTCAAGTAGTTAATGTAAAAAATATATATTTCAAAAATCAAAGATGTGGCGGGCCCCCCCTGTAGTAACTCTGAGGACCCCCTAGAAGATCCTGGATCCTACAGGGGGATCCCCTGTTGAAGGCCCCTGCTCTAATGTAGTCATTTCAGTTGATTCTCATTCCGTACTGCAATAAAACCGAATTCCGTGGCTTCCTCGAAATGCACTGTAAGGGAAAACGTTGGCCAGTACAGTCACGTATACAGACCGAGCAGAATAAACACCAGCATGGTCCTTTAATCTGCGCTCGCCACACTCTCAATCAGCCTCTCTGCAGACGGTAATAACAGAATGCCTGGATGACAGCTAGCTTGATGTGTGATGAATGGGCTGAATCGCTCATTCCCGTCTTTCTGTGTCTACAGAGGCAGCCTTAGTATGTTTGCGCCCCCGGTCTCACTTTAAACGGGGGGCCCCGCGCGCCCAGGGGGGGCTCGCCGGATGCGCGTTCCCAACATGTGCATTCTTTTTATTATTGCGCGCGGGGGGGGGGGGGTGTTCAGAACCGTTCCCACTGGCGGCTTTCTTTTCAGAGCACGTGTTTTCCGCTCGCGACAACCAGCCCACCAACGGACAGTGAAGCGTCATGGTTAAATCATATCAGCATTATTCACATAACTTCATCAGATTGAATACAATGTGTCACCATAGCATAAGCAAGGGAAATGGTTTGTTTTCCAATCCATTCCATCATGGTTGGTATAATTTCTGTAGCTTATTGGAAACGGCAAGCTCTGCCTCTGGTGATGAGTTTTGATGTGTTCACCAGTCCCGTTCGTCCCTCCCTCCCACCTCTGCCCCTTCTGTGTCTCTCTCGTGTTCTCTTTTTCACTCTGTCCATCTGTCTATAAACGGTGCATTTATGTCGTGCTTTTATCCAAAGTGCTTTACATTCACCCATTCACACGCCCCAACAGCGGAGGAAACCAACCCAGCGGATTAACCCTTCGTGGTGCCCGGTGCTTGGACCGGGTTTCGTGCCCCCTCGGGACCGTTTTGTCAGCTGCGACCGTAGCGTCACTGGCGCGTTTCAATGTTGTGGCGCTCCTACACACATTGACTGCCAAGATATTAAACATCGTTTTTTATCCCCATGCCAGCGTAATTATCTTAAATCAACGATCGTTGAAACGCTGTGGAAGATACATTGTGTAGAAAAAAAAACACAAAAAAAGTTCCCGTGGCTAGGCGGAGGGATCTGTGAATCCACAGGGACAGTAACGTTCCAACCGCGATCGGCCATTTTGGGGCTATGGTCCGTTGAAAACGTAATAGCTTTTTTGGAAGGACGTCACATCCGACTACTTCTTCTCTGAGTGACGATCGATCATTCCAAAGCTGTTTGGTGCCCCCCCCCACCTCAAGCCCGTTGGATAAACCGCCACTGCACCAACCTGCTCGTCGGGGGCAGTTAGGGGTTCCGTGCGTCTTGCTCAAGGACACTTTGATAGTAACACAGGGGGAGGACCCCCTGCGATCGAACCGGTAACCTTCCGTTAATTCCCAAAGCGCTCTACCTCCTCCGCTAAAGCTGGGGAACAATAGCCTGGGTGGGGGGGAGGGGGGGGGGGGAAGGGGAAGGAGGGGGGAGGAGAAGCTGGGGGAAGGGGGAAAGGGGAGCTGTGGATCGAAAGGTCACCAGTTCGATTCCCGACCGGAACATCTCTCTAACCCAAAGTCTTACCAAGTGTTATGAATCTTTCAAATATAATTGAATTAGTGACACAAAGAGGTCAGTGTCGGCTTACTGCCGCCCCACTGTCTGTCTGTCTGACTGTCTCGCTCTCTCTTTCTCTCTCTCTCTCTCTCTCCCTCTCCCTCTCTTTCAAACAAACACATTGTGAGTTCAATAGCGTAGATCAGTAGTTCTCAACCAGTGGTCCTTGAGTGGGTTCCAGGTTGTCCCCAGCTAAATGATGGAGAGTGGTCTTTAACTCTTGACGGGTTCATTTGTAAGGGTCATTTTACACTCTCAAGAGTTAAATTATTAAGTTTGGCTATTATTAGGTTTGGCTCCTCCCCTTTCTTAGCCCACTTCCTCCCGGGTGCTTTTGTGTTTATTCCCCCTAACATCAACACTACATGTTTAGGGCAGTGGTGCTGGATCTGTCTTGGCGAGATAAAATTAATGTAGATTGGGCCCCCCCCCCCCCCCCCCGCCAAAAAAAGAAACAAGGTTCAATGTGTACCTTCTCAGACTTGTAGATCCTTAAAGGGTCCATTTGGACTAGGATTGGATTAGGGCCCCAGTCCAGACATTGAGAAACAGTTTTTGATTGATTGATTGAATAGTTTATTAACAGTTTGCAAAAAGTGCAGTGGTACGATTTTTTACTATGATGCTAAAAGGATAACACAAAAAGCCCTAGGGGCTTGTTTCCATTTGTGTCCTGTGTATTGGTCCTGTAGTGCTGTGGTTCTCAAACAATTTCAAAAGTCAAGGACCCCCGACATGTTTTTGTCCGCGGACCACCATCTGAAAATCTTTTGTGCCAGGGACCCCCAGAAGAGAAGATTTATGTTAAACTATTAAACATTTATTTACAAATCTTGCAGACATTTTCGAGATTTTTCAAAAATGTTCAAAAATAGCAGTTCTACAAGTATATATTAAATAATATATTGTATATCTGCTATTTATGAATAGCCAACACATACATCGATAAAGTGCTTAAAAGGATTTGTGATTCTGCTTCAACACATTTTGCTGGGGACCCCCTGGATCCCCCCAAAGGACCGTTTGGGGTCCCCGGACCTCACTTTGAGAACCAATGTTGTAGTGAGCTAGATGATGATGATGGGTCCAACTCTTTAGTGTTATTCTGCCTCTGGCTTGACTCACAGCATCAAATGCCTCAGCTTGTCTTCCTAGATGAAAACAAACAAAGAGAAGAGAAAAAAAAGGGACAAAAGGCGCCACACTCTTGTCTATTTTCTGAACACGTACATGTCTTTATGGTCTGACTACACTGCCAACTTTATAGTGTCCAAAAAAAAGATAAGAGAGAGAGAGAGGCTCCTATGGCAGGTAATATGACGTGCCTGTCATATTTTATCGGAAGACTCTATCTTTGGCTTTTGCCATCAAAAACAATGTTTTAGATTTTAGCCTCGAACTTCACAGAACTGCCAAACTCTTTTTTTTTTGTTACGCAGCCTGTCAGAACCACTTGAACCCTCATATCGTCTCTTGTCGGGTGGAAACCTCATACTGTATGTCCAAAACTGTTACTTTTCAGGTTTCAAATTCAAAAGCGGCAAAAGTAGCAGATCTACAAGTGCGTTTCGAGCTTGTTACTTTTAATGCTTTTGTGTGACGTAGTGTGATCAAGTACGCCGTAGAATGTCTGAATAAACACAAAATGTTTAAATATGGAGATTAAAGGTTCGATTCCCCGCACCGGAAGGAAAGATCTGGGCGGGGAAGTGAATGTTCAACGCTCAACCCCTCCCCCAACACCGCTGCAAAGTGCCCTTGAGCAAGGCACTGAACCCCCAACTGCTCAGTGGCCAGCAGTATAACACTGTGGTTGTACTGGTCAGTGCTCACATGGTTTTAGTGTGTGTGTGTGTGTGTGTGTGTGTGTGTGTGTGTGTGTGTGTGTGTGTGTGTGTGTGTGTGTGTGTGTGTGTGTGTGTGTGTGGTTTGGGGGTTTTTATCTTTGGTAGTCTAGGGCATAGCACAAGTAGCACAAGTTGGTTGTGAGGGGCCTGCAAATGGCCGGCCTCTCCAAAAGGAGGGCTAAAAAATTAGCACGGTACTGCTCAATCAGCTATTGTGGGAAGCCGCTCAATTTGGAGGAGGCGTTGCTTCCTTTACCCATGTTTGTTGTCCGCTGTGTTCGACAAGTATGGCATGTTTTGTTTTGTATGTAACAAGGCTCTGCTTTACATGCACTTTGTAACTGGCTGTTTTCCCTTTATCTGACTGCACTGGCAGTGTTTGTCCTTTGTACATCCTGTACTTCTTATTATGTGGACATAAATACATATTTGTGTGTGTGTGTGTGTGTGTGTGTGTGTGCGTGCGTGCGTGCGTGCGTCCATGTGCAGGGTTATGCTAAAAATTAACACTTGTGCGCAGATACTACTCGATCTGGATAAATACAAATAAAATAAAAAAAACAAGTGGTGTAAGTGAGACAAATAGCTTTATATTCCAACAGTAACCATTGCTACAGTGTTTCTCAAACGTTTTTTTAGTTTTTTATTTCAAGGAACCCCATAACTCTGAGAGTGTACATCTGTACACTGTCAGAGTTACAGACCTGTAAGAGTCCATTTGGAAGCCTGAGGGTCCCTGGTGGACCCCATTATGAGAACCACTGCTATAGAGTGTTAGTTCATTAACACGAACAGGGGTCTCTTAGTGCAGTTCTCAGGACCCCCAAATTGATTTCAATATTTGGCCTCGGACCCCCATTGGAAAAGGTTTTATGCCAGGGACCCCCAGAAGAGAAGATGTATAAATGTAATTCAAGATTATTAAAGAAATTCCAAACATTCTCAATATTTTTCAGAATTTTGGAAAAATAGCAGATGTACTGTGAGCTTGTAGATTTGCTATTTTTGAATAGCCAACATATAAATGGATAAAGTGATACAAATGTTGTGATGCTACGTTAACTACTACTAGCTGGGGACCCCCTGGAACCCCCCAAGAACCCCTGGGGATCCCCGGACCCCACTTTAAGAACCAACGTTTTAGTGAACGGAAAGTGTTCTTGCTCAGTGTCCCTGAGAAAGACAAAACAAAACTGAAACTTTCCCCCACACAGGATACATTTTTTTCCTTCTTTTTTTGGCATGTTATGTATGTGAAATATGTACTGTCGCGGGACACATTTTCAAAAGAATATTCTTGAGTGAAATCAAATGAAATTAAATCCAATAAGTCAAGCCAAGCAGATTCAAAGAGCACATTGAGTCATTTCAACCCAGTGTCACATTTGCATAATATACCTGTATTCCGTTCCGTGTTGATGTGCTGCTATATATATACCTCAAACTGCTGTGTTTCTCCGTGGACCTCTGTGGAATTAGCCTTTGAACGGCTTTTTCTTAATTTCCACTCTCCTGGAGCCAAGGTTGAAACACTGAAAAAAGGACTGCCAGAGGACGTCGTGCTTTCAGTTTTACAATTTACATTTTAACCTTTGCATAAGACTGCATGGTCGTCAAGGCTCGAAAATTGAATACAAAACTATTATACTGTATATTAATATGAATGAATTTGCATTGGGTGTTATCTAAGTGGATAGCAAGGTGTTTTATCTCCCGTCATGCACGCACGCAGAGAGAGAGAGAGAGAGAGAGAGAGAGAGAGAGAGAGAGAGAGAGAGAGAGAGAGAGAGAGAGAGAGAGAGAGAGAGAGAGAGAGAGAGAGAGAGAGAGAGAGAGAGAGAGAGAGAGAGAGAGAGAGAGAGAGAGAGAGAGAGAGAGAGAGAGAGAGAGAGAGAGAATATGGGAGGCAACACAGTAGACCTCTGAAAGTCTTATGTCAAAGAAATGTAACTTACGTGCACGTCATTGCCATACACATGGCATGTGGCTGTTGCATGTGCATTGTGCACACATGTTCGTCTGCAGTATGTTATACTGTACTGTACCATTGCAATTAATAAACAGGTTTCTGCACAGCTAGGGATGAACGCAGCACTCTTTACATTATCTGGAATGCATCTTTCTAGGCAATAAAGGTCTTCTCTAGTTTGAGACACTTGTGGTAATGTGATCACCATCACACACTGCAGCTCATGGCTCTAGCTGACTCTAATCAGTTTATTAATCTCAGCTGTGCGTGTTTCTTTTAAAGTGGTTTTGCACCCTGAATGCACACACACCCACGAACGTTTTTGAACAAGAAACCTGTCTATACTGTACATCCTCCGTGTTGCCCACAGAGAGTGAACAACCGAGAAGGTAGAACACAGTCGAAATCCTCAGTGTTAATTTAACCCCCAACAATGCGCACCTAACTTTATAGTTTTTCAAATACTTAAAATGTAAAATTTTAAGGGTTCTTTTTAATATTTTGCGTTCTATAAACAATACACACATATATATATATTTTTCAATTCTTAAAAATGGCATACAAGAGCGGGGCCATAGCAAGACATTTAATCCGATTAACTTGAGTCATGCAAACTTGAATGCAGTTTAACATTAAACATTAAAGCCATAGAACATTGAATTTAACATTTGGTTTAAACGTTTGAGTAATGCAAGACTCTGAACTATAAAGTGGAGCAGCAATTCAAAAGCAGAAATCCAGGACGGACCCGTATTTAAACAGACACAGGATAGAGATTAAACAAGTTCAATTGGAAGTGGTGACACAAAGAAATGAGCAGACAAAATACTATTCAATTGAACCTGGTTCTCTTTCCTGATTGGCTGAAATTGACAACCCACCTGAGAATGTATTTTCTGTTTATTAAAGAGCTAAAGCAATGATTGATATCAAAATACAGAGCTCACAGCGCGTTACATGGCATCGTGTGTCTCAGTAACCGTGTTGTACAATTGCGTTTGGGATTTCTCTTCATGTGTTTGTGTTAGACTTCGACATGCAGTCAGTCAGCATTGCCAGAGGGACGTGAGCACACGTACAACACCTGGCTTCCTGACTACTGGATGATCCTATTAAGGTTAAAGCAATAAGCCACGCCAGCCTGTGCTTTTAGTGGGTGATTCTAGAACAGCTATGGGGCGTCGTTATAGGCCCAGTGCACCCCCCCCCCGCCACCCCCCCATATCAGTATCATGTCGGTCATTTTACGAATACCACTTGTTAGTTTAGGGTAGAGACAGCACGCTCCGTCATGCCTCTGTTTAATAAAAGTTCTCAGTTCTAATAGCAGAATTGCTAATAGGCTCTATGCACAGCAACCATATTGGAAAGAAATTGGGCCTCTTCTTACTTCCTTCACAGGTGTTACCAATGATACTAATGAAGGCTCTGTTCCATTCTGGTCAGGGTGCTGATATCGTGCATTTTGGCTCACTAGAAACACTCCATTTTGGTTCCCAAATGGCCCCTTATGGTGGGTGTGTAACTCTGAGAGTGTACAAATGGAACCAAATGGACCCTTACGGGTCCATTTGGTTCCATTTGTACACTCTCAGAGTTATGGGGGTTCTTGAAAATTAGACAACCACTATGCCACACTAAATGGAACAGAGCCTTAATTGGTATCATTGATAACACATGTGAAGGAAGTAAGGAAGGGGCCCAATTCATTCCCAATATGGCTGCTGTGCATAGAGCCTATTCTAATAGCAGAACAGCGAGCTTGTACATTTTGGAAAAATCTCGTTTTTTTTTTTAAGATTTCAAACAAATCTTCTATTCTAGGCGGGGGTCCCTGGCACAAAACATTTTCAGATGGGTGGGGTCGGTCCGCGGCCAAATACATATCAATTTGGGGGGGTCCTTGGGACCTGAAAATGTATGTTTGAGAAACCACTGGTGTAAATAATGAAAAAGCAAACGTGTTTCGGGACACATACAGTACAAGGTTTCCCCTATGTGTTTCTGTAAGCACACACATGGCATGTTAATGAGCTGCCCATCACGGTGGTGAATAGCGGAGGGGAGTGGGACCATATGGCGCGCAGCGCTCCGCTGGCTGCACTCACACACACAGGATGACACTTCACATGGCAACAGCTTAATCCCTCGTCAAGTGTGGTCCCCACCTCTCTGCCTAACATCACCCCCACCCCATCAGCATCACCACACACACACACAGCATGGATTAAAGTTCTCAGTCGCCACGACTGATTTCAGTCAGATTCCATAGCAGCCATGCATGTCTTCAATGGGAGCATGTTGCGCAAGCAAGGGAAGTATGTTGCGCAAGCAAGGGAACTGAAGCATGTTGCGCAAGCAATAGAGGCATGTTGCGCTCTGTTATTATTTTAAGATTATTTTAAGATATTTTATTATTCTATCTATCTATCTATCTATCTATCTATCTATCTATCTATCTATCTATCTATCTATCTATCTATTATATAACTTACTTTGGCAGAATGACATGCAGTGTCTTTTTATGTCCTACATACACGGCCAAGTACAACACTATATACAGTCGACCATTTATGTTGTATCTTAGAGATAGAGCAAAAGGAACTCTCATGGGTTATTCAGAAGGACATCTGGGATGCAATCAGCCTCACCCTTGGAATCAGTGGTAGTTTTGTTGTCGTTATTAACTCATAAATATTATGCTAACCGCTAGCTGGTAGGCCAGCTGGCATGCCCACAGCAGGTTGCCAACAAACAAGCTAGCTTGCCACCTTATAATTAACAGTCAGAGTCAGATGACCTACAGTCTATGCTGTTGCATGTGCCTTAGAGCACCACGGAAGCTCTCATCTCTCTATCCCTGCCTCTCTCTTTCTCTCTCTCTCTCTGCCGCCATGTGTGGGCTTCGATGTGCGTGGTGCCACTATTACAGAACATAGTGCCACTGTTACAGAACATAGTGCCACTGTTACAGAACATAGTTCATCAGTGTGGATGCTGCACATAATTATGATTACAGTTATCATGCTTGGCTTGAATGGCCCTTAACGGTCCATTTGGCACGAAGTAGCACAATGTAAAAGGGAAAGCAGTGTTCCGTTGATTTACTCGGATATGATATGAGCAGTGTTTACGTGACAGTGCAATATAAAGATGGGTGTCCTTAACCCATTAAGACCTGAGGACGATTCTATACAAAATGTCTTCTAAATCCTATTTTTTTTTAAACGTATGTTACTATGTCAGCAATCTGGGAACCCATCGCCAAATGAAAAGGAAAAACAGCGCCCTCTGCTGTTTTTGACTATCTCAGTTGGCTCTGGGAGGAAGTTGACGTAGCACCCGTGCGCAAGGAAACCGGGGTTTTGGTCTGCCGTTGAAGGCAGACCAAAACCCCGGTGATGCGACTATGTTTTCATTCCCACTAACAATATTTCTACACGGAACACTAGCACCACTTCTCCCAAAGAACATGGATCATTTTGGTTAGAAGCCCACTTGTTTCTATGATGAAAGAGTAAGTTAAAATGTGAATATCTTTCCGTGGTTTTGTCTGCTCCGAGGACGCTATTGTTAAATTAGTTTCGGTTTGTTTCGAGTGGGGAAGGATCGACGGACACGTGAATCCCGCCCACTACATTTGATTGGGTAAAGCGCGCCTGCTTCCTGAAAAAAAAAAAAAGCAGATCTACAAGCTCGTAGCGCAGCACTCGGTGCCGCGCTATGAGCTTATAGAGCTGCTATTTTTGAATAGCCAAAGTGTAAAATAATGCTTTTTAGCTCAAATAAAAAAATGACACAGATGCTTCTCTCTTAATGGGTTAAAACTCTTAATGTGTGTCCTTAAACTTACAAAAATAATAATAATCGTGATTGTGATAAATAGTCGTCATCTCAATATTGATCAAAAATAACCGTGATAATAATGTTGTCCACAATCGTGCAGCCTATAGGATATACACTGTAGCTACTTGTGACTCTCTTTAATACACATGAACGGAACTGACAGGGTAGATATGACCCCCCCTTCCCCTTATCCCATCTTTCAAATTAACACATTAAGCTTGAAGTCCTACTACAGATGTAATTGAGCGTATGGATTTGCATGGATACACGGTAGCAGCCTGCTAGGTGGTTAACCCCCAGCGTGCCTATTCTGGGGCGGGGGGGGGGGGGGACATGCGCCCAAATAATAGCAGATCTACACGCTCACAATGCGTCGCGAGCTTGTAGATCTGCTATTTTCGGGGCGAAGAGATTTGATGCAGATGGGGGGTGAAAAGTGCACAAGGCTCAGGTCCGTTTTACTGACAATAGGTGGTTAAAACCAGTTCCGACTGAGTGCACATGGTTCTTAGAAGTGTGTGTGTGTGTGTGTGTGTGTGTGTGTGTGGGGTGGGGGGGGGGAGTACATTTACTCAACTACTGTACTACTCCACTCTCCAGTACATCTCAGAGGCAAATGTTTTACTTTTTTACTCATGTACACTTATTTGACATCTTTGGTTAATAGTAACTTAATTGCAGATTTAGAACAATAATACAAAACACATTTACTAGCCATAGCTTTACACTTCAGCTAATCAAAAACAGCCAATCTACTAGCTCAGCTTGTATATCGTCTCTGTCGGGTGAAAATTAACACTCCAAAACTGTTAATTTTCAGCATTCAAGTTCTAAGATAGCAAAAGTAGCAGATCTACAAGCTCAAAAGGCGTCGCTTTGCGCTTGTAGATCTGCTACTTTTGATCTTTTTGTGTGACACTTTAGGATCAAGTAGGGCGTTAATTTACGAAAAAAACACAAAAAGTTAAACTCTGGAGATAAGAGGTTTCTGCCCGACGGCAACAATATCTGCTATTTTTGAAAACAATTAACACATTAAAAAAGAAAATATATATATTTTTCTTTCTTTGGCACATTATGTTTTGATGCCAATACTTTTGGACTTTTTACTAAATAATATTTTTGAATACTGGCCTTTTATCTCTAACAGAGTATTCTTATATTGCGATATTGATACTTATTACTCAAGTAAAAAAAGAAAATCTGAGTGCTTCTTCTGCTGCGCCCAATCGTGTTCCCACCAAGATTAAAGTACGGGGGGGAAAATAAGGGGGGGGGGGGGAGTCACATGCTCTTTGCAGCGATTGCGTCATCCTTCATTACACACATTAGATTATATTAACATCAAGAGAGATGATCGTGTGCTTTAATCCTCGGACGACGCGCCACTTGGCAGTGTGGTCAAAACAAAAAGACGTCAATGTGAATTCCCTTCCTTGTTAATGACGTAGTCTAGTGTGGGCTGGAGGGCAGGTAAAGGGGCTGAAGATCAGCTTTTCATTTGGCAAATACTTATGTTCAGAAACCTGAAATAAAGGGTCAACTCACAGGGTACAGGATGAAACAACTGTGAAGTGGTGGGCTGTGGTTCTTTTTTTCGTTTTCACCAAAAAAAAGAAGACGTCCGAGCTAGACGTGTTTTTCTACATCTCATAACATCTTTTTGGGACGACGCCACAGCCGTCCATTCCTTCTCTCGCAGTCAAGGGAGCATTCATAGGTTGTGGAAGAGCGCCCTCTTGCGTAATAATAAAAAAATAAAATAAAATTGTATTGACCCAAACATGTTTGAACGTGAACTATCCCTTTAACTCTTTGACTGCCAGAAATAAAACATTGTTTGCTAAGCCACTGCCAGCGATTTCTGAGTGTTTTCACTAACCTTAGTGTTAGTGAAAAAAAATCACAGAATATTATTCTTCACAACGATCCACCCGCCGATCGCTTTAAAGGTTCTATGACATTCATTTTCACTTTTTTTTTATTTTTTATGTTTTTTGGGGGGTTTTATGACCTCAATTACACCCAAAAAATCTGAACTTTGAACATTCAGTGGATTTTCTGTGGTCTGGGGTTTTCTGAATAATTAGGCTGAAAAGTAATCTGAGCTTGGCCCTTCGACAGTGAGGTCACTGTCGATTAATCCCGCCCACTCTCCTCCTCGCCCCTCCCCTCCCCTATCCTTTCCTTTGGGGGGGCGGAGCAGAGGCGACGATTGACAGGCAAAATCCCTCACCAGCGACACCCGCAGGCAAAGATTTCTTTTTTCATTGCAGTTGAAAAGGCTTTAGAAATGTGAGAGAAAAACACCTGCCATGGATCAATGGAGTGGATTTTTTTGTTAAAACTTTCTATACACGTTTGAAGGACCATGACAAAGACTTTAAATGTGTGGTAAAACTGAACGTCATGAAACCTTTAAAAGACGTAGGGGGTCCTCCCCAGTCCCCCCACGCACACATGTGTGTTGTCACTGCTGTTGTATCCTTACTGACTCAGTAGGATGACCTACTGTACCAGTGAGGAGCCCCAACCAGGAGGGCGTAGAGTCGTTCTACTCCTCCCGCGCAACACTCGCTCCTATCACCCTCCCGGCTTGGCTTCCCTACCCCGAACACGGGCCAGTTGAGTTCGTCCAGACCATTGGTTCTCAAAGTGGGGTCCGGGGACCCCCAGGGGTACTTGAGGGGGTTCCAGGGGGTACCCAGCTAAATGATGGATAGGAACCAAATGGACCCTTTGGGTCTGTAACTCTGAGAGTGTCCAAATGGAACCAAATGGACCCGTTAGGGTCCATTTGGTTCCATTTGGACACTCTCAGAGTTAAATGAACATTGATTTTACGATATGAATTGGGGTCCCAGAGATAGAAATGCCATTAAATGGGGGTCCGTAGCCTAATGGATGTCAAAGTGGGGGTCCTTTGAAGTTAAAATGGTTGAGAATCACTGCTAGAGAGCCGTAAAAATCTTCTCTTATGGGGGTCCCTGGCTTATCTTTTCAAATGGGGGTCCGTGGGCTAATAAGTGTCAATTTGGGGGTCCTTGACATGAAAAAGTTTGAGAACCACTGGTCTAGACGCTCGACGAAGCCGGATATACCTGGGCGGATTTGTTTTTTGTTTTTTTCCTCAAATCTAATACATTACCCCTCCCCCCGCAGGCATCGTGTCCCTGGTCTCGCTGGCGGTGCTGTCCTACGACCGCTACAGCACGCTGACCGTGTACAACAAGCGGGCGCCGGACTACCGCAAGCCCCTGGTGGCGGTGGGCGGCGCCTGGCTCTACTCCCTCTTCTGGACGGTGCCCCCCCTGCTGGGCTGGAGCAGCTACGGCCTGGAGGGCGCGGGCACCAGCTGCTCGGTCACCTGGACGGAGCGGACGACCCGGTCCCACTCCTACATCATCTGCCTGTTCATCTTCTGCCTGGGCATCCCCGTGCTGATCATGGTGTACTGCTACGGACGCCTGATGTACGCCGTCAAACAGGTATAGGCCTTTTTATGGGCAGAAACCTCTTATCTTCGGGGTCAATCTGCAAGCTCACAGCGTGTCGCAGCGCGACGCGCTGTGAGCTTGTAGATTGGCTATTTTCAGCATGCAATATATGTGATATACTAATCTGTGATATAATAATATCTGTGATGGAATAATCACAGTGGAGCAGTGGTTAGAATACAGGCCTTGCGCACGGAAGGTTCAGGGTTCAAAACCACCAAGGAAATCTTTCCAACTTTTACCTGGCGCTTTTACCTTTATCTAATCTTTCAGTGAAGATTACGCAAGTGAACTGAGTCAGTAAGAACCACTGGTGCAGTGGTCTGGATACAGGGCTTGTACCCAGAAGGTTGCTGGTCCAAATCCAGCACACACACACACACGCACGCACGCACGCACGCACGCACGCACACACGCACACACACACACACACACACACACACACACACACACACACACACACACACACACACACACACACACACACACACACACACACACACACACACACACACACACACACACACACACACACACACACACACACACACACACACACACACACACACACACACACACACACACACACAGAGAGAGATAGAGACAGACAGACGGAGAGAATGTCAGTTGGTATTCCTTCTCAGACTTTCTGATCAGTCTAACATATCTTGAATCTAGAATCTGAGTCAGAATCATTTGCATTGCCACATCACAGCTTGTGTGTGTGTGCGTGCGTGCGTGCGTGCGTGTGTTGGGAGGAGAGCAGATCATTATTACGGAAAAACTAAATCAATGATAAATGAATGAATACAATCTCCAATTAACCATACAACTAAAATAACATTAACAACATGGGTGTATGCCTGATTTTAATCTCAAATATTGTCGTTTCGTGTTGCCTTGGCCTTTGATAACATTCAGGCAGGGTGTGGTGTTAGGGTTACGATCTTACCCTCTCTGTTACAAGTAAAAGGTCTGTGTTCAAAATGTTACTTGAGTAAAAGTACAAAAGTGTTGGCATCAAAATGTACTTTAAGTACCAAAAGTAAAAGTACTAACATGTTTGAAAATAGCCGATCTACAAGCTCACAACGCGTTGCATTGCGACATGTTGTGAGCTTGTAGATTGGCTATTTTCAAATTGCCTAGGTATAAATTAGGTTTAAAGTGGTTAATGTTGGTTTATAATATTATAATTTATATCTGAAAAGTAACTAGTAACTAAAATGTCAAATAATTGTAGTGGAGTAAAAGTACAATATTTGCCTCTGAGATGTAGTGGAGTAGAAGTGAAAGTACTGAAAACTGGAAATACTCAAGTAAAGTAAAAATACGTCAAAATTGTCCTTAAGTACAGTACTTGAGTAAATGTAATTCGTTACTTTCCACCACTGCAAAATAGTCTCTCTGGATGTCTCTGCCAGCTGTGCCAAGTGATTGAACCCAGACTTCCCAGTCTCAAAAACAAACATGACTCTACTATAAAAGTATTCTCCCCATGTGTACAGAGTGAGTTTTGGACCAAATTTCATTTTAATTTAATCACACTACGAGCTTTGAAGGACAGCTCAGTAGTAGGACAGAGGTCACAGGTCAAGGCAAACAACATGCCATGACATAGTAGTAGCAACAAATGTGTTGAAGAAAACATGGCAGAACATCTAGTCTTGACACAATTGGCTGTGGCCTATATACTGTATGGGAAGTTGTGTCATGATCCAAGGAATCAAGGGGGAGAAAAGATTTTGATTGTATGTGCCACGGTTCAAGAGGTATAGACCAAAATGTGAAGTGGGTTGTTATCGCGCCACCATGAAGCCAATACAAAATAAGATATGACTCAGTCATATTATACCAGGTTGCTTATTTCTCTCACTAAACATGCCAACATTTTTAGATCCCATATGGTTGCTTATTTCTCTCACTAAACATGCCAACATTTTTAGATCCCATATTCTGAGACGACATTGAGCCCGCATTGGCTAAAGGACCAGCCAATGAGGAAAAAGTGACGCAAAAGTCAGGACTAGCGAGTGTAGATGTAGACCAGGTTTTGCAACCTGGTAAAAAGGGTATTTGTTTGGCTTACTGGGTGTGCAAAGTTTCACGGCAATCTGACGTTGTGTTCGTGAATCTGAATGGAATCTGAAAAATCTGACAGATACATCTTGATCACATGACCACAAATATAAAAAAAAAATATTTACCGTACGTATGCGGGCGGTCAGGCAGTTGGGCGGGCGGACGTTACTGAAACACCATCAAATTTGATGACTGATAAATGGGTACTTTCTCTTATTTTAATACAGAAACGCATTGACAATAAGAAAATATAATTCGTAAATGTATAGTTAATTTTATTAGATAGGTTGAAAATGGGTGAAGTGGTCCTTTAAGTATTAAAAAAAAAACAGATCTGTTGGAACATTTTTCTCTGCACCCAGATTTACTCTTTCGTTGAGAGCAAACAGAGAGCTGTTTAATGTCATCAAAATACAAATCCGTTAATGTCTTATCTTATAGTCATTAAATAGAGTTGCATCTTCCATATCAGTGTGGCTCAGGAGATATACCAGGGATTCATAAGCTGAAGGTTTAGGCTTTGAAACGCCTTAATATGATTTTTCACTCTCAATCTAAAATCGAAGAGGTTGGTTAAGTATTGCATTCTTACATGAGTTTTAATATAAATTGTGAAGGGTGAGTTAATTATTACATTCCCGATTGTATCTCCTATGTTAGTGTGGCTCAAATGATAACTCAGGGGTTTCAAATCCGAGGGTTCTAGTGGGGGCTGTTAGTGACACGATACTTCACTTTGTGATACAAACGCCAAATTTTCCACAAAGTTTCTTCTGGACCTACTTTTTCACAAAAGCCCGTTAGCCACCCAAAAAAAAAACAATATGGCTGCCATTTTCCAAAATGGCTGCCGGCGAAAGACATGCTATGTGGTTTTTGACCTGGATTGTGATTGGATAATCCAAGTTTGATTATTTTGGCATCAGAATATAGTTTTGACTCCCCCCCACCCCATCCCCCCGTTAGCCACCCAAAAAAAACCAATATGGCTGCCATTTTCCAAAATGGCTGCCGGCAAAAGACATGCTATGTGGTTTTTGACCTGAATTGTGATTGGATAATCCAATTTTGATTATTTTGGCATCAGAATACAGTTTTGACTCCCCCCTACCCCCTCCCCCCGTTAGCCACACCAAAAAAAACAATATGGCTGCCATTTTCCAAAATGGCTGCCAGCTAAAGACATTTTATGTGTTTTTTTTTACCTGGATTGAAATTATTTTGGCATCAGAATATAGTTTTGACTCCCCCCCGCCCCTCCCCCCATTAGCCAAGCAAAAAAATATATATGACTGCCATTTTTTTAAATGGCTGCCGGCGAAAGACATTTCATGTGGTTTTTGACCTGGATCGGGATTCGATAATCCAAACGTTTTCTGAGGGTGTACTGTAAAAAGGTTGTGCAGAATGCGCACCACTGAGTTAAGGGACTAACGGGACACAGGTGGATAAATAAAACTAATCACAAGGTAAAAAACAAACACAACAGTAAAGTAAAAACTAAGTAACCACTTAAAACAGGACAAACTAACACATTCCAAAACAGTATTGTACTGTTATTATACAGCACTGTACTTTACTCTACTGTACTGTTCTGTTATTGTACAGCACAGTACTGTACTGTTTTGTTATTGTACAGCACAGTACTGTACTGTTTTGTTATTGTATAGCACAGTACTGTACTGTGCTCTACTGTATTGTTATTGAACAGCACTGTACTGTACTGTACTGTACTGTACTGTATTGTTGTTGGTTACCAGTTCACAATTTAGTGAAGAATCTAGGCCCTGAAAAATCCATTGGCATCCTTTTCTTTCACACTTTCACTGGATGTGATGTTGTGTCAGCCTTTCGTGGGAAAAGGCAAAAAGACAGCATGGCAAACCCGGCAAGTGTGGCCTGAAGTGTCTCATGTCTTCCAGAAGCTCAGTCAATACCCACCAGTAACAGTGCATGACAAGAACAGCACTGGTGATGGGGTTGATGATGCAAGATTTTACCTGTTTGCATGGAAGCAGAGGTCCTATGATGCCATTCCACCTACAAGGGCATCTCTTGCACATCATGTGAAGCATGCCACTTATCAAGTTGCCCCTGTCTGAAGCCAGGTAACTGTATGGCAAATGTCATACAGAGAGCCCTGCCAGCTGGGGATGGCGAGCAGAGGGTGACATTTGGCAAGTAGCGTGGATGACACTCTACCAATTGGCCAGATGTGTGAACAACTGACAAAATGCCGGTGCAAGACTGAATGTCGTGGTAGATGCAAGTGCTACCGCTTTGGCCTTCAGTGCACACAGCTGAGTGCCTGCACAATTGCTGCAACAATTTGTGATCCAGACATGGGGGGGGGGGGGGTAAAAACTCATATGTTGATAACAAAATAATCAAAATCCAATCACAATCCAGGTCAAAATACACATAAAATGTCTTTCCCCAGCAGCCATTTTGGAAAGTGGCAGCCAAATTGTTTTGTTTTTTGCGTGGCTAACGGGGGGAGGGGGCGGGGAGGAGTCAAAACTATATTCTGATGCCAAAATAATCAAAATTGGATAATCCAATCACAATCCAGGTCAAAATACACATAAAATGCCTTTTGCCTGAAGCCATTTTGGAAAATGGCAGCCATATTGCCATATAGGTTTTTTTTTTCGCGTAGCTAACGGGGGGAGGGGGCAGGGGGAGTCAAAACTATATGTTGATACCAAAATAATCAAAATCCAATCACAATCCAGGTCAAAATACACATAAAATGTCTTTCGCCAGCAGCCATTTTGGAAAATGGCAGCCATATTGGGGTTTTTTGCGTGGCTAACGGGCTTTTCTGCAAAAGTAGGTCCTTGGCATTGTTCATGCCAAATTTGGCGCTTGTATCACAAAGTGAACTATTGTAACATAAAAATGGACTTAGTGGCCCGCACTATTCTGGGTTCAAAGCCCCCAAAGAGCATTTTTAACTTTCCATCTAAATTGTGAAAGGTGAGTTAACTATTACATTCCCGATTGCATCTCCTATGTTAGTGTGGCTCAAAAGATAACTCAGGGGTTTCAAATCCGAGATATCTGGGTTCAAAGCTCCCAAAGAGCATTTTTCACTTTCCATCTAAATTGTGCAAGGTAAGTTAAATATTACATTCCCGATTGCTTCTTCCATGCTAGCATGGCTCAAATGATAACTCGGGGGTTACGAATCCGAGGGTTCTGGGTTCAAAGCTCCCAAAGAGCATTTTTCACTTTCCATCTAAATTGTGAAAGGTGAGTTATGTATTACATTCCCGATTACATCTCCTATGCCAGCGTGGCTCAATAGAAGAATCAGGGGTTTATAATCCAAAGGTTGAGGGTTCAAAGCCCAACTAATACAAAAGACCACTCCAACAACTAATACAAAATATCTCAAACAACCAAAACAACAATCAATACAAAACTTCAAAGTGCCTAAATAAAAAAACATAAAACAGTGGTAAAAAAAAATAACAAATAAGTCAGCTGTAATACTAATAATGTCAATGACATACAACACAAATTGCTTTGCTTAGTATGTAAATGTATTAAGCTCCTCCCACTGGAGGTGGGCTTTACCCATGCTCCTCCCCCTCCTACCGGAGCTAAAAGATGGTGTGAGGAGGGAGGCGGGCTGATTCCACGCTCCTCGCCTTAAAAAGAGCAAAGATAGAGATTTACCAGGACCAAGATTCAAACCCCCAACCTTCCACATGCAAGGCCTCTCCTTTTCTCTTGCGCCACCAGGCTTTTCATACTAACTAGAAACTCGAGGTAATATTTGAAGTTTAAGGGAGAGGTGGCAGGTCAAAAGTTGAAAGTCTACAGCAAACACCTCTCCCCCTGACAGAATGACTGAATCTACTAGATTCACTGATGATCAGGGTTCATTATGACACAACTTTTTTGAGTTTTAGGTTATTGTTAAAAAACATAGATTGAAAAAAAAACATGCAACAGATGGTTGGAGAGCAAACAGAGGGATGTTTAATGTTATCAAAACACATATTCGTTATTGTCATATCTTAAAGTCATTTATCAATTTCAGAAGACCAAAAATAGCAGTTTTAATCAAGAGTGTGAACCTGGCTCAGAGTTCAAACAAAATAAGAGCAATACACTTAAACACAGAATTGATTATGAATATAAAGACAAAGGCTAATTAACTAAGTGTTTATGAGTGAGTTAGTCTGCAGAATCTGTAGTGGATGTGTGTAAAGGAGTGGTTTTCAAAGTGGGGTCCAGGGGACCCTCATGGTTTCTTGAGGGGGTTCTGAATGTCCCCTTACATTTCTGTAACTCCTGAGAGTGTTCAAAATGGAACCAAATGGACCCCTAATGGTCCATTTGTACACTCTCAGAGATATGGGGGTCATTGAAATTAAAATGTCTTAGAAGTAAGGAGTTGGATGATGGATGCAAACCAAAAGACAAACAAGCCAAAATGTGAGAGGGGAGAATGAGAGACTCCAAAAGTAATGAAGACTGCTGTCACTATGCGAGTCAGGAGGGAGTGCAGGACAGAAAGACCAAGCCAGACTAGTTCAGATACATGGAGTTTTCTTGTTTTTATTATGACAAAAACCAGGGAACACAAGGAGCACGAGAAGAACTAGGAGGGCACTTGCAAGTTTCACTTGTAAAAGCACAAGAAGAAAGCCTACATACACTGATCTAGTCTCCTTGATTCGAACACTAAGATACTCACAGACAACTACATACAACACACAGACTGGCAGTGAAGGGCAAACAGAAACACATTGGAGACACAGGTGCTTATCTATGGACAATCAACACACGATTGGCTAGGGCTAAACAAGACACAGGTGAACAACATTTGCAAATGACATGGTGAGACAAGACAGGTAGCAGCAAACAGGAAACACTCAGACATCACTACAAAACAAAAGGTACACAAGTGTAAATTAAAACTAGAACTAAGAAGATATATTTCTAAAATATGTAAAGAAACACAACTGTTTTGTAAAACACCAAGTATAACCAAGAAACAAGGAACACAACAGTTATTGTTAAAGCAAACACTCTTACTTCAACTCAACTAACCTACAATTGTCTCTTGTGGTGGAGTAGCCTAATATTTGACCAGGAGTATCTATACATTGATTTAACCCATTAAGACCGGGAACTCATCTGTGTCATTTTTAGATTTTTTCGGCTATTCAAAAATAGCAGATCTACAAGCTCATAGCGCGGCATCGAGTGCCGTGCTATGAGCTTGTAGATCTGCTATTTATTTATTTTTATCGTTAAAATGGCAAATATTTGAATATATATATATTTTTAAAGGGACATTTTTTGACTCAAATCTTTGCTTCTGGGATTCCCTATTACAAAATATTGGGGGTCCTCGGCCAAATACATATAATGTATTTGGGGTCCTTGACATGAAAAAGTTTGAGAACCACTGATATAGAAACATACGTTTAAAAAAAAACCCGACACTTGTAGAATCCCCAGAAGCAAAGATTTGAGTTACAAATGTTTGCTTTAAAATCTATATATTCAAAGATTTTGCACACATTTTCACGATTTTTCCAAAAAATAGCAGATCTACAAGCTCATAGCGCGGCACTCGGTGCCGCGCTATGAGCTTGTATATCTGCTATTTTTTTAATAGCCAAAGAAATCTAATAATGACACAGAGATGCGTTCCCGGTCTCAATGGGTTAAAGTTCTGGAGTTGGGTACATGTGTCCACTGGCGATACTAAAACTGTGCATTTGGACGGGGGGCTTCCGTTAAGGACAGCTCAGTAGGACAAGGGTTACAGGTCAAGGCAAACAACATGCCATGACATTACACATGTATATAAACATGTAGATTAATTGCACTACGCGCTTTGAAGTGAAATATAAACAGTTTGGCGGCTCCCGAGTTCATCGGAATAGACAAAGCGTTTCGGAATTTCATTTATCAGAGAGTATTCTTCTGCATACAGGACCCCTTGGCTGAGAGAGAGAGAGAGATGGAGCATGGGCCCCTGTTACACATTGTGTTGCAAATTAAACCTTTTCATAGATTTCATAGACTTGTTTGACAGCATTATCATCAGTGTTACAACTATTTATATTAATCCTTCCATTGTGTTAGGGTCATTTTTTACCCCGTTTTCAAGTTTAAATAGGTAAAAAGTACCCTTTACATTTCTGTATTGGAACGAGGCTTCATGATATCCTCAGAAATAGCCATTCTAACGCAACAAAATGATTTATCATCATTTTAATTAATTCTGATGGTCTCTAAAAAAAAGTGTGGTTATTCCCCTCAAATTGTCATATTCAATGTTTACATGTTTGAGAGTGAGAGAGACTTCAATTAGCATTTGCTATCAGGAGTAAAGTAAAGTTTGAGTTTATGAAAAATAAATTACTTTTTACCTTTTATGGTATACAGGTCAAAAATTACTCCAACACCACTAGTGTCACTATTTCTAATAATATTAACACTTTTTAAAGTTAAAAAACGAAAATAATGTATTTTTGGAAGTGTGTTCTAATTATTATTCTTAATTATTCTATTATAGCTAGATAACATCATTATCCATAGCCTTCATTATAGGAAATTTAATGAGTGAATTTTAACATTTTTATAATAGAAAACGAGATATATTGAAAGATGAAACCCTAGCCCTAACCCAACATAATATTTTAAAAAGTGTTTACATGGATATGAATGCATTACGAGTCAGCTATAAGGTGGGAGAAAAATAATGAATGAAAAATATTCTTTTTAGTATTTTGGGCTGATTTAAATCACGGGTCAAATTTGACCCGCTAACACCACAAGTGGATGCAACACAATGCAAGGGTAGGATTCATGTTAATGTTTATTTTCAAACATTTAACCACTTAAACCCTCAATACTTTGTAAACTTGACCTTTGGCTCTGTACTTGGTCTGCTCTTTTCCCCCCCATCTCCAACAAATATTTTCAAATCTATACAATGTATAAAAAATATTTTGAAAATAGCAGATCTACAAGCTAACCCTTTACCTGGCTCTTGTACATTTATAAAATCGTTCAGTATACTTAGAAAGAGGAGAATTCTAATATGGGCAATGGTAGTGCAGTGCTTAAGGTCCAGGGCTTGCAAACCAGAGATTCTTGGTTTAAATCCAGCATGGACATTTCTTTAAGTTTTACTTGGCTCTTGTACCTTTATAGAATCGTACAGTGACGACTGTGCAAGAGGAGAGTTCTAGAATGAACCAGGGTGGTACAATGGTTAAGATACAGGGCTTCCAACACGAAGCTTCTTGGTTCGAATCCAGCCAGGACATTTTTTTTTACTTTTACCTGGCGCTGTACATTTATAAAATAGTTCAGTATACTATGCAAGAGGAGAGTTCTAGTATGGGCCATGGTAGTGCAGTGGTTAAGGTGCAAAGCTTGCAAACCAGAGTTTCTTGGTTCAAATCCAACAAGTACATTTCTTTAAGTTTTACCTGGCTCTTGTACCTTTATAGAATCGTACAGTAACAACTGTGCAAGAGGACCGTTCTAGAATGAACTATGGTGGTACAATGGTTAAGATACAGGACTTGCAACACAAAGGTTCTTGGTTCAAATCCAGCAAGGATAATCCTTTAAGTTTTACCCGGCTCTTGTACCTTTATAGAATCGTTCAGTGAAGACTGTGCAAGAGGACTATTTGAGTATGAACCCACGGTGGTACAGTGGTTAAGATACAGGACTTGCAACCTGAAGGCTCTTGGTTCAAATCCAGCAAGGACATTTCTTTAAGTTTTACCATAAAGGTACAAGAGCCAGTTAAAACTTAAGAAATGTCCTTGCTGGATTTGAACGAAGAGCCTTCAGACTACAAGTCCTGTATCTTAACCACTGTACCACCATGGGTCATACTAGAACTCTCCTCTTCCACACTCTTAACTGAACAATTCTATAAAAGCACAAAAGCCAACAATCGTTCAGTGAAGACTGTGCAAGAGGACAGTTCTTGTAAGAAGCATGGTGGTACAGTGGTTAAGATACAGGGCTTGCAACCCGAAGATCCTTGGTTCAAACCCAGCAAGGACATTTCTTTAAGTTTTACCATAAAGGTACAAGAGCCAGTTAAAACTTATAAGAAATGTCCTTGCTGGATTTGAACCAGGAATCTTCGGATTACAAGTCCGGTATCCTAACCACTGTACCACCATGGTTCATATTAGAAGTCTCCTCTTGCACACTCTTAACTGAACAATTCTATAAAAGCACAAAAGCCAACAATCGTTCAGTGAAGACTGTGGAAGAGGACAGTTCTTGTATGAAGCATGGTGGTACAGTGGTTAAGATACAGGGCTTGCAACCCGAAGATCCTTGGTTCAAACCCAGCAAGGACATTTCTTTAAGTTTTACCATAAAGGTACAAGAGCCAGTTAAAACTTAAGAAATGTCCTTGCTGGATTTGAACCAAGAGCCTTCAGACTACAAGTCCTGTATCTTAACCACTGTACCACCATGGTTCATACTAGAACTCTCCTCTTGCACACTCTTAACTGAACAATTCTATAAAAGCACAAAAGCCAACAATCGTTCAGTGAAGACTGTGCAAGAGGACAGTTCTTGTAAGAAGCATGGTGGTACAGTGGTTAAGATACAGGGCTTGCAACCCGAAGATCCTTGGTTCAAACCCAGCAAGGACATTTCTTTAAGTTTTACCATAAAGGTACAAGAGCCAGTTAAAACTTATAAGAAATGTCCTTGCTGGATTTGAACCAGGAATCTTCGGATTACAAGTCCGGTATCCTAACCACTGTACCACCATGGTTCATATTAGAAGTCTCCTCTTGCACACTCTTAACTGAACAATTCTATAAAAGCACAAAAGCCAACAATCGTTCAGTGAAGACTGTGGAAGAGGACAGTTCTTGTATGAAGCATGGTGGTACAGTGGTTAAGATACAGGGCTTGCAACCGGAAGATCCTTGGTTCAAACCCAGCAAGGACATTTCTTTAAGTTTTACCATAAAGGTACAAGAGCCAGTTAAAACTTAAGAAATGTCCTTGCTGGATTTGAACCAAGAGCCTTCAGACTACAAGTCCTGTATCTTAACCACTGTACCACCATGGTTCATACTAGAAGTCTCCTCTTGCACACTCTTAACTGAACAATTCTATAAAAGCACAAAAGCCAACAATCGTTCAGTGAAGACTGTGGAAGAGGACAGTTCTTGTAAGAAGCATGGTGGTACAGTGGTTAAGATACAGGGCTTGCAACCCGAAGATCCTTGGTTCAAACCCAGCAAGGACATTTCTTTAAGTTTTACCATAAAGGTACAAGAGCCAGTTAAAACTTATAAGAAATGTCCTTGCTGGATTCGAACCAGGAATCTTCGGATTACAAGTCCGGTATCCTAACCACTGTACCACCATGGTTCATATTAGAAGTCTCCTCTTGCACACTCTTAACTGAACAATTCTATAAAAGCACAAAAGCCAACAATCGTTCAGTGAAGACTGTGGAAGAGGACAGTTCTTGTATGAAGCATGGTGGTACAGTGGTTAAGATACAGGGCTTGCAACCCGAAGATCCTTGGTTCAAACCCAGCAAGGACATTTCTTTAAGTTTTACCATAAAGGTACAAGAGCCAGTTAAAACTTAAGAAATGTCCTTGCTGGATTTGAACCAAGAGCCTTCAGACTACAAGTCCTGTATCTTAACCACTGTACCACCATGGTTCATACTAGAACTCTCCTCTTGCACACTCTTAACTGAACAATTCTATAAAAGCACAAAAGCCAACAATCGTTCAGTGAAGACTGTGCAAGAGGACAGTTCTTGTAAGAAGCATGGTGGTACAGTGGTTAAGATACAGGGCTTGTAACCCGAAGATCCTTGGTTCAAACCCAGCAAGGACATTTCTTTAAGTTTTACCATAAAGGTACAAGAGCCAGTTAAAACTTAAGAAATGTCCTTGCTGGATTTGAACCAAGAGCCTTCAGACTACAAGTCCTGTATCTTAACCACTGTACCACCATGGTTCATACTAGAACTCTCCTCTTGCACACTCTTAACTGAACAATTCTATAAAAGCACAAAAGCCAACAATCGTTCAGTGAAGACTGTGGAAGAGGACAGTTCTTGTATGAAGCATGGTGGTACAGTGGTTAAGATACAGGGCTTGCAACCCGAAGATCCTTGGTTCAAACCCAGCAAGGACATTTCTTTAAGTTTTACCATAAAGGTACAAGAGCCAGTTAAAACTTAAGAAATGTCCTTGCTGGATTTGAACCAAGAGCCTTCAGACTACAAGTCCTGTATCTTAACCACTGTACCACCATGGTTCATACTAGAACTCTCCTCTTGCACACTCTTAACTGAACAATTCTATAAAAGCACAAAAGCCAACAATCGTTCAGTGAAGACTGTGCAAGAGGACAGTTCTTGTAAGAAGCATGGTGGTACAGTGGTTAAGATACAGGGCTTGCAACCCGAAGATCCTTGGTTCAAACCCAGCAAGGACATTTCTTTAAGTTTTACCATAAAGGTACAAGAGCCAGTTAAAACTTAAGAAATGTCCTTGCTGGATTTGAACCAAGAGCCTTCAGACTACAAGTCCTGTATCTTAACCACTGTACCACCATGGTTCATACTAGAAGTCTCCTCTTGCACACTCTTAACTGAACAATTCTATAAAAGCACAAAAGCCAACAATCGTTCAGTGAAGACTGTGGAAGAGGACAGTTCTTGTATGAAGCATGGTGGTACAGTGGTTAAGATACAGGGCTTGCAACCCGAAGATCCTTGGTTCAAACCCAGCAAGGACATTTCTTTAAGTTTTACCATAAAGGTACAAGAGCCAGTTAAAACTTAAGAAATGTCCTTGCTGGATTTGAACCAAGAGCCTTCAGACTACAAGTCCTGTATCTTAACCACTGTACCACCATGGTTCATACTAGAACTCTCCTCTTGCACACTCTTAACTGAACAATTCTATAAAAGCACAAAAGCCAACAATCGTTCAGTGAAGACTGTGCAAGAGGACAGTTCTTGTAAGAAGCATGGTGGTACAGTGGTTAAGATACAGGGCTTGTAACCCGAAGATCCTTGGTTCAAACCCAGCAAGGACATTTCTTTAAGTTTTACCATAAAGGTACAAGAGCCAGTTAAAACTTATAAGAAATGTCCTTGCTGGATTTGAACCAGGAATCTTCGGATTACAAGTCCGGTATCCTAACCACTGTACCACCATGGTTCATATTAGAAGTCTCCTCTTGCACACTCTTAACTGAACAATTCTATAAAAGCACAAAAGCCAACAATCGTTCAGTGAAGACTGTGGAAGAGGACAGTTCTTGTATGAAGCATGGTGGTACAGTGGTTAAGATACAGGGCTTGCAACCGGAAGATCCTTGGTTCAAACCCAGCAAGGACATTTCTTTAAGTTTTACCATAAAGGTACAAGAGCCAGTTAAAACTTAAGAAATGTCCTTGCTGGATTTGAACCAAGAGCCTTCAGACTACAAGTCCTGTATCTTAACCACTGTACCACCATGGTTCATACTAGAACTCTCCTCTTGCACACTCTTAACTGAACAATTCTATAAAAGCACAAAAGCCAACAATCGTTCAGTGAAGACTGTGGAAGAGGACAGTTCTTGTATGAAGCATGGTGGTACAGTGGTTAAGATACAGGGCTTGCAACCCGAAGATCCTTGGTTCAAACCCAGCAAGGACATTTCTTTAAGTTTTACCATAAAGGTACAAGAGCCAGTTAAAACTTAAGAAATGTCCTTGCTGGATTTGAACCAAGAGCCTTCAGACTACAAGTCCTGTATCTTAACCACTGTACCACCATGGTTCATACTAGAACTCTCCTCTTGCACACTCTTAACTGAACAATTCTATAAAAGCACAAAAGCCAACAATCGTTCAGTGAAGACTGTGCAAGAGGACAGTTCTTGTAAGAAGCATGGTGGTACAGTGGTTAAGATACAGGGCTTGCAACCCGAAGATCCTTGGTTCAAACCCAGCAAGGACATTTCTTTAAGTTTTACCATAAAGGTACAAGAGCCAGTTAAAACTTATAAGAAATGTCCTTGCTGGATTTGAACCAGGAATCTTCGGATTACAAGTCCGGTATCCTAACCACTGTACCACCATGGTTCATATTAGAAGTCTCCTCTTGCACACTCTTAACTGAACAATTCTATAAAAGCACAAAAGCCAACAATCGTTCAGTGAAGACTGTGGAAGAGGACAGTTCTTGTATGAAGCATGGTGGTACAGTGGTTAAGATACAGGGCTTGCAACCCGAAGATCCTTGGTTCAAACCCAGCAAGGACATTTCTTTAAGTTTTACCATAAAGGTACAAGAGCCAGTTAAAACTTAAGAAATGTCCTTGCTGGATTTGAACCAAGAGCCTTCAGACTACAAGTCCTGTATCTTAACCACTGTACCACCATGGTTCATACTAGAACTCTCCTCTTGCACACTCTTAACTGAACAATTCTATAAAAGCACAAAAGCCAACAATCGTTCAGTGAAGACTGTGCAAGAGGACAGTTCTTGTAAGAAGCATGGTGGTACAGTGGTTAAGATACAGGGCTTGCAACCCGAAGATCCTTGGTTCAAACCCAGCAAGGACATTTCTTTAAGTTTTACCATAAAGGTACAATAGCCAGTTAAAACTTATAAGAAATGTCCTTGCTGGATTTGAACCAGGAATCTTCGGATTACAAGTCCGGTATCCTAACCACTGTACCACCATGGTTCATATTAGAAGTCTCCTCTTGCACACTCTTAACTGAACAATTCTATAAAAGCACAAAAGCCAACAATCGTTCAGTGAAGACTGTGGAAGAGGACAGTTCTTGTATGAAGCATGGTGGTACAGTGGTTAAGATACAGGGCTTGCAACCCGAAGATCCTTGGTTCAAACCCAGCAAGGACATTTCTTTAAGTTTTACCATAAAGGTACAAGAGCCAGTTAAAACTTAAGAAATGTCCTTGCTGGATTTGAACCAAGAGCCTTCAGACTACAAGTCCTGTATCTTAACCACTGTACCACCATGGTTCATACTAGAAGTCTCCTCTTGCACAGTCTTAACTGAACAATTCTATAAAAGCACAAAAGCCAACAATCGTTCAGTGAAGACTGTGCAAGAGGACAGTTCTTGTAAGAAGCATGGTGGTACAGTGGTTAAGATACAGGGCTTGCAACCCGAAGATCCTTGGTTCAAACCCAGCAAGGACATTTCTTTAAGTTTTACCATAAAGGTACAAGAGCCAGTTAAAACTTATAAGAAATGTCCTTGCTGGATTCGAACCAGGAATCTTCGGATTACAAGTCCGGTATCCTAACCACTGTACCACCATGGTTCATATTAGAAGTCTCCTCTTGCACACTCTTAACTGAACAATTCTATAAAAGCACAAAAGCCAACAATCGTTCAGTGAAGACTGTGGAAGAGGACAGTTCTTGTATGAAGCATGGTGGTACAGTGGTTAAGATACAGGGCTTGCAACCGGAAGATCCTTGGTTCAAACCCAGCAAGGACATTTCTTTAAGTTTTACCATAAAGGTACAAGAGCCAGTTAAAACTTAAGAAATGTCCTTGCTGGATTTGAACCAAGAGCCTTCAGACTACAAGTCCTGTATCTTAACCACTGTACCACCATGGTTCATACTAGAACTCTCCTCTTGCACACTCTTAACTGAACAATTCTATAAAAGCACAAAAGCCAACAATCGTTCAGTGAAGACTGTGCAAGAGGACAGTTCTTGTAAGAAGCATGGTGGTACAGTGGTTAAGATACAGGGCTTGCAACCCGAAGATCCTTGGTTCAAACCCAGCAAGGACATTTCTTTAAGTTTTACCATAAAGGTACAAGAGCCAGTTAAAACTTAAGAAATGTCCTTGCTGGATTTGAACCAAGAGCCTTCAGACTACAAGTCCTGTATCTTAACCACTGTACCACCATGGTTCATACTAGAACTCTCCTCTTGCACACTCTTAACTGAACAATTCTATAAAAGCACAAAAGCCAACAATCGTTCAGTGAAGACTGTGCAAGAGGACAGTTCTTGTAAGAAGCATGGTGGTACAGTGGTTAAGATACAGGGCTTGTAACCCGAAGATCCTTGGTTCAAACCCAGCAAGGACATTTCTTTAAGTTTTACCATAAAGGTACAAGAGCCAGTTAAAACTTATAAGAAATGTCCTTGCTGGATTTGAACCAGGAATCTTCGGATTACAAGTCCGGTATCCTAACCACTGTACCACCATGGTTCATATTAGAAGTCTCCTCTTGCACACTCTTAACTGAACAATTCTATAAAAGCACAAAAGCCAACAATCGTTCAGTGAAGACTGTGGAAGAGGACAGTTCTTGTATGAAGCATGGTGGTACAGTGGTTAAGATACAGGGCTTGCAACCGGAAGATCCTTGGTTCAAACCCAGCAAGGACATTTCTTTAAGTTTTACCATAAAGGTACAAGAGCCAGTTAAAACTTAAGAAATGTCCTTGCTGGATTTGAACCAAGAGCCTTCAGACTACAAGTCCTGTATCTTAACCACTGTACCACCATGGTTCATACTAGAACTCTCCTCTTGCACACTCTTAACTGAACAATTCTATAAAAGCACAAAAGCCAACAATCGTTCAGTGAAGACTGTGGAAGAGGACAGTTCTTGTATGAAGCATGGTGGTACAGTGGTTAAGATACAGGGCTTGCAACCCGAAGATCCTTGGTTCAAACCCAGCAAGGACATTTCTTTAAGTTTTACCATAAAGGTACAAGAGCCAGTTAAAACTTAAGAAATGTCCTTGCTGGATTTGAACCAAGAGCCTTCAGACTACAAGTCCTGTATCTTAACCACTGTACCACCATGGTTCATACTAGAACTCTCCTCTTGCACACTCTTAACTGAACAATTCTATAAAAGCACAAAAGCCAACAATCGTTCAGTGAAGACTGTGCAAGAGGACAGTTCTTGTAAGAAGCATGGTGGTACAGTGGTTAAGATACAGGGCTTGCAACCCGAAGATCCTTGGTTCAAACCCAGCAAGGACATTTCTTTAAGTTTTACCATAAAGGTACAAGAGCCAGTTAAAACTTATAAGAAATGTCCTTGCTGGATTTGAACCAGGAATCTTCGGATTACAAGTCCGGTATCCTAACCACTGTACCACCATGGTTCATATTAGAAGTCTCCTCTTGCACACTCTTAACTGAACAATTCTATAAAAGCACAAAAGCCAACAATCGTTCAGTGAAGACTGTGGAAGAGGACAGTTCTTGTATGAAGCATGGTGGTACAGTGGTTAAGATACAGGGCTTGCAACCCGAAGATCCTTGGTTCAAACCCAGCAAGGACATTTCTTTAAGTTTTACCATAAAGGTACAAGAGCCAGTTAAAACTTAAGAAATGTCCTTGCTGGATTTGAACCAAGAGCCTTCAGACTACAAGTCCTGTATCTTAACCACTGTACCACCATGGTTCATACTAGAACTCTCCTCTTGCACACTCTTAACTGAACAATTCTATAAAAGCACAAAAGCCAACAATCGTTCAGTGAAGACTGTGCAAGAGGACAGTTCTTGTAAGAAGCATGGTGGTACAGTGGTTAAGATACAGGGCTTGCAACCCGAAGATCCTTGGTTCAAACCCAGCAAGGACATTTCTTTAAGTTTTACCATAAAGGTACAATAGCCAGTTAAAACTTATAAGAAATGTCCTTGCTGGATTTGAACCAGGAATCTTCGGATTACAAGTCCGGTATCCTAACCACTGTACCACCATGGTTCATATTAGAAGTCTCCTCTTGCACACTCTTAACTGAACAATTCTATAAAAGCACAAAAGCCAACAATCGTTCAGTGAAGACTGTGGAAGAGGACAGTTCTTGTATGAAGCATGGTGGTACAGTGGTTAAGATACAGGGCTTGCAACCCGAAGATCCTTGGTTCAAACCCAGCAAGGACATTTCTTTAAGTTTTACCATAAAGGTACAAGAGCCAGTTAAAACTTAAGAAATGTCCTTGCTGGATTTGAACCAAGAGCCTTCAGACTACAAGTCCTGTATCTTAACCACTGTACCACCATGGTTCATACTAGAAGTCTCCTCTTGCACAGTCTTAACTGAACAATTCTATAAAAGCACAAAAGCCAACAATCGTTCAGTGAAGACTGTGCAAGAGGACAGTTCTTGTAAGAAGCATGGTGGTACAGTGGTTAAGATACAGGGCTTGCAACCCGAAGATCCTTGGTTCAAACCCAGCAAGGACATTTCTTTAAGTTTTACCATAAAGGTACAAGAGCCAGTTAAAACTTATAAGAAATGTCCTTGCTGGATTCGAACCAGGAATCTTCGGATTACAAGTCCGGTATCCTAACCACTGTACCACCATGGTTCATATTAGAAGTCTCCTCTTGCACACTCTTAACTGAACAATTCTATAAAAGCACAAAAGCCAACAATCGTTCAGTGAAGACTGTGGAAGAGGACAGTTCTTGTATGAAGCATGGTGGTACAGTGGTTAAGATACAGGGCTTGCAACCGGAAGATCCTTGGTTCAAACCCAGCAAGGACATTTCTTTAAGTTTTACCATAAAGGTACAAGAGCCAGTTAAAACTTAAGAAATGTCCTTGCTGGATTTGAACCAAGAGCCTTCAGACTACAAGTCCTGTATCTTAACCACTGTACCACCATGGTTCATACTAGAACTCTCCTCTTGCACACTCTTAACTGAACAATTCTATAAAAGCACAAAAGCCAACAATCGTTCAGTGAAGACTGTGCAAGAGGACAGTTCTTGTAAGAAGCATGGTGGTACAGTGGTTAAGATACAGGGCTTGCAACCCGAAGATCCTTGGTTCAAACCCAGCAAGGACATTTCTTTAAGTTTTACCATAAAGGTACAAGAGCCAGTTAAAACTTATAAGAAATGTCCTTGCTGGATTTGAACCAGGAATCTTCGGATTACAAGTCCGGTATCCTAACCACTGTACCACCATGGTTCATATTAGAAGTCTCCTCTTGCACACTCTTAACTGAACAATTCTATAAAAGCACAAAAGCCAACAATCGTTCAGTGAAGACTGTGGAAGAGGACAGTTCTTGTATGAAGCATGGTGGTACAGTGGTTAAGATACAGGGCTTGCAACCCGAAGATCCTTGGTTCAAACCCAGCAAGGACATTTCTTTAAGTTTTACCATAAAGGTACAAGAGCCAGTTAAAACTTATAAGAAATTTCCTTGCTGGATTTGAACCAGGAATCTTCAGATTACAAGTCTGGTATCCTAACCACTGTACCACCATGGTTCATATTAGAAGTCTCCTCTTGCACACTCTTAACTGAACAATTCTATAAAAGCACAAAAGCCAACAATCGTTCAGTGAAGACTGTGGAAGAGGACAGTTCTTGTATGAAGCATGGTGGTACAGTGGTTAAGATACAGGGCTTGCAACCGGAAGATCCTTGGTTCAAACCCAGCAAGGACATTTCTTTAAGTTTTACCATAAAGGTACAAGAGCCAGTTAAAACTTAAGAAATGTCCTTGCTGGATTTGAACCAAGAGCCTTCAGACTACAAGTCCTGTATCTTAACCACTGTACCACCATGGTTCATACTAGAACTCTCCTCTTGCACACTCTTAACTGAACAATTCTATAAAAGCACAAAAGCCAACAATCGTTCAGTGAAGACTGTGCAAGAGGACAGTTCTTGTAAGAAGCATGGTGGTACAGTGGTTAAGATACAGGGCTTGCAACCCGAAGATCCTTGGTTCAAACCCAGCAAGGACATTTCTTTAAGTTTTACCATAAAGGTACAAGAGCCAGTTAAAACTTATAAGAAATGTCCTTGCTGGATTTGAACCAGGAATCTTCGGATTACAAGTCCGGTATCCTAACCACTGTACCACCATGGTTCATATTAGAAGTCTCCTCTTGCACACTCTTAACTGAACAATTCTATAAAAGCACAAAAGCCAACAATCGTTCAGTGAAGACTGTGGAAGAGGACAGTTCTTGTATGAAGCATGGTGGTACAGTGGTTAAGATACAGGGCTTGCAACCCGAAGATCCTTGGTTCAAACCCAGCAAGGACATTTCTTTAAGTTTTACCATAAAGGTACAAGAGCCAGTTAAAACTTATAAGAAATGTCCTTGCTGGATTTGAACCAGGAATCTTCGGATTACAAGTCCGGTATCCTAACCACTGTACCACCATGGTTCATATTAGAAGTCTCCTCTTGCACACTCTTAACTGAACAATTCTATAAAAGCACAAAAGCCAACAATCGTTCAGTGAAGACTGTGGAAGAGGACAGTTCTTGTATGAAGCATGGTGGTACAGTGGTTAAGATACAGGGCTTGCAACCCGAAGATCCTTGGTTCAAACCCAGCAAGGACATTTCTTTAAGTTTTACCATAAAGGTACAAGAGCCAGTTAAAACTTATAAGAAATGTCCTTGCTGGATTTGAACCAGGAATCTTCGGATTACAAGTCCGGTATCCTAACCACTGTACCACCATGGTTCATATTAGAAGTCTCCTCTTGCACACTCTTAACTGAACAATTCTATAAAAGCACAAAAGCCAACAATCGTTCAGTGAAGACTGTGGAAGAGGACAGTTCTTGTATGAAGCATGGTGGTACAGTGGTTAAGATACAGGGCTTGCAACCCGAAGATCCTTGGTTCAAACCCAGCAAGGACATTTCTTTAAGTTTTACCATAAAGGTACAAGAGCCAGTTAAAACTTAAGAAATGTCCTTGCTGGATTTGAACCAGGAATCTTCGGATTACAAGTCCTGTATCCTAACCACTGTACCACCATGGGTCATACTAGAACTCTCCTCTTGCACACTCTTAACTGAACAATTCTATAAAAGCACAAAAGCCAACAATCGTTCAGTGAAGACTGTGGAAGAGGACAGTTCTTGTATGAAGCATGGTGGTACAGTGGTTAAGATACAGGGCTTGCAACCCGAAGATCCTTGGTTCAAACCCAGCAAGGACATTTCTTTAAGTTTTACCATAAAGGTACAAGAGCCAGTTAAAACTTATAAGAAATGTCCTTGCTGGATTTGAACCAGGAATCTTCGGATTACAAGTCCGGTATCCTAACCACTGTACCACCATGGTTCATATTAGAAGTCTCCTCTTGCACACTCTTAACTGAACAATTCTATAAAAGCACAAAAGCCAACAATCGTTCAGTGAAGACTGTGGAAGAGGACAGTTCTTGTAAGAAGCATGGTGGTACAGTGGTTAAGATACAGGGCTTGCAACCCGAAGATCCTTGGTTCAAACCCAGCAAGGACATTTCTTTAAGTTTTACCATAAAGGTACAAGAGCCAGTTAAAACTTATAAGAAATGTCCTTGCTGGATTTGAACCAGGAATCTTCGGATTACAAGTCCGGTATCCTAACCACTGTACCACCATGGTTCATATTAGAAGTCTCCTCTTGCACACTCTTAACTGAACAATTCTATAAAAGCACAAAAGCCAACAATCGTTCAGTGAAGACTGTGGAAGAGGACAGTTCTTGTATGAAGCATGGTGGTACAGTGGTTAAGATACAGGGCTTGCAACCCGAAGATCCTTGGTTCAAACCCAGCAAGGACATTTCTTTAAGTTTTACCATAAAGGTACAAGAGCCAGTTAAAACTTATAAGAAATGTCCTTGCTGGATTTGAACCAGGAATCTTCGGATTACAAGTCCGGTATCCTAACCACTGTACCACCATGGTTCATATTAGAAGTCTCCTCTTGCACACTCTTAACTGAACAATTCTATAAAAGCACAAAAGCCAACAATCGTTCAGTGAAGACTGTGGAAGAGGACAGTTCTTGTATGAAGCATGGTGGTACAGTGGTTAAGATACAGGGCTTGCAACCCGAAGATCCTTGGTTCAAACCCAGCAAGGACATTTCTTTAAGTTTTACCATAAAGGTACAAGAGCCAGTTAAAACTTAAGAAATGTCCTTGCTGGATTTGAACCAGGAATCTTCGGATTACAAGTCCTGTATCCTAACCACTGTACCACCATGGGTCATACTAGAAGTCTCCTCTTGCACACTCTTAACTGAACAATTCTATAAAAGCACAAAAGCCAACAATCGTTCAGTGAAGACTGTGGAAGAGGACAGTTCTTGTATGAAGCATGGTGGTACAGTGGTTAAGATACAGGGCTTGCAACCCGAAGATCCTTGGTTCAAACCCAGCAAGGACATTTCTTTAAGTTTTACCATAAAGGTACAAGAGCCAGTTAAAACTTATAAGAAATGTCCTTGCTGGATTTGAACCAGGAATCTTCGGATTACAAGTCCGGTATCCTAACCACTGTACCACCATGGTTCATATTAGAAGTCTCCTCTTGCACACTCTTAACTGAACAATTCTATAAAAGCACAAAAGCCAACAATCGTTCAGTGAAGACTGTGGAAGAGGACAGTTCTTGTATGAAGCATGGTGGTACAGTGGTTAAGATACAGGGCTTGCAACCCGAAGATCCTTGGTTCAAACCCAGCAAGGACATTTCTTTAAGTTTTACCATAAAGGTACAAGAGCCAGTTAAAACTTAAGAAATGTCCTTGCTGGATTTGAACCAGGAATCTTCGGATTACAAGTCCTGTATCCTAACCACTGTACCACCATGGGTCATACTAGAACTCTCCTCTTGCACACTCTTAACTGAACAATTCTATAAAAGCACAAAAGCCAACAATCGTTCAGTGAAGACTGTGGAAGAGGACAGTTCTTGTATGAAGCATGGTGGTACAGTGGTTAAGATACAGGGCTTGCAACCCGAAGATCCTTGGTTCAAACCCAGCAAGGACATTTCTTTAAGTTTTACCATAAAGGTACAAGAGCCAGTTAAAACTTATAAGAAATGTCCTTGCTGGATTTGAACCAGGAATCTTCGGATTACAAGTCCGGTATCCTAACCACTGTACCACCATGGTTCATATTAGAAGTCTCCTCTTGCACACTCTTAACTGAACAATTCTATAAAAGCACAAAAGCCAACAATCGTTCAGTGAAGACTGTGGAAGAGGACAGTTCTTGTAAGAAGCATGGTGGTACAGTGGTTAAGATACAGGGCTTGCAACCCGAAGATCCTTGGTTCAAACCCAGCAAGGACATTTCTTTAAGTTTTACCATAAAGGTACAAGAGCCAGTTAAAACTTATAAGAAATGTCCTTGCTGGATTTGAACCAGGAATCTTCGGATTACAAGTCCGGTATCCTAACCACTGTACCACCATGGTTCATATTAGAAGTCTCCTCTTGCACACTCTTAACTGAACAATTCTATAAAAGCACAAAAGCCAACAATCGTTCAGTGAAGACTGTGGAAGAGGACAGTTCTTGTATGAAGCATGGTGGTACAGTGGTTAAGATACAGGGCTTGCAACCCGAAGATCCTTGGTTCAAACCCAGCAAGGACATTTCTTTAAGTTTTACCATAAAGGTACAAGAGCCAGTTAAAACTTATAAGAAATGTCCTTGCTGGATTTGAACCAGGAATCTTCGGATTACAAGTCCGGTATCCTAACCACTGTACCACCATGGTTCATATTAGAAGTCTCCTCTTGCACACTCTTAACTGAACAATTCTATAAAAGCACAAAAGCCAACAATCGTTCAGTGAAGACTGTGGAAGAGGACAGTTCTTGTATGAAGCATGGTGGTACAGTGGTTAAGATACAGGGCTTGCAACCCGAAGATCCTTGGTTCAAACCCAGCAAGGACATTTCTTTAAGTTTTACCATAAAGGTACAAGAGCCAGTTAAAACTTAAGAAATGTCCTTGCTGGATTTGAACCAGGAATCTTCGGATTACAAGTCCTGTATCCTAACCACTGTACCACCATGGGTCATACTAGAACTCTCCTCTTGCACACTCTTAACTGAACAATTCTATAAAAGCACAAAAGCCAACAATCGTTCAGTGAAGACTGTGGAAGAGGACAGTTCTTGTATGAAGCATGGTGGTACAGTGGTTAAGATACAGGGCTTGCAACCCGAAGATCCTTGGTTCAAACCCAGCAAGGACATTTCTTTAAGTTTTACCATAAAGGTACAAGAGCCAGTTAAAACTTATAAGAAATGTCCTTGCTGGATTTGAACCAGGAATCTTCGGATTACAAGTCCGGTATCCTAACCACTGTACCACCATGGTTCATATTAGAAGTCTCCTCTTGCACACTCTTAACTGAACAATTCTATAAAAGCACAAAAGCCAACAATCGTTCAGTGAAGACTGTGGAAGAGGACAGTTCTTGTATGAAGCATGGTGGTACAGTGGTTAAGATACAGGGCTTGCAACCCGAAGATCCTTGGTTCAAACCCAGCAAGGACATTTCTTTAAGTTTTACCATAAAGGTACAAGAGCCAGTTAAAACTTAAGAAATGTCCTTGCTGGATTTGAACCAGGAATCTTCGGATTACAAGTCCTGTATCCTAACCACTGTACCACCATGGGTCATACTAGAACTCTCCTCTTGCACACTCTTAACTGAACAATTCTATAAAAGCACAAAAGCCAACACTCGTTCAGTGAAGACTGTGCAAGAGGACAGTTCTTGTATGAACCACCGTGGCGCAGTGGTTAAGATCACCACCTCAGAGGGCAAAGACTGTGAGTTCAAATCTCACCGATGGTGGAAGAGAAAGTCTGAAAGATAGTAAAAGAGATACCCCGAAAAATGGTGAAAGATAAACTCCGAAAGATGGTGAAAGAAAAAACCCGAAAGATGGTGAAAGAAAAAACCCGAAAGATGGTAAAAGAAAAATCCCGAAAGATGGTAAAAGAGATACCCCGAAAGATGGTGAAAGAAAAATCGAAAGATGGAGAAGCAACGCCTCGGTACGAACGAGATTCCCACAGCGACGCCTCGATACGAACGAGATTCCCGCAGCGACGCCTCGATACGAACGAGATTCCCGCAGCGACGCCTCGATACGAACGAGATTCCCGCAGCAACGGCACAAGATGGCGGAGATGATATGAGCCACAGAATTGAGTAAGAAAAAGGGGAAAAAAAACTTTTTTTATTTTTAAAAAAATAAATAATTTTAAGCCCCTCCCTCTACAACCTGAGGAAGGCGGGCTAAATCGATCCTCCTCCTCTTCTGAACAAAAAAAACTACAATAGCCATAAGCAGGATTCAAACCGTCAACCCTCTGCACTTGAATCCTGTGCTTTACCTTCACGCCACCAGGCCTTTCACAACAATAAAATGTTTTAGGTCATATTTGAAGTTGAAGGAAGAGATGGCAGGTCAAAAGATACAAATATTCAAATGTTTAAATATTTGCATATTAATATTAGATTTAACTAGAAAAAGTGCTCCACGGAGCACTGGTCTCCGCCAGCATATCAATCAAATCAATTATAGACTGAGCCCCATACTTGTGAACTGAATTCTGTTTTGTTTTAAGCTGTTTTAGTGACTCAGGGATAACAAATTATGTAAATTGAATCCAACCACTTCCATTTCATGTATTTATTGCAACAACACCAATCAAGAATTAAATACAAAAACAGATAGCTGTGCTGTGAACAATTTAGGCTAACAAGAACACAGTATTATGGTATGTATAGCTTTCTTTTTGTTAAACAACAGTACTGTGTGGCATTTTGTTTAAACTAAAGTATTGCATGACTTCATGTATAGGACACAGTGTAGAATGACTTTTTTCATAGGAACTGGCCATGTGATCTTTGCAGGGTTTTACTGAAGAAAAGGTGAAATTGAAAACAAAACAGTTAGACAATAATCATACATTGATGATGAAGTGCACATTAACATTCGAAGAGTCACACTAGGCCATTCACGACTACTGGATTTTAATAATTGTCAACTACTAACACAATGTAGTCGACTAGTTGTGGAGATATATCGGATACATTATATATATTTTTTTTCATCCATTAACACTTCACAATTGTCATCAAAAACATCTCAGATACAACCAGTAAAGGGTTAAATAAGCACAATTTAAGGAGTTATGTCTGCTGTTTGAGCGCCCCACACTGAAGGCACAACAGAATTTGACAACTATGATTTGTTTGACAACAATAACCCATGGATGTGTAAAGAGAACAATTGTTTCAGGGCCCACAGCTGCATATCTGCTGTAGATATACTGCCCTGATTTATAATTTCTTAATAATAATTACATTTAAAAATAATTAAAACCTTGACGCCCCACACTGAAGGCACAACAGAATTTGACAACTATGATTTGTTTGACAACAATAACCCATGGATGTGTAAAGAGAACAATTGTTTCAGGGCCCACAGCTGCATATCTGCTGTAGATATACTGCCCTGATTTATAATTTCTTAATAATAATTACATTTAAAAATAATTAAAACCTTGACTAGTTCGACTACTTCCACAGTGTCGACTAGTGGTTATACAAGTGGACTAGTTGGTGAAACCCCTAGGCCACACTCACAATGAGTTTATTTTCTTTTATTTCTCCATAATGCCTTAAGGTACAACAAAAGTTTCGGCTATCCAGCCTTTCTTCTTCAGCGTGTCGCACACCGACTTAGGCTGGATAGCCGAAACCTTTGTTGTACCTTAAGGCATTATGGAGAAATAAAAGAAAATAAACTTTGATCCTGTCATTGTGAGAGTGGCCTAGGATTTCACCAACTAGTCGACTTGTGTAACCACTAGTCACCTTGTCAAGACTCAGAGCGCAGTGGTAACAAAAGAAAACCTGTTTGTGCACATTAACATTCACACTGATTTACATCAACAGTTAAAAGGTAGGGTAAGTGATTTACTTTTGGTTAAAATAAGTGTTAAATAGCTCTATATTCTGATAGTAGTCATTGCTAGAGTGTTTGTTCAGTAAAAGGAGTCTCCCATGTCTCTCCAGCTCTTTATTAAACAGAACATGCTTTTTCAGTGCTCTCTCCTGATTGGCTTAAATGTTGTCCCCTACCTGAAAATGTACTATATTCTGTTTACTAAAGAGCTGGAGAGACCCCTGTGACCGAACAAATGCTCTGTAGCAATGATTACTATCAGAATATAGTACTGAAACCTTTTTAACAAAGAAACAAAAAAATACCCCAAAATAACTCTTACCCTACCTTTAAGTCACAGCAGACAATGAGCATGAGCTGTCACTTACACACTGTAATAAAAGTTCTCCTTGACTGGGCGTACCTCTGTGCTGGAGTCTGACGACAGGGGAACAGGTTCTCTCCTGAGACAAATGAGCTGCGATGGAGAGATAAGTGAACGACATGGTTGGAAGGAGTCTCCGATTTACTAAAGCAGTTAAACAGTTGGGTAAAATTACAAAAGTATTGGTATCAAAATATACTTAAAGTATAAAAGTACTCATTATGCAGAATGTCCCATTTCACAAGTTTCAAATATATACAATGTATAAAAAATCTTTTGAAAATAGCAGATCTACAAGCTTACAATGCGTTGCATCGCGACGCATTGTAAGCTTGTAGATCGGCTATTTTCAAATGGCCGAATTGTATATAAGGCTGAAGGGTAATGTATGTTTTGTAATAATAATCCAAATCTACAAAGTAACTATAACTAAAGTTTTCAAATAATTGTAGTGAAGTAAAAAGTACAATATTTGCCTCTGAGTAGTGGAGTAGAAGTAAAAGTACTTACAATTGGTAACACTCCAGTAAAGTAATAATACCTCAAAATGGTACTTAAGTACAGTACTTGGGTAAATGTACTTAGTTACTTTACACCACTGCTAATTAGATGAATATAGTGAAACTCATTACACAATGATACTATTCGTACAGGGTGTGTGACTCACCATGAGAGCCAGACTCCACAGCAGTAAAGCAAAGCAAAGTTTGTTGTTTACCCAGGGTGTCGGACTAAGTACGAAACTTGTTTCCAGCCGGACCCTGCATGGAAGCCTTGCTCAAGTTAGTGGCAGCGGTGGCCTAGTGGTTAGAGAAGGTCCCTAGTTCGATTCCCCAATTCATCACATCAATCATGAATCACCGCTGAATAGCCCTTGAGCAAGGCTTCCATGCAGGGTCCGGCTGGAAACAAGTTTCGTATTTAGTCCGACACCCTGGGTAAACAACAAACTTTGCTTTGCTTTGCTTTGCCGAAAATAGCCGACCTGTGACGCGCTGTGAGCTTGCAGAATGGCTATTTTCGGCAAATGTTCCCCCAACAATAGGCATTTTCAGATCCGGATACCAATTTTATCCGAATCAGGAGAGAGAACTCACACAGGATACAGGATAAACAAGCGAAATTGGAAGTAATTGGAAATAAGTGAGCAGACAAAATTGGAACTGGAACACTATAACACTGAAGCTTATAAAATGGGTACTCTCTCCTGATTGGCTGAAATTGGTGTCGCCCTGAAAATGTATTTTGGAGAGATTACTATTACTATTTACTATTGAGTAAAGTATTTCAGTTTTTTTTTTCTCTCCATTGGTTGGTCATAGACATGAGTTATTTTCTTATTCTTGCCCTCTTTTTCTCCACTTGTCTATTTATAAACCCCCACACCCACAGAAACATTTAACCACTTTCACTTTCAGAAAACAGCAAAAAATGAAAAAAAGACATATAGCCGATATCTGCAAGCTCAGAACGCGCCGCGATGCAACACGTTGCAACACGTTGCGAGCGTCAAGATTGTCTATTTTTGCTACTTTTTTGTGACACTGTAGTGTGAGGAAGTATAGGGCATTAATTGACGGAAAAAAACAAGAAATGTTGAAATGATGGAGGTACAAGGTTTCTTATCTGCATAATTTTCGTAAATTAACGCCCTACTTGATCATAGTACAGCGTCACACAAAAGTATCCAATATAGCAAATCTACAAGCTTGAAACGTAAGTAAGTAACAGTTTTGGACATCTGAGATTTCCACCCGATAGAGACAATCTAATAAATAAGGCTCCAGTCTGTCCCAGGTTCGAATCAGACCGGCCGGAGGCTCTCTCTCTCTCTCTCTCTCTCTCTCTCTCTCTCTCTCTCTCTCTCTCTCTAGAAAATAAGGCAGAAATACAAAAAATGTAATAAAATCTAAACATACAAAATAAATGCTTTTAGTTACGGGTCTACATTTATACAATAATTTAGGAGTCATTAATGGCACTTTTTTTTCTTTCTAAAATAGCAAAAATACCTCCACCTTGGGTGGTTTGGGGTATAATGGAAACGTAACAAATTAATAAACAATAATAAATACATTAGAAATAATTTAAAAAATGAATGGTTTCTGGAAAGTTTCAGGGAATGGAAGGTTCCGGGTAGGTTGAATTAAACCCAGGAGCACAGCACTACGGTTCGTTCCCATCCCTGTTCCCGTACACATTCTTTCCTTCCTACCTGGCCTTCGGTCAGGTCCTCTCTCCACCATCATACATATAATAGGATAGAGAGGGCAGTGTAACGGAACTCCTTACTCCTAAAAGAAAAAAAAAACATTCAATCACGGGAAGCTTAAATCCTGTGGGAAAGGGAGCTTTAACCCATTAAAACCGAGAAAGCATCTATGCCATTTTAGCTCTGTTTTTAGCTAACAGTGGTTTAGAACAGTGGTTCTCAAAAAATAGCAGATCCACAAGCTCACAGGGCGTCACTTCGTGCCGCGCTGCGAGTTTGTACATCTGCTCTTAAAAAAAAAAAAATCATTAACAAATTCTGAAAGATTTTCATTACATTTTCATATGGGGGCTCCGCGGCCAAATAGCTATCATTTTGGGGGCCCATGGCACGGAAAAGTTAGAGAACTACTGATTTAGATGGCGTTTTGTACAATCGGCCTCAGGTATTAATGTGTTAAGGTGCCTGGGGGGGGTTACTCCCATTTCCTCATCATTTATAAGGATCTGGGGGGATTACAGTGAGTGAACCAGCGGAGCAGAGCAATCACGTGGTTTCTCCTCTGGATCGGGAGGAAGAGAGAGGTTGGGGTCGTTAAGCCATTCAATCCGGGAACGCTTCTGTGTCATTTTCAAGATTTCTTTGGCTATTCAAAAAACAGCAGATCTACAAGCTCGTAGCTTGTAGATCTGCTATTTTTTGAAAAATGGTGGTTTTTTTTAGCAAATCTTTGCAAATGTCTTCCTAACAGTTTTCTGAAACACATATGTTGCTATAATATCAGTGGTTCTCAAACTTGTTCAGGTCAAGGACCACCCAAAATTATATGTATTTGGTCGCGGACCCCCATCTGAAAATATTTTTGTTCCAGGGACCCCGAGAAGCAAAGATTTGAGTAGGTAGGTAGATGTATAAAAATCCTATTGGATTTTGGCAGATCTACAAGCTTACAATGCGTCGCATTGCGAGCTTGTAAATCAATCATATTCAAAGATTTGCACAAATGTTCAAGATTTTTCAAAAATAGCAGATCTACAAGCTCAAAGCGCTTGTAGATATGCTATTTTTGAATAGCCAAAGTATGACACAGATGCGTTCCCGGTCTTAATGGGTTAATCCGTCCCTGAGAGGAGAAGGAGAAGGTAGTTAGAGACAGTAGAGAGACCAGACCAAGATGCAGGAAGGACGTGTGCATCCGTGGGTTGGAAATGCAGTGAAAGTAACTAAAGTGCATTTACTCTGTCCAGCACAGTGTTTCTCAAAGTGGGGTCCTTGGAGGGGTTACCAGGGGGTCCCCAGCTAAATTAGTTAACAATCACAAATCATTTTAACCACTTTATCCATTTATTTAGAGGTTCATTCAGCTGTTCTTATCAATGATGAACAAAACCTCCTAACTCCACTTTTTGTTTTGTTTTTGTCATTCCCTAAAAAATGAACATTTTGGAGCTGGTTTCTGCCGGACAGCAGAGATATGCTGTTTTTGAAAAATATCAATAATGTCTGGAAAATGTTGAATAACATCTCACACAACGAGCACTTCTTAAAGTATATTTTGAGGCCAATGCTTTTTTTTTTGTGTACCTTCCCGATCCACGCAGATGGGGCGGATACGGCGGACCGCGGCTCGGAGGCGGGAGTTCCACATCCTGTTCATGGTGCTGACCACGGTGGTGTGCTACCTGCTCTGCTGGATGCCCTACGGCGTGGTGGCCATGATGGCCACGTTTGGCCGGCCGGGCCTGGTCACGCCCGTGGCCAGCGTGGTGCCCTCCATACTGGCCAAGAGCAGCACCGTCTTCAATCCGCTCATCTACATCCTCATGAACAAGCAGGTATGTGTGGGTCTGTCTGGGTCAGAGGGAACTAAAATCTCAAATCTTTGCTTCTGGGGGGTCCCTGGAACAAAATGTTTTGAGATGGGGGTCCTCGGCCGAATACATATTAATCTAAAAATGTTTTCTAAATCCTAACAGCATGTTGCTATATCACTGGTGCTCCAACTTTTCCTTGTCAAGGACCCCCAAAATTATATTTATTTGGCCGCCGACCCCCACCTCAACATATGTTGTTCCAGGGACCCCCCAGAAGCACAGATCGGAGTTAAAAATGTTCGCTTTAAAACATATTTATATATTCAAAGATTTGCACACATTTTCCACGATTTTTCAAAAAATAGCAGATCTACAAGCTCATAGCGCCGCACTGTGCCGCGCTCATGTTTGATGGGAAAGCGTTGTGATGGAGAAATCTCATAAAATATAAACATCTAGATGTCAATTGCCCATGTCACCTCGTACTGCCCGCTGCCCCTGTGATCCGGTCTATTTGAAGAAATAATCCAGCGTTTACTTTGAGGTGAGGACGTGAAGAATGCATAGGATTACGTTTACTTTTCGATCACAATTGTTTGGCTGAAGATCCATACTACATGTCATGTTATGGTTTAAACTTTAATGGGAGGGAGCTGGTCAGCTTTTTGCGCTGGGGTGGCAGCCTAATTGATTTGACCTACTTTGGAATGATGGAATGATGTAATTAATCAATTATTTGGGAGCAGGTGTGTAAGATTCCAATACATACACTCTAATATTTACTCCTGTCATAGGATGTGGCATTATAAATTAATCTCTTAACCATAATGATTTGGTAGGTTATATAATAAAGTTTATAGCATGAATGCCATGTACAATTTGCATGGGCTGTGCGCTCTGGAGGGTGCAGCAGCGCACTAGACTGGAGATTCTATGGTATAATTGATCAAAGCAATGAAAGGGTCGAAGGATATGTCACGCTAGCGGGGAAAAAAAATACACGTTAAACACGTTTAATATTAACGACGTGTTGTCATGGGCGTCACAGAGGCCGAATATTGGTCTTTTGATGTCACACTACAAGATGAAAAACTGCAGGCACGCGCACCCGACGTTCATAATCGCGCCCGACACAGGCTTAAAATAGTGTATGCGTAAGGCCTTAAAGGGATAGTTCACAATTTATTTTTAATCGATTCGACACCCAATGAAACTTGAATTCATGGATATTTTTTTGTTTTTGTCGCATTCCTAAGCCAATAATTTGATGACCAGGGGACCGGTAGGCAGCGCTTCCGGTAGGAGACACAAAGGAGACTCTTTGCGTCTCCTACCGGAACCGCTGCCGGTCATCAAATTATTGGCCTAGGAGTGCGGCAAAAACTAAAAAATATCCATGAATTAGAATCTCCATTGGGTGACAAATCAATAGAAAATAAATCATTTTGGGGGTGAACTATCCCTTTAAGTAACATTTTTTACATAATACTAGATCTTCTCCTATGGGGGTCCCTAGCACTTACTGTATCAATTTGGGGGTCCTTGATACAAGTTTGAGAACAACTGCATTACTGAATATGACACAGAGCTGAATATTACACACACAAAAACTCAGTCAAACTCCACTGCTTACAAGCTAGTACTTATTTTTATTATTAAGTCCAAGTAGAAAACAATGAACAAAGTTACAAATTCTATACAGAAAATGGAAACATTATCAGTGCAAATGAGTCTATAGAAAATAAACAGTAAAAAGAAAGGGGCAAAAACAAGCAGTTTCTTGGAGTGCCTAAAGAAAGAAAGCCTGTGCTTAACGTGGCAGGCTTTCTACACAGTCAGGAACAATGACATTTCTATTGCTGTCTTCTTGTGCGCGCGCTACAACTCAATACACATACATAACTCAATACACATACATAACTTACGTACGTATATATACATACATACCATACATACATATTCATGATAAGGACGCAGACTTGGCTCATTATTGTCTACAACAGTGGGTCTCAAGTTGGGCCCAGCTAAATTAGTTAATATAAGATCTGCTATTTTCAAAAAAGAAATCTTGAAATTCCCCCAAAAATGTAATATTTTTGAAACACAAATCTTGTATCAACACAAAATCATATTTTCAGATGGGGGGGGGGGGGGGGGGGGGGTTTGTGGCCAAATACATATTAATGTGGGGGTCCTTGACGTGAAAAAGTTCGAGAACCACTGCTTTACAGCGCGCTGAAATGTATCACTGCCTAAAAGTGTAGCGTCACGGTTTTTGTTTACGTTATTTATGTATCGAGAGACTTTTCCTGTCACTTGGGCTCTTCAAACACATAAAAAAAAAGTAAACAAAGCGGTGTGCCGAAAAGCGCGCTTTTCCTGCAGACACATTGTACGTGTAATGTTTTTAGTGGAAGCATGGTGGTTAGCGTTCTGTACAAACACAAAAAGCAGCAGCAGAGACGTCATTCATTCACACAGCATTGCATTTTGGCACGAGACCCAAGTCCATTATCTCTGCCAGAGGCCAGTGGGCCTCCCAACACTATTAACCACTTAAACCCTCTTATTATGGTTGACCGGAGTTCCCCTCAGGGAAAGCTTCTGCTAAAAAATAGCCGATCGACAAGCTCGCAACGCGTTGCGAGCTTGTCGATCTGCTTTTTTCCAGCGAAAGCTTTCCCCACAATACAGATGCTGGGGTTTTAAGGGGTTAATAGCTGCATTTCTTTGCTTTGGGGCAGAAACCCTGTATGTCTATATATTTCAGCTTTCAATGTTTCATTTTGTTTCTTCTTCTAGCAGATTTGTAAGTTCAGAACGCGTTGCAACGCATTATCTGCCATTTTCGGCAGATAATGTTTTTGTTTTTTTTTAAATTAGAAGAATTCACATTCACAAAAAGAAGAAATGTGAAGTTAAAGTGGTTAACTCATTCACTGCCACTGACGTAAAAAACTATTTTTTTCCAATTACCAATTCTGCCACAGACGAAATTAGTGTATTTATTTTATTTTATAAAGGATCACACTGTTTTTCATCTCTCGCAGTGACTATTTTCACTGTAACACACCCGGATACGGAAATAACGGCAATCCAAGATTTTCGTTTCCATCCGCTTCCTGTTTAACTTTTTCATTGAAATGGCTCTTTCTCGAGTTGCCGTTTGTTTCGCCGTGTTACGCGAAGCGCAGCTGTTTTCAAACTGCTGCTAGAGGAGAAAGGAATTTCGCAGAAAGAATATTCTCCCCATATTCTCTGGGACACACACACACACACGTACCCTGTCTGTTTACCAGAGTCGAACACGCGATCATAAGGGTACAGAAAATGTACATTTTCTGTGGCGCGCTGAAAAAGTAAGAAAACCGCGCATCTTTGACGAGAAATGGCGTGTTTACATGGCGCTGCACGAGAAGTAGCTGATCCGATTGGAATGTTTGTTGTCTGGGCGGCGTGCACGGATAGCGTGTGCACGTCACGACGATAGCGTATAGATGTTTACAAACGATTGGACATGCGATCATAATGAATATACATTTTTTGTGACCTGTTGAAAGTAAAAAAAAAAAGGAAATTGCTGGCAGTGGGCAAACACAGCCAGAAATAAATCTGGCAGTGAATAAGTTAAGTGTGTCCGTCGTTTTTTATAAATATTGAACCAATGAAAAGTATTAACAATAACTTGTGATAAAATAAGAATTACATTGGATCCATTGGAAAACAGGTTCTTTTTTATCTGAAAAGTAACAGCTTTGGACATACAAAGTTTCTACCCGACAGTGTCAATTTACCCAAATTGAAAGCCGGTATTTACACATTGCACCAATGTGCTGCCGTCAAATAAAAACCTCATATCTCCAAATTGTAAACCTCTTATCTGCATTTTTTTTTGCCCTACTTCGTCATACTACAGTCACACATGTTATTTGTTTAAATTCTGAAAAGTAACATATTTGGACATAATGACATTTCCATCCGACAGCAACGATATTTAGACTGAGAGGCCAGGAGAACGGCAGTGTTTTATTATAATTCTTTTCTTTCACCATTGTATACAGTGGTTAGCAAATAAGTACATTTACTCAAGTGCCGTACTTAAAGCTGCACTATGCGACTTTCCTCTTCTACCCCAGATTTGTAACCCGGTTTCCTGTGCGAGTGCTGAAATGTTTACCGTTGAGCAAATAGAGCCTGCCTGCTTGCTCAGGGGATACATTGAATCTTGACCATCAGGTCAAAATTTGTGTCTGTGTCTAAGTGAGACATGACCTTTGACACGATCTAAATGTCTCAATAGAGGAGCAAGGGAGACAAAATACAACCACCCCAAATTGGTTCTATGCACAGCAGCCATATTGGGAATTAATTGGGCCCCTTCCTTCACAGGTGTTACCAATAATACTAATTAAGGCTGTGTTCCATTTAGTGTGGCATAGTGGTTGTCTTGTTTTCAAGGACCCCCATAACTCTGAGAGTGTACAAATGGAACCAAATGGACCCTTACGGGTCCATTTGGTTCCATTTGTACACACTCAGAGTTACACACCCACCATAAGGGGCCATTTGAGAACCAAAATGGAGTGTTTCTAGTGAGCCAACATGCACGATATCAGCACCCTGACCAGAATGGAACAGAGCCTTCATTAGTATCATTGGTAACACCTTTGAAGGAAGTAAGAAGAGGCCCAATTTCTTTCCAATATGGCTGCTGTGCATAGAGCCTATTGTATTATATTGTATTAACATAGTCTACCATACAGATTAGACACGTTTTCATTTTCTTCACAAAAGTACAGTTTTGAGGTACTTTTACTTTATTCGAGCATTTCCACGTTTCTACTTCTACTCCACTAGCCTACATCTCACAGGCAAATATTGTACGTTCTCCTCTTCTACAGTTATTCGTTACGAGTTACTTTGCAGATTTTCATGAAGTACTATTTTATAACTTCGGCCTTTGAGTTATTTTACTTTGGTAAAAGTAAAGTATAAGTTTGATGTCAATACCTCAGTACTTTTACTCAAGTATACAGGCCTTTTACTTGTAACAGAGTATGTATATGTTGCGATATTGATACTTTTACTTAACCCATTAAAACCGGGAAAGCATCCGTGTCATTATAGATTTTAGCTATATAAATATAGCAACATCATTTTTTTCAGAGCTTTAACATTTTCTATTTTAAAAAAAAAATTGTATTTTCTTTAGACACATCTTCTATTCTGGGGGAGGGCGGGGGTCCCTAGCACACACAAAACATTTTTCAGATGGGGGTGGGACCGCGGCCAAATATACGTATCAATTTGGGGGTCCTTGGCGCAACATTCTTTCGAGAACTACAGATTTAGAAGGCTTTTTTTTTTTAGCCACCACTGGTTTTGTAAGCTGGGCAGAAGCGCTCAATTCTCAGTGGTACTGACATATGGGGGGGGTGGGGGGGGGGGTCTGATGATGATGGGGGGGGTGTGGGGGGATATATTTTTTATTAAGTGCTTGTTAGAAAGCCGTCAGTCTAGCGCCGCGGGTCACGGACCCCGAGGAGTTGATGCACAAGAAATAGAGCTGTCAATCAGGGGGGGAAGGTATACATGTGTCCAGAGGGGAAGGTATCACTCACACACACACACACACACACACACACACACACACACACACACACACACACACACACACACACACACACACACACACACACACACACACACACACACACACACACACACACACACACGTGTGTCAGTTAGTGTGAGGGCACCAGGTTTTAACCACTTAAAACCCATATGGTTGAGCGGAGTCCCCCAGGGCTCTGTACTACTGTATTTTCAGTTTTCTGTTATTTGTGTGGTAAAGCCTTCTCTGAAAATGGCCGATCGACAAGTTCGTGAGCTTGAAATGTTTCACATGTCTTTCACATCTCTTGAAAAAATAAAAAAAAATATTTGAAAACATTGCAAATCTACGAGCTCACAACTGCAATTTTTTAATAGCCAAATTATAAAATAGGGGTAAAATGGTTAAACAGACTGTGATGCTATATTAACACGTTTTGCTGGGGGACCCCTGGAACCCTTTCAAGGACCACTGCTTAACAGTAACCCTACTGTACAGCACGTACGAGCATGTAGTGTTTGTCTACACATTTACACAGAAACTATGAAATGTAGCCAGAATACTAGCTTATTTGCAGGTCCAGAATGGTGCCATCTTAAAATGAGCATTAGTGAGGACCAAATATAATATATTGAAATATAGTGATTAGAGCAACTTTCACTTGTAGTTGAGTCATATTTGACCAACAGTATATCTATACTGTGACTCAAGCACTGGGGTTGACTACATGTCCACCACCGCTAAAGATACAATAAGTCCTGGTTCTTCCACCATCAGCTGCCATCGAAGACGTTCTGTTCGGGTCATTAAGGTTCCCAAAGACGGTGCTGATGGGGTCACAGACAAAGAGCAAAGAGTGTTAACGGAGGAAGATAATGGGCTCGGACCCGACGGTCAGCACCAAACAAGTCGAGTCACAAACAAGTGGCTTAGGGTCTTCAGACCCTATAACCCTAATTGTCACTATCATTCCTTTTGACACCTACGACGCAACCCTCCACACGTCATGAATAGAAAAGGACAGGGTTAAGCATGTAAACTTAAAAAAATCACACCCTGTGTGAAGAGAGTGGTGCCTTGATGAGCCCCGTATTGATGTTATCAATGTTATCAATGTTTGTTTATTGGACATACATACATACGGACGGACACACAGACAAAGTCAGATATAGGAGTGGTTGGCACCACTCAAAAATCAATCCGCCACTTATAATTCATGTCTGCACACGTCACGAGCTACAGCTACTAGAGAGGAAGGAGGGTGGTCTATTGACTTGAACAGAATTGACCCGACTTGTTAATAATAGTTCACACTGATGAAGGCTGAATACGCTGAAACTTTTTCTGTGATCTCGAGGCATAACGGAAGTTGTTTTTGTTTTTGTTTTTTTTCTGAGCGCGATCCTCTTCATTTTGATGTGAACTGTTTGTCAGGGCAACCCTTCCAGATGTGCTCAGTAACAGGCTCGTATAATCGCTGCCGACTTCCTCTTTGTGACAACGTGATAAAATCCCGACCTCCCTCGCCATGGCTGTGGCGATCCAATCCAAAGGAAATCGTCCTGGAACTTTCACTTCCACGTCATGTTTTTTCTCCAAACGTTGCAAAAAGCACGTAATCTTACAAGCTCACTACAAGCTTGTAGATCGGAGAGAAAAAAAAACAAAAAGACTTCTTTATTGTCGTCTGGGGGTCCCCCAGTAAAACTTCACGGGTTTTCTTGAAAGTTTCAGTTATACGGAGGCGGGTTTCCGGGTTTTAACCCTTCGTATTACACGGATCTTTCCCGTCGTCGCGGCGGAACGCGGCGAGATCCAGAGCGGAAATCGTCCCAAAAAAAGACAGGCAACCGAGAGAAAAAAAAGAAAGAAAAAAAACCTGTCAGGGGTCGTCGGCTGAGCAGTCCACGGCGCCGAAGCCGCGCAGGGTGACCTTGCCCTTCCTCTTGAGGTCGCGCTCGGGCGCCGCGCTCATCATGCGCTGCACCAGCAGCTTCTCGTAGAGCAGCGGGTGGTAGGCTCCCAGCGTGCACGCCGCGTCGTAGTAGTGCTCGTGGTAGTGGCACAGGTCCGTCTGGCGCACCGACGGGAGGTACTCGTACACGTCCACCTCCCGGCACAGGGACATCATCAGCAGGATGCCTGGGGTAGAAGAAACACAACACATGCGCGCACACACAACATTTATTGGAAATTGTCCATTTTATAATGTCATTTTAACCATTTTAAAGGTTTCATGACGTTCAGTTTTACCACACATTAAAAGTCTTTGTCATGGTCCTTCAAAACGTGTATAAAAAGTTTTAACAAAAAATTCCACTCCATTGATCCATGGCAGGTGTTTTTCTCTCACATTTCTAAAGCCTTTTCAACTGCAATGAAAAAAGAAATCCTTGCCTGCGGGTGTCGCTGTTGAGGGATTTTGCCTGTCAATCATCGCCTCTGCTCCGCCCTCCCCCAAAGGAAAGGATAGGGGAGGGGCGAGGAGGAGAGTGGGCGGGATTAATGGCCTGTGACTTCACTGCCGAAGGGCCAAGCTCAGATTACTTTTCAGTCTACAGTAATTATTCAGAAAACCCCAGAGCACAGAAAATCCACTGAATGTTCAAAGTTCAGATTTTTTGGGTGTAATTGAGGTCATAAAACCCCCCAAAAAACATAAAAAATAAAAAAAAAGTGAAAATGAATGTCATAGAACCTTTAACCCATTAAGACCTGAAGCCGATTCTACAAATGTCTTCTAAATCTCAACAGTTTTCTGAAAAACATATGTTCTATATCAGTGGGGCTCAAACTTTTTCATGTCAAGAACCCCCAAAATGATATGTATTTGGCCGCCGACCCCCATCTCAAAATATTTTGTTCCAGGGACCCCCAGAAGCAAAGATTTGATTTACAAAGCTCGCAGTGCGGAACGAAGTGAGCTTGTACATCTGCTATTTTTGAATAGCCCAACGTATAAATGGATAAAGTGGTTAAAATGATTGTGAGGCTATTTTAACTACTTTAGCTGGGGACCCCCAGGAACCCTGTCAAAGACCCCTGGGGTCTTTATTAACCAAAATGTGGAATGCCCTACCAACAGCCATGAAACTTCTCGACTTCCCCATCCAAAATTAAAAACAGGCCTAAAAAACATGGCCGTCCTCAAAATATAATTGGATCATTTCATTCCCTACCAGCTTGCCCCCAGAGATGCAAACAACGCACTCCCTCGGCGAACTCCGCGGAAGGAGTTATGATTATTTGATTAAAAGAAAAAGTAATACATAATTGATAGTTGCAGCGCTAACATGCACACACACACATAGATGAATTCAGTCTCCCAATGCCACAACGACACTTTATAGAATAAGTAAACCCCGGAAGCTGCCGGAAGGTCCAAATATTCACATTTCAGTGCAAGTTGCTGGATCCTAGAAAATATTTATATACCGCTGCTCTCCGGTGGAAACCTTGTATATCCAAAAGTGTTCCTTTTTTATTATATATTAGATAAAATTGTGAACGCCTCGCACCTGAGCTTGTAGATCTGCTATTTTCACAACTTTTGTGCGACAACTCTTGGACGAGGAAGTTAATTTAAATTTACAACAAAACTGAAATATGGAGCTACAAGGTTTCTCCCCGACAGCAACTGTTATATCGTAACCCTGCCAACTACACAACTGACAAAAGTATGGCTTGTTTTGACATTTCCACGCTCGCCCCTGGCCAGCCGTCATGAATGCAAATTGACAGGCATGTACACTTAAAATCAATCCACCACTTGCAATTCATGTCAGGTAACGAGCGGGCCTACCAGAGAAGGAAATGTGGCCTATTGACTTACACAGGATTGATTTGGTGGCTTGTAATTGTTGCCACCTTCCTTCTTTTGAGGACGTGATAATTGTAGACCTGTAAAGGCAGTTGGTTCTCAAATATTTTCATGTCAAGGACCTCTCCCCATATTAATATGTATTCGGGCCACAGACCATCTGAAAATATTTTGGGCCTGGGATCCCCCCATACAAGATTTGGGTTGTTAAAATGTAAAAAAATAAATTAAACAAAAATTAAACTTGATACTCTGTTAACACATTTTGCTGGCATAAAAGTAAACATACCTAACTAGAAAATTTGCTCCTTGGAGCACAGGTCTCCGCCAGTACTGTTCCTGATTAATCCTGTCTTACCTATCTATATTACATATTGTCACGTGTCACTTGACCAATGTTAGCTTGGCTGAGACGGACACACACACGGAGGGTAAAACTCTCCTGGCGGAGACAAAAAATCACACCCCATTCATATTTAGAAACAACAGTGGTCATCACAGTGATGGAAGCTCACTTCAAAAAATATAAATGATTTTTTGAAGAGCGCAGTATTATTTATAGGTTTTCATTTCATCATGCGTCTCGCTAGCCAATCAAAGCATCGGTGACAACATATTGTCACGTGAAGCTTGACCAATGTTAGCTTGGCTGAGACGGACACACACACACACACACACAGACGGACGGAGACGAAAACATACTCTCCACCATACTGGCGGAGACAAAAATGTGTACAGTTTTTATTTTATTTTTTTAGTATAGTTCCTTACCCATTTTGTTCCTTACCCATTTTTTTTTGTTTTTGTGCTTCAATAGTTTTACTAACATTACAAGTTTAAATCCTCATACCATGCAAATGTTGTATTAATATTACCATTTCTCCATGTACAGTATACAGAGATAAAGGGGAAAAAGCAACAAAAAAAAGGAATACAAATGTACCTATGTAACTATGTACTGTACTTAAAATTTTCCCTAATAAAAATATTAAACAAAAAAATAAAATAAAAAATGAGTACAGTACTCAAGTTCATGTACTATTTTCTATCAATTACACATCCCATGAAGCCCTGAAGGTGAGTAATTGATTGAAAATAAGTCAATTTTTTGGGTGAACTACTCCTTTAAGTTACTGAGAGTCAACCAGCATGCTTGGGAGAGTTTTGCTCTGTCCTTGAAATGAGTACTGTTACATTTAGAAGGCAACTAAAGACACACGTATGACCAGGAGGACAATAATAAGCTACTGAATGACTCTCCTCTACCGTGCTGCAGTATTCATAGCCGTAGTGCTGCCGGTTAATCATTATTATTACGTTGCATAATCTGTCTAATTGTGCAGGTGTCTGGAAAGAAACTTTTTTTTTACCACGTATGTAAAAACGAAAATACAGTGGTGGAAAGTACCTAAGTTCATTTACTGAAGTACTGTACTCAAGTACAGTTTTGAGGTGCTTTTTACTTTTACTAGTATCATCTCAGAGGTAAATATTGTAATTTTACTCCACTGCAATTACTGGACTTTGTAGATTTATATTATTATTATTATTATTACAAAACATACATTAACCACCTAAGCTCCATTTTGTATTTTGGCTATTTAAAAAAAAAAAGCCGATCTACAAGCTCACAGTGAGCTTGTAGATCAGCTATTTTCATTATTCTAAGATGTTTTTTAAAGTATAAAAAAATGAGATATCTTCCTCAGACTTTCTATGGTTTGTGATTTTTTTCTTCTTAATAGCTGTGTGCCTGATAACGCTGTCTAGATCAATGAACAAACCACAGCCATTGCAGTTGCATTGTGCAATAACGCTAAATGTTTAGCCGCCCATAATGTTCAGACGCTATAGGGCTCACATTGGGAGTGTGTGTGTGTGTGTGTGTGTGTGTGTTCTGTGAGCTACCCGGCGCTGCTTTGTTGTTGATTGCTTTGCGTCGTCTTCAGAACACGCCACAGTGACTCGTACCACAATCACTCGACTGCCCAAACGCCCACCATTTACTTTGTTTGCAGCCGTACATTTTGATTTATGACGGTGAAATTTACATATTTTCCATCTAGCAAAAATCTAACTCTTTCATAATGCGAACGCGAATATTACCAGTGGTTAAAAGTAAACTAAGTACATTTACTCAAGATACTGTACAGTTTTTGAGGTACTTGGGGCGACACCAGTGATAGCTAACTGGTCATTACAGCCATCTAGCTATGACTACAATTCCCAGAAGTCAAATTCCAAGATAGTATGAATAGCTATTAGAAAGAATCTACAAAAGCTCGATTTTTTTTGCTAGTAGATCAGCTGTGTGTGCTACTTTTGTGAGACACTGCAATATGATGAAGAATACAGCTTCAGTAGTGAATATGCCAAACTCCCCCCTCTCCCTCTCTCTAGCATCACAATCATTTTAACCACTTTATCCATGTATACGTTGGCTATTAAAAAATAGCAGATCTACAAGCCCACAAGCTGCGAGTTTGGAAAATGTTGAATCATTTTGGACTTTTTAACAGAAATCTTCTATTCTGGGGTGGGTCCCTGGCATAAAACCTTTTCAGACGGGGGGGTCTGTGGCCAAATACATATCATTTTGAGGGTCCTTGACACGAAAAAAGTTTGAGAACCACTGCTGTAGTGTTAGCCTGGCATGGCCAGACTAATATCACTGCGTAGATATAATGCAGAGTTCACACCGACGGGAAGCTGAACAATGAATCAGGTTTTATTTTCAAAGTTATCTCTATGCAAATCAGCTTTTAACATTTTTTCATGAGCTTTTAAAAGCGTAAATAGAAAAGCGTGCTTTTTTTCTCCCCAGACCTCATCCTTGAAGCTGCTTTTTTTTTATTGTTGAGACGTCAGCTTTTTAAAGCTCAATTCTAGCCAATCAGAGCACAGCATGATCTGAGTAGCTCATTCAGCCCCAAAAAAAAGGCAACTCGTGTCTCACAGCAGACACGGAGATGGGGTTTCTGAAAGAAAAATCAAATTTTTGAAATAACGGCTGTATAGGTAATATTAATGGTGATTTGGCAAGAACGTGGCATATTTATGGTCTGAAATAAAAGGACATGTGACCAACAAGTCGTGAAAGCAGTTCAAACTGGTTATGTTCCGTGAGGCCCCCTCTCCCCCCACCAGCTCCCTCGTGGGAGAGGAGAGCCCGCTGGGGGCGGACTGTCACACGGTCCGCCGTGGTGCCCCTTGCCCGGTTCTCACCGGGCGGAGCGGAGGGTAGATGAACACCGGAGGCTGAAGTGGACTACACACACCCACACAAAACGAATATTAAAGTTACTACATACTGTCATGAATTTATAATAACCTTTATCACTGAGACACAGACAAATCACAACAGAGCACTCTGACCTGCACTGCTCTCGGCGAGCAAGTGGAGATCTCCCCGCCGCAGCACGGCACGCGTGCGTGCGTGCGTGCGTGCGTGCGTGCGTGCGTGCGTGCGTGCGTGCGTGCGTGTGTGCGCGCGCGCGTCCGTGTCTGTCAGCTGGGGAGACGGCCTGCCACGGTCCCTATACATAATATATAATATATATATATAATAATAATGTCGCTCCAGTATAGCGAAGCATCAAACCATGAAATAATGTATATATATGTATATATAATGTATAGCAATCCTGCGAGCCCTCTCCCCGGGCAGAGGAGAAGACCACGGCAGTGGCGGCACCGGGGCTCCCGCTGCCTGTCATCTCTGCGGCGAGACAGCGGCAGGGAGACCGGGGAGACTTGAGTGACAGGTACTTGGACACGCCCAGTTTGGGCAGGGAGTCAAATATGGGGGCGGTGATAAACCCACCCCCATATTTGCCTACTTGTCCTGATTGGTGCCCCCCCCCCCCACAACTTCGGGGGCAGGGAAATCCAATCACAACCGAGCGGGGCACGACCAAATCTGCCGAGGAATATTTTTTTTATTTTTGCACTGGCAGATTTGTCTGCTTTCCAGGCTACTCTAATGTATGGAAACCCTGTGTTTAATGTGTAGTATGACGAAGAATTCACCATCAGTGGTGCATGTACAGTACACTAACTGTTATTACACCCATCTCTACCTCCCTCCCCCCCTTTCTCTCTCTCCCCCTTCCTTTCTCTCTCTCCCCCCCTCTCTCTCTCTGCACTCTCAGTTCTACCGCTGCTTCCTCATCCTGTTCCACTGCAAGCATCCGTCGGCGGAGAACGGCCACTCCGTGGCCTCCAAGACCACCGTCATCCAGCTCAACAAGCGGCCGGCAGCGCACGGCGGCAAGGCCCCGGGGGCGGGCGGGGCCGCCACCGGCGGACAAGCGCCGGCGCCGCCGCACTCGCCGGCGCACTCGCCGCTCTGCTACGAGCACAGCGAGGCCACCAACAAGGAGTGCATCAGTCCCACGCATTCGGAGTTGTCCGACAAGATGGAGTTGTCGGAGCAGCAGCAGCAGCGCCCGGAATTGCCGGATATCGTCTCGTGAAGGCGCTAGCCGCTGCGAGACTATATAAAGGATGGCTTCCCCTCGCGTTTCGGCCTTTCATCGCGGTGTAGGGCGGCGCGTCGCCCTTTTCCGGTTATCGGTCATTTCATGTTGAACCACTTTCGACCTGCGCGCTGTCCCTGTTGCGGGAACGCCATCAGAGGCGGAAATTGCACGAAAACTGACGACAAATGTACGAAAGTAGCCGACCTACCGGCTCCCAGCGTGTCGTGGCGCGCTGTGAGCTTGTAGGTCGGTAAACGATTCGCCACGCCATACTGTCACACGATGGCGTAAAAAAAATAGGCCTTAAGTGGCATTAAAAGTGGACACCTCACTCGGCTCTCTGCTGCCACCTACTGTACGTTCGGACAGGTTGTTAAAAAAAAAGAAGCAACAGCAGCGCCGAGATTTGTTCACATGCCGGCAGCCAATGGCACGCCTCGGACCAGACGCAGAGCTGTGTGAACACTCCACCGACATTACGTCACTGATGAATTGAGTACGATGGACCACAATGGAATCAGGCTTTTTGTGTTCTTTTAGCATAGCCTTTGACTGTACTTCCTGTACTGTTAACAAACCTGTTAATAAAGTATTCAATCAATCAGTCAAAAATGTTCACTGTCGCTTATAGCAGGGGTCTTCAAAACAGGGGGTCCGGGACCCCCAGAGGTACTCAGAGTTAAGCTTGTGAGCTTGTAGATCTGCAATTTTTTTTGCAAAGAGGTTTGGTGAAGAGCGAAAAAGAGCAGATCAAGTAAACAAAAAAAGTGTAATTTGAAACACAATTTTAGCTTCATCTCTCACTCAGCTAGGGGGGTCCTTGGCCTGAAGACATTGAAGACCCCTGGCTTACAGAACTCTTGTTTTGGACCTTTTTAGAAAGCACGGCTTTTCTGACGACGATTGGGAATCACCCAGAGAACGGAAAACTCACCCGAGTGACTATTTACGGGTTTAATTGAAGAAAACGGGATGATGGTCACAAAGTGAGAGGACCTTTAGACCAGTGGTTCTCAACCTGTGGGTCGGGACCCCCAGGGGAGACCATTACTGAATCAAACGGAATCAACAAACTATACTGTAAAAACTGGTCAGACATTGGCCAAATTGTCAAATAATGTAAGAAAGACGCAAAACGTTCGAAAATTGCCGATTTACAAGCTCACAACGCCTCACGTTGCGAGGCTTGTAAATCGGCTATTTTCACAATTATCTGTGGCGCCGAGTCAAACTAAATGTAATGCCTCAACTCCTACAATTCCAAGTGCTTGTCAGGGCGGGGGGTCCCCAGTTCAAATATGATTATTTGATATGATTATTTTGGGGGGTCCCCTGTTCAAATGTAATTATTTTGGGGGGGGGGGGGGGGGGGGCAGTTCAATTGTGATTATTTTGGGGGGTCCCCAGTTAAAATCCTACTATAATTCTAGTAACCTCACGGTGGTTGTGTCTTGGGGGGACTCTTGATCAAACTGCGCATGCGTCGTTGCCAGGTTTCGCGAGAGAAACAAGCAACGAGGTCTATGAAAACAAGGCCAAACGAAGCGCCTTCACACATATACCTTGCCTCTTGGAAAACAGCCGATCTACAAGCTCACAACGCGTCCCCACACCCACCTGCACTTTCACAACCAACGTCAAAACACGATACCACCAATATTGCCCCTAAAGCGCTTACAATAAGCCGACATGGCAAGACCACGCTGCACCATAGACCCCGCCCACTCTCTGAGTACAATTCTTTCTGTGGAAAGTAAACACACCAGACGGACCCGGGGAGGGCGAGTAACATGCCTACGCCATTCTCCGTGCTGATATATATATATATATATATATATATATATACGCCCGTGGGAAGCGGTGACCGCGGGCCGGGGGGTGCCGCGACGGAACCCACGGGGGGGAGGAGGGGGGGGGGGCGCCACGACGGGACGCGCGCGGGGGAGAAACCGCGCGACAGGACGTGCATTAACCCCAAGTTTCCAACTACTTTCGCCTGCCCCCTTCACCGGGTATGGTCTAGTATGAATAATTTGGGGAGTGCCCAGTTCAAATGTGATTATTTTGGGGGGCCCCAGTTCAAATGTGATTATTTTGGGGGGTCCCCAGTTCAAATGTGATTATTTGGGGGGGGTCGCAGCCTGAAAAGGTTGAGAACCGCTGCTTTAGATGTTGGCGTCATCATCCCAGATTGTCAGTGCAGTGCACATGTGCGGTGTCACCCCCAAACCTCTGTATTGTGCCATGATTCTGGCCCTTATTAAAGGGCGGTATCACCCCAAAACGTCTGTGTTGTGCCATGATGATCTGGCCCTTATTAAAGCTGTCTTTGGTATTTTACGATGCAAGACCTCACGAATGGCACTCCTACTGTATGTATAACCTGTTCATGGAAGAATGTTGTTTGCATTGCAAGGTGTTCAAAGCATGGTTCGTCCATCGCTGGTCTGTTATGTCTTCGCCATAGATTATATGTGTTTGTATATATATATATATATATATATATATATATATATATATATATATATATATATATATATATATAACCTATATATATATATATATATATATATATGAACGTACATAGATATACAGATCAGGCATTGGCTGCTGCTGTTCATTGAAGCCATGTGTTATGGGCAAAAGCCATGACTCTCAATGCATGTATATGCCCCACGTTACTATGTCTACTGAAGCAAGAGGTCTCCGCACAATAAACCCATTTAGACCTGGAAACACCTGTATGTTGTTATACCTTTCAAGCCGGGAACACCTCTGTGTCATATTAGCTGTTGCTATTTCGTTGACTGTCGGGCAGAAACCTCTTATCTCCGTATTTTAACTTGTTGTGTTTTTTGCGTAAATCAACGCCCTACTTGACCATACACAAAAGCATCAAAAAGTAGCAGATCTATGCGCCGCGTTTCGAGCTTGCCGATCTGCTACTTTTGCCTTTTTTTTGCCACCAAAAATGTGAAAAAAAAATATTTTGGTGTATTCTCATATCAAAGGCGAATTTGAATTGCTTCCTCTCAAACGCAAACGTCCTGCTCGATGATATAGGCGGACCCTTATGAATAAATGTGAATCTTGATTTAATTCACCTGTGTGATTCCCGTAGCTGAACGTTTCTCCTAACACACCTGATTTCAATTACAGGGCTAATCCATTTTGAATCTCATTCCACAGCTGCAGTGGAGTTAGAATCCAGCGTTGCCATAGCCTGAGGGGACTTTCTTGATTGGTTGAAAAACAAGTTACAGACTGAAAACTAAAATGAGCCCCCCCCCCCCCAAAAAAAAAGCCATTTCAGTCTTTAAAGATCTAGTGAAATGAAAAATATGTTGTTCACACGTTTAGAGCATATCTGTGGTCATCATATGGCCATACCTAACATTAGATGCCAAAAAAAACATTTTTGTGTATTTTTATATCAAGAGTCCCTAAAAAGCCAATCTTAATGACTTCCTGTAAACAAAAACGTGCTGCATGATGACATAGATCAACTTTCATGAATATATATGAATCTTGATTACATCCACCTGTTTGATTCCCATAGCTGCACGTTCTTCAAACACAGCTGATTTTAATTACAGAGCTACTCCGTTTTGAATCTCAATCAAGATGACATCCAGACTGTGTATTACTCATTTTAAACTTAATCTGCACACTAAAAGATGAATCTGAAAACATTATAGGTTAGAAATAAGGCATGCACGTAGTAGCAAACGTGCTTAACTGGCTGTTGCTCTGTCACTTGTAAACAAACACTAGCCCAGTTGCACACGGCTGCAGTGATTGAGATTCCAATGTCCCATAGCCTGAAGGGATGGGACCTTCTGACCAGGTTGAGACGACGTTTCAGACTGAAACTTCAAAATAAAATGACCGAAAATGTCATTGCACTGGATCTTTAAAATCATAACTCGGCAAATTATCAACGGATGTTCAAGTCGTTTTTTTTAACAAAAGGTCAGACATGTAGTGATGTTCAGATACAGCAGTGGTTCTCAACTTTTTCAGGCCGTGACCCCCCAAAATAATCATATTTGAACTGGGAACCCCCCAAAATAATCATATTTGAACTGGGGACCCCCCAAAATAATCATATTTGAACTGGAGACCTCCCACCCTGACAAGCACTTGGGAATGTAGGAGTTGAGGCATTACATTTAGTTTGACTCGGTTCTACAGATAAATATTGTGAAAATAGCAGAACTTACAAAGCTCACAACGACAAACAAACACAACTTTTGATGCAGTAATGGTAAATCTTAAAGCGATCGGCGGGTTGATCTTTGAGAAGAAAAATATTCTACGATTTTTCAAAGGTTAGTGAAAACGCTCAGAATCGCTGGCAAAGGCAGCCATAGATGATGTTTAACTATGGCAGTCAATGAGTTAAATTGTCACTTCACTTCATGCTTGACCCTCCTGGGGCCCTCAAGGGGTCCCCAGCAAGAGTAGTTAATATAGCATCACAATCATTTTAACCACTTTATCCATTTATGTTGGCCATTCAAAAATAGCAGATCTACAAGCTCACAGCGAGGCACTTTGTGCCGGGCTGCGAGCTTGCTATTTTTTAAAATATTTGAATTTTCTTTTTTTTAAATAACATTTCCTCTTTTTTTTTTACATCTTCTCTTCTGAGGGGTCCCTGGCACAATACATTTTCAAATGGGGGTCCGCGGCCAAATACAATACAATGTAGGGGTCCTTGGCACGAAAAAGTTTGAGAACCATTGAAGTTACGACATTAATTTACGGAAAAAGTTGAAAAAATAAGATACAAGGTCTCTGCCCGACAGCAAAACGATATGCATGGTCTTCAACCTGCACTATGGAGATTAAGGAAGGAACTTCACACTTGTGAAGGGGGGGTGGGGGGGGGGAAGAGTCTGCAGCAAGTTCATAGAGTTGTACATTAATGAAATGAAAGTTTCTATTATTTAAATTTAAATGTGAACATTTTAATTTGTAGTACTGGCATGTCAGCAATGTTTAAATATTTCATACCATGTCAGAATCCAGTTCGTAATTGGACAAAGAAATGTTAAAAAAAAAAAAGAAAAAGAAAATCCAATTATCAGCACCGACAATCCGACAAGGTAATGGCCTCGATCAGAATGACCCCATCGCAGCATTTGGGGGTTTTGGGGGGAGGGAGGGGAGGGGGTGGGGATTTTATCACTTCCAACGATAATTGCCTTCATGGACTACAATGTCAGGTCTAGAAGAAGCCTTACGAGATTGAAAAAAAGTGTAGAAAAGTTTTTGTGAATACATTAGCCCATTCAGAACGGGAACGCATCTGTGTCACTTTAAGATTTCTCTTTGGCTATTGAAAAATAGCATATCTACAAGCTCATAGCGCGGCACCGAGTGCCGCCCTATGAGCTTGTAGATCTGCTATTTTTGAAATAAATCGTGAAAGTTTATGCTAATCTTTTGAATATATATAACTTTTTACATTTTTTACTCCGTTTAAGTCCGTGGCCCAATACATATAACTGTGGGGGTCCTTGACATGAAAAGGTTTGAGAGCCACTGATATAGCAACTACAGTTTTTCAGAAAACGGTTAGGATTTAGAAGACATTTGTAGAATCCCCAGAAACAAAGATTTGAGTTCCAAATGTTTGCCTTAAAAATATATATATTTTCAAAGATTTGCACAAATGTTCAAGATTTTTCAAAAATAGCAGATCTACAAGCTCGTTGCACGGCACTCGGTGCCGCGCTACGAGCTTGTATATCTGCTATTTTTGAATAGCCCAAAGAAATCTTGAAAAGACACAGATTCTTTCCCGGTCTAAATGGGTTAGGGAAAATGGCATTTCCTGGAAAAAGTGGCACATTCTCCTCCTTGTTTGCCCCGTCTGTCTCATTTTACGACACAAAAGAAGCGTCTCATTGTCGGCTCCACAATGTCTGTCCGAGGTTCATTTTGTGAATGTCGTCGCTTGTCAGGTGGAAACCTTGTATGTCTTTTTTCACTTCCATATCCTGAAAAGTAAATGTGCGTTCTAATGCAGGTCTGGTGACCCCCAGGGGGTCCTTGAGGGGGTTTCAGGGGGTCCCCGGCTTAATGTCTGATAGTTACAGTACTAGTTATGTGTCTGTAACTCTGAGAGCGTACACATGCTAATGGGTCCATTTTGGTTCCATTTGTACACTCTCAGAGTTAGATGAACATTGGTGGTTTCACAGTGTACATTAGGGGTCCCATAGATACAAAAAAGCCATCAAATGGGGGTCCGTGGCCTAATGCATATCAAACTGGGTTCCTTGAAATTAAAATGGTTCAGAATCACTGCTTTAGCCATAAAAGTCTTCTCTTATGGGGTTCCCTGGTATACATTTTCAAATGGGGGTCCGCTGGTTAATTATGTAACAATAGGCTCTATGCACAGCAGCCATAGTATCACTTCCTTCACAGGTGTTACCAATGATACTAATGAAGGCTCTGTTCCCTTCAGGCCTCGGCTACACGTACATGGATCTTTTTGTAAACGGACATTTTTGTGTGCGTTTGGGCCTTTCAGCCACACGCAAACGGTGTTTTTGGCCGCTAAAACGGATATTTTTGTAAACGGATAAATAAGTGAAGGTTTTCCAAAACATGCGTTTCAGTGGATCTGTGTGGACATGTAATCCGGAGATTTTGAGAAACGATGATGTCATCGCGCATTCGCACATGGTCATTATAATAATAAATAATATAATAATACATAAACACCGGACCGCTCATGGTCATTATAATAATAAAAGAAGATAGAGAGAGAGCAACACTTACAGTCTATGAAACAAGGCACGCTCATTTATGGCAAAATAATGTAATTAATAATAAGACAGTGGTGGAAAAAGTAGCTCATTCACTGCGTGACGAAAACCCTCTTTCTCTGCGCCAAGTAGAACACACGGCGCACACACAGATTGAATGTGGGGTCTGTCGTCCTAAAACACAATCGTCCCGGGTCAAAATCCAGCGACCATGGAGCGGCCGCGGGTGGCCCGCTCAAAAGGTGCGTGGGGCGGGGAGTTTTTTTTGGGTCATACCATGACAATCATGGTGCCGAGACTCCCTGCTTTATAGTGGTGTTCGATGTTTTTACATTGCCAACTCTCACATGTAGGAAACGTCCAGATTTCAAATATAAAGTGCTTACCCCCGAGCCACGGACGTTACAAGGCGATCCGGACCGCGATAAGTACCCGTATCTCCCGTATTGTTCAATAAAAAGCATTTTAATCCGATCGCCGGCCATTTTCTCCAAAATTTCTCCGATGCTTTCAACTATGCGACACCAATGGTTGGGAGGTGTATTGCACTCTGATACATTACCCAAAAGAAAGAAAAGAAAAAGAAAATGACCGGCGATGGGATTAAAATGCTTTTTTATTGAACAATACGGGAGATACGGGTACTTATCGCGGTCCGGATTGCCTTGTAACATCCGTGGCTCAGGGATAAGCACTTTATATTTGAAATCTGAACGTTTATGTACATGTGAGAGTTGGCAATGTAAAAAAAAAAACGAACACCACTATAAACCAGAGACTCGACAGCGTCATGTGAACCATGGCTATACTGTTTGCGCTAGACCAATTATTTGTTTACTAACATTGAGCCTGGACGCACAGGTGATTGTTTCACGCAATCAATTCCCAACCTGTTTCGGGGTGCACTGGTTTCAGCACACCCCAACCCCCTCTTGTGTGTGTTGGCTAGTGAGACGCGTCCTAACGAGACCTGATATAATGGGTTTCGTTGCGCGCATACTGGCTGCACGCAGCCAGTATGACGTCGTCTGTTAAGGGGTCTATAGCAGCTATTGCAGTATTGGGCCTTAACATGTGATTACAAATGTATTTGTATTTGGCCCCTCATATATATAATTATAAAATAAATGTAAATATAAAATCTGATATAAAATTGAAACTTGCAGCTGATCGATGCGTTTCTGCGTCTACGTGTGGACAGGGATTTTTGTTTATCTTTGTCATGTGGCCAGGGATTCTTTTTAAAAACGGAGGACTAAAATATCCGTTTAGTAAAAGATCCATGTACGTGTAGCCAAGGCCTTAGTGTAGCACAGTAGTTCTCAGACGTTTTAATTTCCACAACCCCCATAACTCTGAGTGTGTACAAATGGAACCAGGACCTTTACAGGTCCATTTGGTTCCATTCGTACACTCTCTGAGTTACACACCTGTAAGGGACCAATTGGAACCCCCTCAAGGAAGCATGAGGGTCCCTGGACCACACTTTGAGACCCACTGGTGTAGCAGAGTGTTTCCAGTAGTCAACATGGACAATATCAGCACCCTGACTCTGTTTGACCAGAATGGAACAGAGCCTTCATTAGTATCATTGGCAACACCTGTGAATTTCTTCACACTATGGCTGCTGTGCATAGAGCCTATTTGTGGGACATGAACAAGTTTGAGAACCACTGAACTAATGCATCCAGTGTTATTATTTATTTACAAGCAATACTTTTCATTAATTCAATATGTATAAAAATAAAAAAATAGATAACACACAGACAGACAACCAATTACACATTTACTTTAAAAAAAAAAATTCAAACAGGAGAAATGTTCCTACTTTTGTAGGGAATTAATTTACGAAAAAAAGAAAGAAAAAAAGAAGCAAACAAACATGAAATATGAAATATGGAGATACAACGTTTCCGCCCGACAGCAACAATATATGGGATGCTGTGCTGTCACATAACTGCCAAGCATTTGCCCCATGAATATTAACCACATCCTATCCTGGTTGTGTCGTAATAGGAGGAGAGGAACATCCAATCTACAAGCTCACAATGCACTACATTGTGAGCTTGTAGATCGGCTATTGTCACCGAAGAGATTTGGTGTAGAATGTTTTTGTTTTGTTTTTAAGGAGGGGACCAAGAGCAGCACCATGATGGGGGACCCCCAGTCAATGAAGTCGTCTCTGTCGGGAGGAAACCTCATGAGTCCAAAACTGTTACTTTTCGGGATTGAAATAAAAAAAATCTAAAGTTGCAGATCTACAAGTGGTTAGATGGAAGGGTGGGCCGATTTTAACAATCAATCAATTGATTGTGTTCCGGCGGCTTGGTGCAATGGAACTGACATAGTAATGAAAACTCATTTTTCAAGGTTTTAAAGAAAAAACTAATACCATGATATTTCTTTTACAGGACAAATTCACCCATTTTCAACCTATCTTCATATAATGATAAATCATAAAATGGTACTTTTTGACTCGTTCGGTGTCTCATAGGAGGGCGGTGGACATTTCAGAAACCCGCCTACCAGTGACATCATGATTAGGCAGGTTATTTTCTTTTGCGAACAAATTTCACAATTCTTTTCGCGAGAACAATGGCTTCCATTATAGCATGATAACTTTCCAGGAATAGAAAACCAACAGTTTCTTATTTGCTTGGATTCCCCATCGATGAGGTCACTGGTAGGCGGGTTTCTGAACTGTCCACAGCCCTCCTCTGAGACATAGACAGAGTAGACAAAAATGGCGCCATGTTATCATGAGCATTAGTGAGGACCAATTATATGAAGATAGGTTGGAAATGGGTGAAGTCTTTCTTTAATGTTATTTTATCACTACTCTTTTTTGCCAATTATTTGGGGGGCCCACTTGTAATATCCTCACGGCCCGTCAGTGGGCCCCCGCCCCACAGCTTGGGAGTCGCTGCCCTACACATGTTAGTGTGTGTGAATGAAATGTGTGTATATTTTTATATTGTCAACTTGCTTGTGATTCTGTGTGTATCCAAACTGAAATTGCTTGTCATTAACCACATGAACCCTATAGCGCCCCCTATTTCTAGGCACGTCCTAATAGGCGGACATTTGTCAAAAAGAGGGGGGGGGGGTGTAGAGGGAAAATTAGAAGCTAAAAAAGAAGCTACTCGGCTGTGTTTTACCACTTTACATTGGCTATTGGAAAATAGCAGATCTACAAGCTCACAGCGACACGTTGCAAGGTTGTAGATCTGTTATTTTCCAAAAATATGATTTTAAATATTTTTTAAACATTTTAACAACACAAATCTTGTATGGGGGTCCCTGGCACAAAATATTTTTTGTCCATGGACAATTACATATTAATTTGGGGGTCCTTGACATGAACAAATGTGGGAACCACTGGTTTAAACAACATTAGGAAGCAAGCCCAAATAAGCAACTACACTTTAGAAACAAGCCGGGAAAAAAACGCAACCCGCAACTACCAATATTTACAATATGCTTGTAATAAGCAGAAATGGCAACACTGGCTGTGACACCTGAATCTCTACATGAGGATTACATGGTGCTTGTTAAGTGATTTGAATCAGCTGTGTAGAGGAAGATCTTGTAGGGGAAGTAGACAGACTAATTTTCTGATTTCTGTCAGGTTGTGTTCCCACATTATTGTTGACTGATTTGATCCCTCAAATTAATTGAATGAGTGACAACAGGAAGTGATGCCCACATTAAAACACCCCCTTTTCCCCAGTGAGCTCCTTGGGAAACTTGAGAATAGGGGGTTCCAAATGGACCCTATACAGGTCTGTAACTCTGAGGGTGGACAAATGGAACAAAATGGACCCATTTGGTTCCATTCGTACACTCTCAGAGTTATGGTGGTCCTTGAAATGCAAAAGTTTGAGAACCACCGTATTGTAATTATAATAGCAGTCAACACGCCAGTTCTGACAGTGTGATAAAAAACGGTTCGAGAAACGGTTCAAAATGTGATGGAACCGATTCCTGTTCCTCGATGTTGGATCTGATGATTCCTCCGGTTACGGATCCCAACCCAAGTCAAGTACAGTACAAACCCCCCCCCCTCCCCCCAAAGACAATGTATTTGGGGTTTGCGTGGTTAAAGGACAGGATGCTGCTTTTACAGTGTTGTCTCTAAATGTTTGGTGGGACACGTTTTGAAATAAAGTGCTGTTGAGTTACCAGCCATGCAAACACAAATCAGCTGTTCACGTTACTTTGTTAATGCTTCAGGATTCAAGGTTATGAAATAATGTTTCGTATAAAGTATTTCATTTAATTGTTTTGTAAAAAGTCAAGTACAAAGTACTTCAGACTTGTACTTAAAGGACCACTTCACCCATTTTCAACCTAACTTCATATAATTGGTCCTCACTAATGCTTATGATAAAATGGTACAATTTTGTTCTACTCACTCTGTCTCATAGGAGGGCTGTGGAAACTGCAGAATCCCGCCTACCAGTGACAGTATATCTTTTTTTGTATTAACACAAGAACAATGGCTTCCAACTTTCCAGGAATAGAAAGCCTGCCGTTTCTATTAGCTGGGATAGGTACAGTAGGCGGGTTTCTGAACTGTCCACAGCCGTCCTCCGAGACGGGGTAGAGAACAATGGTACCATATTATCATGAGCATTAGTGAGGACCAATTACATGAAGGTAGGTTGAAAATGGGTTTAAGTCGTCCTTTAAGTACAGTACGGTAAATGTTCTTAGTTACTTTCCCCCACTGTTAATGACAAAGCATTTGCTCTTGTTTTAATTTCACAACGGTCTTTTCATTCCACTGTTTTTTTTTCTTCTTTCTTAATGATTTGAATTAGGCAGATAACCTCCAGCCTGGCGAGGAAATGAGCTTGCGTCGGACATCTAGGCTGTTACTCACAAGCTCATTTCCTTCTAAATGGGTTGTGGATATAATTATCCCACTAAGATCTGAGGCCGATTCTACGAACACCTTCTAAACCTGCAGTTCTCACTCTTCTCAAGATTTTCGACAAATGTTCAAAAATAGCAGATGTGCAAGCTTGCAGCGTGTCTGTGAGCTTGTATATCTGCTATTTTTTGAACAGCCAATGCTAAAATCTGAAATGACACAAGACGCTTTCCCGGTTTTAGTGGGTTATGATGACCCCAGTCTGACCAATAATAAAGGACGAACGGCAAACTAATTAAGCAGAATTAAATCCAAGCAACCGCCTAATTACACAGTTATTCGCCAGAGTCCAATTAATTTGGGTGCAGAACTTTTGCGATTGAGCCCAGGGACACCATCAGCACATCATGAACTCTATAAATGCATGCAGTTGCGAGCATCACACTTCCTGACCTCATACACACCTCATACCGCAATGGAATAGAAACAAACTAAGCTTTTTTGGGGGGGCGTTATCCTTATTATGGTGGGTTATGCGACATAATGTTTAATTTCATGATCAATAAAGATATCAATCAATCAATCATAGACATAAACGGTCCACAATTCAGCCTAATTACCGAATTCATACAGTCAACCAATCGCGGTGGTTCTCAACCTAACTGCCTCTGAGTGACCACTTCATTAATTAGTCAGAATAACGGATGAGACACTGTTTTTAGACTGAAAATTCAACTTAAAATGGGCAACCAGGTCTTACCCTAGAACACTAACGATGAAAATAGTCACACCATCACTAACGTTGGGTATATTTTACCCAATACAAAAAATTCTCATCAAAACATATTGAATTACCACAATAAATGGCGAATTGAGGTACTCTTTAATATTTCAACATGAAATAAAATGTTTTTAAAAAAACAGGTATTGTTAAAAAAATATTCAAAACATAATAATAATGGAGCTGGGAACATTTTGCCTTTGGTCCATCCATTCCTGGGACATGTGGGCTTGTCCAGTGAAGGCACAGTCTAAATGCATCAGCTGACCATTGTGACCATTTTTTTCTATCACTAACGTATCACAAAGACCTGCCTGTAGAAAAAAACAGGGATGGGGGCAGGGCAACAAACCTACATTCTACGACGTCCGTGAGCCTCCAGAAGGTACCCAAGGACCTGCCCACCTCAGACATCAGCAACGCTATGAAAATCACATGATTACAATTGTTCGGGTGAAATTCAACCAACGTTAGTGTTCTGTGGTTAACTGCAAGATTTGTGACAGGAGGCCTTCTAAGTGAGCATCTTGAAAGTCCACACAGAGTGAGACGGCAAATATTCAGGCACGCCCAGTCATCGATCTGTTTTGTTAAACAGCTTACGGATCTGTACAATACTCACACACACACACACACACACACACACACACACACACACACACACACACACACACACACACACACACACACACACACACACACACACACACACACACACACACACACACACACACACACACACACACACACACACACACACACACACACACGCCCCAGATGGTTCAATCAAGGTAATTAGTTGATAGTTTTAAAGTGAAACCTTGCCTGATTTATACGCGCAACTAAATTAAGTGTGGAGGCAGCTACCGGCACGGCTAATCTGCTACATTAGGCTTTGAACACGTCGGATGTGTTTGTTTTAATGATGGAGGAGAGGAGAGGAGAGGAGAGGAGAGAAGCAGTGTTAATTTTGGATTTAGTTTTAGTCATAGTCTTTAGAATTACAATTAATTTGAATCTTCTTTCACTCACTTTATTCATCTGAAACGTTTTAGTTTTAGTCTAGTTTTAGTTAACTAAACCTAGAAGTTGATTTAGTCGCCAAAAATGTATGTTGGCAGGTCGTGATGGCATCTAATGCCTGATTTATACTTAGGTGTGTGCCGAAAATAGCCGATCTACAAGCTCACAATGCGTCTGCGTTGTGAGTTTGTAGATCGGCTATTTTCGGGAGTGCAACACCCACGCACAACCAAGCATCAAATGACTTGTCTTAGTTCTACTGGATATCTTCTCAGTATATTTAGTCATAGTTTTAGTCAGTGAAAAAGGGTAGTCAACGAACAGTTTTCCTCATTTTTCTTTTTTTGTAAACACATTTAACACTGGAGAGGAGAGGAGACAGTGTTGCCAGATTGGATATTTAAATGTATCATACACAGGGCTTAAATTATAGCATTTGAAAGAAAACTATCGTAACACAGCCCAAAAAATATAAATCACATGTGTAAGAAACAACCTGATTTGAGAGTCATACAGTATGTGACAAAAACGCATCACGTATGCTACGCAGAATCTGGTGTAACAGAGTGTTTCCAGTGAGCCAACATGCACAATAACAGCACCCTGACTCTCTTTGACCAGAATGGAACAGAGCCTTCATTAGAATCATTGGTAACACCTGTGAAGAGGCCCAATTTCTTTCCGATATAGAGCACCGAAGTCTGACGTAATTTACACATCCTAGGTTTGTCTACCTAGTTCGCGGTTTTCCACCCCATTCTGAATCCCCATAAACGTATTTAATATTGCGTCAAATAAGAACTGTGTTCCAAAAATAAACAAATGACCCTGGCGGTTTTACTCTTATGGATATGAAGCATCAACTGACGGTGAGAAAACTTTAATGTTACTTCCGCCGAATTAGTTAAATTTTCGCCAGAAACAGACTGTATCAAATATAAGTGACTGACTATCATAAACGATACAGAAGAACCTCCTCCCTGACAATATCGCCGAGACAGTTTGTTTATTTTTGGACCACAATTCTTATATGAGACGATTCTAAGATGACCCAATGTTATTGTCCATAGCGAAATGACTTTACGAACCTGGGGATGAACGAGTGACGTCAGGACTTCTGTACTCTATGGCTGCGGTTCCCCCTGTTTGTTTCCCCAATCCCTATTTAAATGGAATAGAATTTCCCCGTGGGATAACAAAGGTAGACAGACGCTAAATAGTCTCCGGAAAGTACACTCACATTTATTTATACTTAATTTCCCGACCGGATCATAAACCCGAAAAAGGTATCGATCCCAGGCTAGGGTAACACTGACGGAGGAGGGACCTACCAATGAATCCAGAGGAAGGCGGGTTGGGCTGGATGTTCTCCTGCGTGTTGGCCTGGATCACGTCCCACAGGTCCCAGATGAACGCCGGGTGGAGGATGTAGAAAGGCTGGTCCGGTCGCCGCCGCCGCCGCTCACTGTACGGGGTGAAGAGATCATAGTCCGGGTTCTCATACCACTGAGAGAGGAGAGGAGAGGTAGAGGAGAGGAGAACATAAGTACAGGGGTAAACATTTTTCAGGCCAAGGACCCCTTCGCTAAGAGAGGGATGAAGCAGGGACCCCCCCCCCCAACACATTTCATAGATAGACTTGTTTGACAGCACTATCATCTAGTGGTGGGAAAAAAAAAGTCATTTCAGTGAACAAACAATTTTGTTAACGTTCACGGCAATGATTCGTTCAAATGGAATCGTTCACGTTCTCGTTCAGTAGCGCTATTTTCTAGTGTAAAACACCATCGCGGGAGCGGTTTTTTTTTTCACGTCGCGCGTACAGCCCGACCTCCCGTCGGGAGGGGATGGGGGCATGAAAGCTAGCGTGAACGTAGCAGTTTCGGAAAGTGAACGAGCTCGTTCACGCTCACGGCAAAGAACTAGTTCTTTTGAACGAATCGATCATGACCGACACATCACATCACTCATCGTTGTTGTGTAAATGAATGTTTTTGTTAAATAGGTGGTGCCATGGTTTTGCACTTTTTCTGTTTTTCATGTGTCTATGAGGTTGATAGAACTTCATTAAGCCCCCTGGTGGTGTTTTTATGGTGTTTCATGTCTTCTCTGACTATTTTGAGTTTCTACCTGGAGGCTGAAACCTTGAGGGTCAAACGTGCCAATAGAAAAACAGCGCTTTAGTGACATAGTAAAAACATAACCTCCCCCTCATTATCTTAACACAACAGGTGTGGGCATGAGGAGGAGGAGGGACTAGGACAGGTGGGTGGTGCTAAGGTGGTGGAGGAGGTGCTAAGGTGAGAACCAGGTATACTTAATGAACTGGAGGCGTGTCCACATAAAAACATAATTTTAACACTTTCTGTACACTTTTTTGAAAAAAATCTTCCTGCTAGTTTAACCATAATACCTGATGATTATGTTTAGGGGGGGGGGGGGGGGGGTCACTGAAAATCACGGCACCCCGTCTTTAATTTTACAGACTATCGTTTCTATTAATATCTTTGGATTCATGTTAATGTGTATTTTCAGACATTTAACCCACAGTACTTAGTAAACTCGACCATTGGCTCTCTACTTGGTCTGCTCTTTTTTCTCCTCCTACCAAACCTCCTTGCCGAAAATAGCAGATCTACAAGCTCGCAGAACAGTTAAATGATGTTGCTATCAAATTTGATTTGGCGCCCCCCCCCCCCTGTAGTAACTCTGAGGACCGCCCCCCCAGGGGTCCCCGCCGAAGTTCCCCCCTGCATTAGGAGATTAGATCTGACAGAAGACAAAATAAATGGTCTTTTAATCACAGCCCCATGGTTTACTTTTAAATCATGCACCTTATGTGATATTACATCCGCTGCTATTTTTAACCGCCTCATTCCACCCACTATTATTAACCAAGCACCATTATGTGTCGTTCTATGCTGCTCATATTGACATATCTGACCTGTGTTCCTGTTTCTGTCCTTCTCTATTCTTTCCACCCCCCCCCCCCCCCCCCCCCTTTTCTTCAAAGTGCAAATCGTTGCTGTCGTCGGGCAGAAACCCCTTATCTTTTTGTGTTTTTCCGTACATTAACGCCCGACTTGATCATACTACAGTGTCACACAAAGATGCATGAAAAGTAGCTAGTAGATTTGCAAGCTCGAAAGCTTCAAGCTTGTAGATCTGCTACTTTTGACGTTTTTGAATTTGAATACTGAAAAGTAACGGTTTTGGACATTATGAGGTTTTCACCTGACAAAAACAAAATGCTGATGGAAGCTTGTACGACGACAAACCTATGACGTGTACAAATTATTAAAATGTAATTAAAATCCACTTTTTTTCTCTCCCTGCTATAAGCAGTGGTGTCAAGTAACTAAGTACATTTACTTAGTACAGTTTCGAGGTATTTGTACTTTACTTGGGTATTTCCAATTTTCAGTACTTTTACTTCTACTCCACTACATCTCAAAGGCAAATATTGTACTTTTACTCCACTACAATTATTTGAAAACTTTAGTTAGTGTGGTTGCCCTAACAGGGCAACCAGACTATTGTTATAGTCGCACTTTAATATTCTTCTTCCGGATAAACTTTATTTTGGCGCGCTACTCCTCCCACAGTTTATTTTTCCCAATTTTGCGACATATGTCAAAATGACCGGCCTCACCGGGAATCGTGTGCTATCATTTTGCTAAGAGATTGGTTGCATAGTTTTATTGATATTGATTTATTAGTGCATTAAATGTCCCCATCCACTTTAATGGAAAAGTGAAAAAACTCAAATTCAAGTATTTTTTTCTCAGAAACTGTAAGAGCTAGAGTTACCAAATTTGGAGGGGAGGTTTATAATTTAGTGCGAAATTATGAAAAAAAGAATTACACCAATCGGCCTCATGGTGGCGCTATAACAGCCCACTTTACGTTTTGGCATATAACTCTCAACCGTTGGTCGTAAAATAAAAATCATTTTTTTCCCTGGATTCCTTGGGTCATTACGCAACTCCCTATATAGGCCACGCCCATTTGCGTTAGGATAGATTTTCCGCCATTTTGAATTTTCTGCAAAGCACACTTTTAGCTCCTCCTCCCACATATTTTGTCCACATTTTACAAAAATCGGTACACATGATCTCTGGACCCATGCGATAAACATCTCCAAGCGGAATTTTGATAGTCCGTACTGTTCGTCCGTAAATGGCTTCCGAAGTTAGCGGGAGGGGCCCGTTTTACAAAAAACGCCAAAAATCACGAACAAAACATCCAATCAATCCCAAATTTTAATCACATGTCAAGGGTGGTTTACTCAACAAATCCCCAAAAGCATTTCCACTTTGATCCATAGGGGGCGCCACAATTGCGCGAAATGTGACCGTTTGATGCAAAAACATTATTTCGGGGGGGATCAATCCTCTCAAAATGAAACGCAAGCGATCTCAGGAGTGACGTGACAATGTAATTGCCGCAGCCTCCGACGGTATTCCTCCCGGCGTATTGCTCGAGTCCCGGCGGCCGCAACCCGCGACCGGCGTCGGCGCAACCACACTTTGCAATTGCCCTGACTCATACGAGGCCTCTACCTACAGTATGTATAACAACATTCAAAATATTAATAGAACATGACTTGTAAACAACACAATATGAATAGAATTTACAAAAAACATCATTGCAGTATTTACAGTATAAGCGATTCATCTGGGGAACCCCCAAAATCATTTGGGGGGCCCCCATTTTTGGGACCACTGATCTAGAAAAGGTAGGGGACCACTGATCTAAGTGACATATTTGCAGTGGCACTGGCACTATATTACTAAGTAATGCGTTACTGCCCAACACTGTTAAAGGGATAGTTCACCCAAAAAACTACTTTTTTCTATCGATTAGTTACCCCATGGACTTGATGACCAGCGGACCAGTAGGCAGCGGTTCCGGTAGGAGAGACAAAAGAGACTCTTTGCGTCTCCTATCGGAACCGCTGCCGGTCATCAAATTATTGGCTTAGGAATGCGACAAAAACAAAAACATATCCATGAATTCAAATCTCCATGGGGTGACTAATTGATAGAAAAAAGGTCATTTTGGGGGTGAACTATCCCTTTAAAATAACATGCATACTTTCAGGATACATAACACTTTTCAGGATACATAACACTTTACAGCAGAAAACTGTTGGTGAATATTCTAAGTGACAACTTTGAAGTGACAACTTACAAAACTGGAAAGTGTTATGTATCCTGTAAGTATGCATTTTATTTTAAGGCCAAGGACAAATACTGTACAGTTGCGGTAACTTTGACAATGACTGCAAGCATTGTTAGTGAGAAGGAGCGGCAACAGGAGCAACAAAGGAAAGAGACATTCCGTCAGAGAGATTACCGAGAAACTGATGTGTTTATTGTTTGCCAACTTACATCATACTGCCATTACTGGAAATACAAGATGACCTAGAACAGTGCTTATCAAACTTTTTCATGTCAAGGACCACCAAAATGATATGCATTGGGCTGTGGACCCCCATCTAAAAAAAACACATTGAGTGCCAGGGACCCCCAGAAGCAAAGATTCGAGTAACATATTTTCGCTTTAATTCTTTTTTAATGTATATTCAAAGATGTGCACACATTTCCACGATTGATCTGCTATTTTTGAATAGCCAAAGTATAAAATATGGTTAAAGTGCTTAAAATGATGGTGACGCTATATTAACACATTTTGCTGGGGACCCCCTGGTATAACTTTATACTTAAAGAAAAAAAACATGAATTGTGGAAATAGAACTGCTATTTCCACTATTTTTGAAAATGTTTGATAATATGTGGATATTTCTTAACATGTAAATGATTATGACGATTATGCAAAAAAAATATTACGATTATCTCAAATAATTGCGATTAGGCGATTATGTAATAATTGTGACAGGCCTACCTGCACATAGTGGCCGAGCATACCGTTCTATGGAGACCCCTGTACAACCATGCTAGTGTATTCCTGTGATGTTGTAACGACATTTGATGGCGACAAGTATTCTTGCGTAACTTGCATTTTTGCTTATACTTATTTTCCTTAGCCTAGTGTCTGTTGACTAGATACACTTTGGCTATTCAAAAATAGAAGATATACAAGCTCATAGCGCGGCATTATGAGCTTGTATATCTGCTATTTTTGAAAAATCTAGAGATTTTTTGCAAATCTTTGAATATATATATTTTTAAAGCGAACATTTGTGACTGTCAAATGTCACAACAAATGTCTTCATTTAAAAAAAAATATATATTGTTGCTATATCAGTGGTGCTCAAACTTTTTCTTGTCAAGGACCCCCAAAATTATGTTTTTGGCAGCCGATCCCCATCAAAACATGTTGTTCCAGCGATAATTGACTCCAGCGATAATGTGTACCGATTTGCATGATGTTTGGACAAAATTTCTAGGAGTAATATGAAAAAGAAAAGTATTGCAAAAATCGGCCTCCTGGTGGCGCTGTAATAGGGTGTTCAAATGGTGGCATTTGTTCCTCAACGTAGTGCAAATGTGCGTGCAAAGTTTCACCGCCATCGGACGCTGCGTTCATGATTTGCGGCATTTTGTTCAAAACGGGCCACTCCTGCGAACTTTAGATGTCAATCTTAGCCCATCAGGATGAAATATGAAAAATCAAACGGATCCGTCTTGATCACATGACTAGAGATCATGTGTACCGATTTGCGTGACATTTTGATAAAATCTGAAGGCTTAATATCCAAACATGTGTTTTACATAAGTCGGCCTCCTGGTGGCGCTATAAGAGGCAGATGTGAAAAATGCAGGGCAAAGGTTTTTCCTTGGCCTCTAGGGAGTGCACATACACAGTTTAACACAGTTTGGTGCAGTTATAGGTAAAAACTGTTATAGCGCCACCATGAGGCTGATTTGAAACATTTCAAGTGGCATTTCTTCCTCGGTCTAGTGGGAATGTGTGTGCAAAATTTCACAAAAAAAAAACGTGAAAACCAGTGGTGTATGAATGTGTATACTATGGATGTGTGGAACATGGTGTAGTACAGGTGTGTGGATGGAAAGCCGAGCCTATACGAAAATGAATATGGAGCACTGAGGGGAGAGTGCTGGCAGGTCTGAGTTCTTGAGTAAAAGTACAAAAGTATTGGTATCAAAAGGTACCAAAAGTAAAAGTACTAAAATGTTTGAAAAAAGCCGATCTACAAGCTCACAACGCGTCGCGATGCGACGCGTTGTGAGCTTGTAGATCGGCTATTTTCAAATAGAAATAGGGCTAAGTGGTTAATGTATGTTTTATAATGTAATAATATTTCTGCAAAGTAACTAGTAACAAAAGTTTTCAAATAATTGTAGTGGAGTAAAAATACAATATTTTCCTCTGAGATGTAGTGGAGTAGAAGTAAAAGTATTGAAATGTGTAAATACTCCACTAAAGTTAAAACACCTCAATACCTGGCCACCGGGGGCACCCACTTTGAGAAACCCTGCCCTGTGAGGTAGTTAGTTATTGCTCCACGCTCCCTAGGGAGCAGAGAGGGAGGGAGTGGCGGGCTTTATAAGTCCTCCAATTGTCGGCCCCGCCCCCCCTACACACACACACACACACACACACACACACACACACACACACACACACACACACACACACACACAGAGACAGACACACACAGGTTGTTACAAGCTCTGCAATGTTTGTTAGTAAAATATCAAAATAAACAACTCATAATGCAACGTTACTCCACATGAACATTGAGTAGAGTTGTCAGTGTTTAACAGAGTGGTGAAAGCTGCTAAAACACACTTGTGACAACAAGACATTGGAAACAGAAGTGCATTATCTCTATCTGACCCAGCTGAGGTGAGTTTCTACAGGTGACTTAGCATAGCTAATTAGCGGCTTAGCATTAAAGGAATTGATGGAATGTGTGTGTTTAATTTCACTTTTATTTTACTTGGTAAAGCAACAACTAGTCAGGATGAAGCATTGTTGTGTGGTGTGATGTGATGTGAAGTGAATATGTTGTACTGTTGAGCTGTGTTTGATTGTGATGCTAAGCTATGCAGTCCTAGACAGTGGTGTAAAGTGACAAGTACATGTACTCAAAGTACTGTACAATTTTGAGGAGCTTTTACTTTACTGGAGTATTTTACATTTTCAATACTTTTACTTCTACTCCACTACATACCAGAGACAAATATTTTACTCCACTACAATTATTTTTAAAACTTTGGTTACTAGTTACTTTGTAGATTTGGATTATTATTACAAAACATAAGCCGTTTAGCCCAGAGGTCTAAAACAGGGGGTCCGCGACCCCTAGGGGGTCCACGGAGGTACTGCAGGGGGTCCGCGAAATTTGATTAAACAATATTTTTGTTTGAAAAAAAAAAATGTTTTTTCTTTTTTCCCCCAAAAATGTCAAATTGTCTTTAAACATAACATGAATCCATTGCAAACAGATAAATGGAGGCACAATGCACAATAACATGGTATGTTTATACATATTTTGTAGAGAATTTTTATTTTGCACACCTATTAGGGCAGGTGCATAGGAGCAGGCAATATAAAACACAATTGTATACATAAATATACAATATATGTGGTAGCCCCCCCTACCCTACGAGGTAGGGGGTCCCTGCTCCATCTCCCCATCAGTTTGGGGGTCCCTGGCCTGAAAAGGTTGAAGACCCCTGCTACAGCCTATGTAGTTAGGCTATTTGAAAATAGCCGATCTACAAACTCACAACGCGTCACATCATAACGCTTTGTGCATGAGTACTTTTAAGTATATTTTGATGCCAATACTTTTGTACTTTTACTGAAGTAAAGTTTGAATACCAGACTTGTACTTGTAATAGAGTATTTCAAAATTTCTGCATTGGTACTTTTACTCAAGTAAAGATTTTGAGTGCTTATTGCACCACTGGGCCTAGTAAATCACTTCACACATTCATCAGGATCCTGGATGGCTTGGTTCCAGGCTTAACATAATTTATAAAAAACATTTTCAGAAATCTCCAAAAATGAATGGGTTTTCTATCTGTGACACCACAAAATGGCCGCCACTGCTATGCCCTATACGTGTATACAGGGTATTAGCACATGTATAAAGTTACAATTTAATGACTTTGAATACTAAATTGGCCAAATGGTCAAGTATTTTGTAAGAAAGAGGAAAACATTGTGAAAATAGCCGATCTACAAGCTCTATGTATACTAGTCTGTGTATGCTGTGACAGGATACAATTTACATATACTAGGCTGTGAATGTTATGCAGTTATGACAGAATACAGTAGAGCAGTGGTTCTCAAACTTTTTCATGTCAAGGACCCCCGAATTGACACTTATTAGCCCACGGACCCCCATTTCAAAAGATATGCCAGGGACCCCCCTAAGAGAAGATTTTTTACGGCTCTAGCAGTGATTCTCAACTATTTTAATTTCAAGGACCCCCAGTTTGACATGCATTAGGGCTACAGACCCCCATTTAATGGCATATCTATCACTTGGACCGCAATTTATATTGTAAAATCTATGTCAATTTAACTCTGAGAGTGTACAAATGGAACCAAATGGACCCGTTAGGGTCCATTTCGTTCCATTTGTACACTCTCAGAGTTACAGACCCATAAGGGTCCATTTGGTGCCTAATCTATCATTTAGCTGGGGACCCCCTGGAACTCCCTCAAGGACCCCTTTGAGAACCAATGCAGTAGAGTATACGTATACTAGGTATATATGTATATGTGGCTCTCGGTTACTTGAATTATTCTTTCTTTCTTTCTTTCTTTCTTTCTTTCTTTTCTTTCAGATACTCAAGGCTGGCAGAGGTGTTGCAGGGGACACACCCCCCTCCCCCCATCTCTTCATTATAAGCGTGGACTATGAAGACAGGCCATCAGTGGAGGAGGGGAGCAAGAACTGGGCTTCACTACTACAACTAGGAGGTCTAGATGACTCTAATGTAGTCTTTTTTATTTTATTTTATAAACACACACACACAAACACACCCCACACACACATCCGCCCACCGACCCGTACACCCCCACACACATATACATATGACAGATGGCAGATGACATCTGCATCGTAGATGCCCAGAAGACTGAGGTTCTCACCTACAGTGTAACACCCTCCCAGACCATCCACCTCTAACAAAGTACTGGTGAAGCTAACCAGAGAGATGTAAAGTACTGGTGAAGCCAACCAGATGTACGGAGGATGGAGATGGTGGGAGTACGCCCGCTGGAAGGCTCATCCGAGGATGCCCTGCCCTAGAGAACGAGATCTGGAGATCTCTCTCTATCCATGGGTTTGTCTGCATGGGGGATTCCTCCGACGACTTGGTCCGCCACGGCCGAACGGCCGAAGACCTTGTCCTTCTCGGGGGTTTCCCCTGAAGACGGCTGATGAAGACGACTCAAAGTAAAGTAGGAACCTCTTTAGGACTGTCTGTCACGATTATGACATTTTACTTGACGATTAATTGTCGCTCAAATAATTGCAGTGAACTAGGCCGAATTAATTAATTATTGCGTCGTACGCTGAACATTGTAACATTATTAATAAAAAAGTGTCTGTCTTCGTAAACGGGTCAGATATGACAAATAACTTGCATAACTCAACCACTTTATACATGAAAATAGCAGTCTGCTATTTCCACTATTTTTGAAAATGTTTGAAAACATACGAACATTTTTCAACATGGAAATGATTATGACGATTATTCGAAAAAGTATTGCGATTTTCTGAAATACTTGCGACCAGGTGATTATGTAATAATTGTGACATTCCTTCCTTTGCTGGATGCTGCTGCTGCTGCTGCTGCAGTTTGTGTTGTATGATGTTTGTGTCTTTCTTTCTTTCTTTCTTTCTATTATGTAATAATTGTGACATTCCAAATTTTTCCTTTTCCTTTGCTGGATGCTGCTGCTGCTGCTGCTGCAGCTGCAGTTTGTGTTGTATGATTTTTGTTGTATGCTGTTCATGTTTGATGCTGTTTGTATCATGTGCTGATGTGGTTCAACATGTACAGTAGCTTTGTTGCTGTCATGTTGGGGCCCGGTGTGGCAGTGAAACATATTCAGTGACTGTTGGTTTATGGCTCTGGGTGGCTCTCTGTGATAGAGACAATTTGCATGAATGTTTTTTTAGACATAGTCCTCTGTAAATCCGGGCCTTTTGAAAAGGTCACTTCTTGGTAGGTACCAAAAGGTCACTTTTTTCTGGTGTAAAGTGTTGGTGGGGGGGGGACCAAGTTAACCACCCCACCTTAGCATCTGCCAGACTAGTGGTGCACCTCCTACTGGCTCCAATACAGGTCTCCGCCAGGTCAGGGAGGTTATTGTGGCCTAGATCCTGGTGGTGCTATAATAGGCCAATGTGAAAAGGGTGCCATTCCTTCTTAGGCCTTTCAATTGCACATTTGAGGCATTTTGTTCCAAAAAAATGTTTTGCAAAATTAGACCTGCTGGTGGCGCTATAACAGGCCAATGTTAAAAGGGTGGCATTTGTTCCTCAACATAGTGTGAATGTGTGAAAAAGGTCAAACTAGATAAAGTGCTCCTCGGAGCACAGGTCTCCGCCAGGTCAGATACGTTATTGTGGCCTCCTGGTGGCGCTATAATAGGCCAATGTGAAAAGGGTGCCATTTATTCTTAGGTCGTTCACGGCAATCGGACACTGCATTCATGATTTGAAGCATTTTGTTCCAAAAATGTGTTTTGCTAAATTAGACCTGCTGGTGGCGCTATAACAGGCCAATGTGAAAAGGGTGGCATTTCTTCCTCGGCCTAGTGGGAATGTGCGTGTGAAATTTCACGGAAATCGCACGCTGCGTTCATGGTTTGAGGCAGTTTGTTCAAAACGGACCAATCCTGCAAACTTTGGATGGCAACCTTAACCAATAAGGATGGAATATGGGAAATCGGACAGATCAGGGTTGATCACATGACTATAGAGATACTGTGTACCGATTTACATGACGTTTGGTTAAAAACTGTAGGAATAATGTGAAAAAATGGGTTTTGCACAAATCGGCCTCCTGGTGGCGCTATAACAGGCCCATGTGAAAAATTTGAGGCAGAGGTTCTGAATTGGCATCCAGGGAGTGTGTGTGCACAGTTTCGCAGCGACCGGGCCAACGGTGCCGGAGATTTGGTGGTAACACACGGACACACGGACGGACGGACACACGGACGGACGGACACACGGACGGACACACGGACGGAGGGTAAAACATACTCTCTCGCCATGCCTTACGGCCTGGCGGAGACAAAAAGTGCCAGGAGGGGGCTAGAAGCCCAAAGGGCTTAAAGGTAGGGTAAGTGATATTTTTGGGTTAAAAGAAAAAGTATTTTTTTAAAAGGTTAAAGCACTATATTCTGATAGTAATCATTACTATAGAGTGTTTGTTCAGTAACAGGAGTCTCCCCGTATCTCCAGCTCTTTAATAAACAGAAAATACATTTTCCGGTAGGTGTCAAAATCTCAGCCAATCAGGAGAAAGTACCCACTTTTAAGCTTAATTTTTATAGTGTTCGAACAGTTCCAATTTCATTTCTTAGTGTCATCACTTCCAATTTCACTTTCACTATATTCTGATAGTAATCATTGCTATAGAGTGTTTGTTCAGTAACAGGAGTCTCCCCGTCTCTCCAGCTCTTTAATAAACAGAAAATACATTTTCCGGTAGGTGTCAAAATCTCAGCCAATCAGGAGAAAGTACCCACTTTTAAGCTTAATTTTTATAGTGTTCGAACAGTTCCAATTTTGCCTGCTCATTTCTTAGTGTCATCACTTCAAATTTCACTTGTTTAATCTATATCCTGATTGAGTTCTCTATCCTGATTGGATAAAATTGGAAATGAAACTGAAACTGAAACGAAAATGCATTTTCTGCTTTATAAAGAGCTGGAGAGACAAGGAGACTCCTTTTACTGAACAAACACACTATAGCAATGAGTACTATCAGAATATAGAGCTATTTAACACTTATTTTAACCAAAGAAAATCACTTACCCTACCTTTAATAGTACCAAAGTAAAATATTGCAGACACTAGGTAGGTGTATTCAATTGGCGGGTGATTTGTGATGTTTATTCTTCCTAGGAGTGTATCTCACAGTACTTCTCACTCTGTAGCCTTGACGTATGTGCTGCCTCTGGTGTTAACTACATTGGATCCATTGGAATGGAGGTTCTTTTTTCAATTACATTTCCGGAAAAAATAGTGGTTTTGGACATACAAGGTTTCCACCCTGGGTACAATAAACCCGACAGGGACAGTACAGACGTGTTTGCCAATCTTTGCTAACATTAAACCAGACAAAGAGTGATTTGTGTATTGATCTATATATCGATTCATCTCAGCAGCTTGTGACAGAATATTAGACATGCGCCGCGGAAGTTCAGCGGATTAGATGACATTGCATTGTATTGATCACACATGGTTCAGTCATTACAGGAGCCACTACTGCAAGGCAGTAGAGAGTCAGTAATACGGCTGCGTAAGGCAGTAGGGGAGTCAGTGATAAGGCTGCATAAGGCAGTAGGGAGTCAGTGATAAGGGAGCATAAGGCAGAAGGGAGTCAGTTATAAGGCTGCATAAGGCAGTAGGGAGTCAGTAATAAGGCTGCATAAGGCAGTAGGGAGTCAGTGATAAGGGAGCATAAGGCAGAAGGGAGTCAGTTATAAGGCAGTTGGGAGTCAGTAATAAGGGAGAATAAGGCAGTAGGAAGTCAGTAATAAGGGAGCATAAGGCTATAAGGAGTTAGTAATAAGGCAGCATAAGGCAGGAGCCAGTAATAAGGCGGCATAAGGCAGGAGTCATTAATAAGGCAGCATAAGGCAGGAGTCAGTTATAAGGCAGCATAAGGCAGTAGGGAGTCAGTAATAAGGCAGCATAAGGCAATAGGGAGTCAGTTATTAGGGAGCATAAGGCAGGAGGGAGTCAGTAATATGGCAGCATAAGGCAATAGGGAGTCATTAATAAGGCAGCATAAGGAAGGAGGGAGTCAGTAATAAGGCAGCATAAGGCAATAGGGAGTCAGTAATAAGGGAGCATAAGGGAGTAGGGAGTAAGCAATAAGTGAACATAAGGCAGTAAGGAGTCAGTAATAAGGGAGCATAAGGGAGTAGGGAGTAAGCAATAAGGCAGCATAAGGCAGTCGTAGGGAGTAAGCAATAAGGCAGCATAAGGCAGTAGGGTGTCCGCAATAAGGCAGCATAAGGCGGTCGTAGGGAGTCAGTAATAAGGCAGCATAAGGCAGTACAGAGTCAGTAATAAACAAGCATAAGGCAGTCATACGGAGTCAGTAATAAGCCAGTATAAGGCAGTAAGGAACCAGCAATAAGCTAGCGTAAGGAAGTACCGAATCAGTAATAAGCTAGCATAAGGCAGTCGTAGGGAGTCATTAATAAGGCTGCATAAGGCAGTAGGGAGTCAGTAATAAGGCTGCATAAGGCAGTAGGGAGTCAGTAATAAGGCTGCATAAGGCAGTAGGGAGTCAGTAATAAGGCTGCATAAGGCAGTAGGGAGTCAGTAATAAGGCTGCATAAGGCAGTAGGGAGCCAGTAATAAGGCTGCATAAGGCAGTAAGGGAGTCAGTAATAAGGCTGCATAAGGCAGTAGGGAGTCGGTAATAAGGCAGCATAAGGCAGTAGGGAGTCAGTAATAAGGGAGCATGTCTCCAAAAGACCATGCATTTCTGCCCATAGAGGGCGCCACATCACATATGATAAGCTGGACCGTTTGTCATAAAAACACCATTGCCCCCCAGCTTCTTCAGGACCTAACAGCTGCAACCCATGACACAGCCCTGGGTAGGCAGTCCAGCTTGCCAGAGATACAGCATACAAGCCTTAAAGTGACCCTTTTCTAGTCTTCTTCTTTCTGTTTTCACTTTCTTGTATATGCTCCTCAGAAGAAATTGTACATGTGTGACAAACAATAGTAGTATGACTATTAATACAGTATATTTGAAACATGACAAACCGAAAGTGCTATGCTGATGAATTTGCCATATCAGGGATCTCCACAGGCATTGCACTTCCCTGATTGGCTGACCCAACCCACGGGGCTTTGCGGATTGGTCAAGCTTTGCGTATCGCTCATGTCACGCTGTACCAATATAAGCGATAACATATGAACAGTTCTCAGTCCTCCCATTCTTTGACAGGGCAACATTAGATCGATCCGCTCTGACCCACACAGTGTTTCTGGTTGTGTGTGAAATGTTCTGCTGGCCCGTGCATCTGAAAGGCCTAAAGAAGGTCTATCATGCTGCTGTGGCCGTGGGGCACAAGGTGTACTCATTCGGTGGATTCTGTTTAATCCCTGCGATGTCCGACAAACGGAGCTACATGTGCATGTACATCTGTTACATGGATCCCATCGACGTGCACGTCTTCAACACTGTGTCCCTGCGCTGGATCAAGCTGCCACCGGTGACAACAGGGAGCGGTGAACTCCCTCCCGAGGTTTCCTACATGCGCCACAGCCACACGGCTGTGCTGATAGAAGACGTCATCTACATCTGGGGCGGGAGCACGTACAGGGAGCACAGCAACGTGCTCTATGCGTTTGACGTGGGCACCCACGGATGGTTCAAGCCCCGGGTCTCGGGCATCGTTCCGGAGTCGAGGTACCACCACTCGGCCTGTGTCCTGGGGAGGGTCATGTATATCTTTGGAGGGTTCAACCTGCTGACGAGATACACTAATGACATTCACAAGTTGGACACCGCCACAATGGCCTGGACCTTCGTTAACACGAGAGACACTCAGGCGCCTGCTACGACATGCCACTCCGCCACCATCATTGGCAAAAGTATGTTTGTATTTGGCGGCAGAGGGGACCAGGACAAAAATCAGTACAACATCGTCAGAGTGTTTGACACGGAGACCAACTGCTGGCTGAGCACGCCCTCTGCACAGCTTCTTCCAGAAGGGCGCGCGGATCACTTGGCCTTCGCCTACAACGGAGAGCTGTACATATTCGGCGGCGACAACTTCCGTCTGGGCGAAAGCGTCAACGATCTGTGGAAATTCAATCCGGCGACTTTCTCCTGGAAGAAGGTCGAGTGCAAGGGGAAAGGCCCGTGCTCGTGGATGTCCAAGATGTGCTGTTGCATGGTGGAAGATCGTGTCGTCCTATTCGGAGGATACTCCACGCCCACTCCGGTAAACGGCGGCGACCTCGAAGACGAGGACGACGCCGAGGTGTGTGACCTGTACATCTTAGACTTAACTCCTAGCTTGAAGACATTATGCAAGCAAGCTGTTATTCTGTATGGTCTGGAGCACTCGGAACTCCCGAACGACATCAAGTGGGAGCTGGCGGCCATGGCTACCGACAGCAACGGGAAAACTAACATGAGTGTGCTGGCTTCCAGCGGGCCCACTAAAACAAAAAGGCAGAGAACAAGTTCCAGGCACTGGGACAGCAGAAAGGGGAAGGCGAGGAGATCGCTGCCCTTAAAAAGGCTCCCTTCGTTCAGATGGGAGAGAAGGCAGGGCGCTGAATGCTTGAGTGATCCCACTGGGAACTAATCATAGCATCATACTACTCTACAACTGGCTTTTTTAATGGTTTTTATTCTATTTTGTTCTCCGCAAGTGAGTTAAACGAGCTCATCGTTTACACAACACCATAAATGCAATAGCTTACATTTTACTAATATAGATTGTGCCCCAGGCGACAACAAAAGCCAGGTGAAAATGTGTTCACGACATATCAATTCATTTACAAAGACAACGAGTAAGTAGTGTTGCATTTTTTCCCTTCGTTTTATTCATAGTTTTGTTTTATTTTTTGTAATTTTTCTTCAATTCAATTTAGTTTTAGTTAGAGTGGGTTAGCGTCGTTTCGGTTTCGTTTTTTAATGTTTAACAATGTGTCGTTTTTTTGTTCAGTTTGTATTGTTTGAACAGGTTTTTAGTTATCAGTTTCAGTATTAGTTTTGTTTTATGTTTTTATTACATCAGTAGCATTTGTCAGGGGAACAATTCAAGACGTTCAGAACACTTTGTCATGTAGACATCCCAGTCTCAATGAACCTCTTATCTCCTTATTTTAACTTTTTTTGTAAATGAATGCCCTACTTCGCCATACTAAAGTGTCACACAAAAGTAGCAAATTGAGCTGATCTGCAGCTTGTAGATCAGCTATAGTTTTGCTTTTTTTTATTTGAATCCTGGAAAGTAACAAGTTTTGGAGATATGAGGTTTCACCGACAGAGACGATATGCAACAATGCCTCCTCATGCTTATGTTGATACATTTGACCAAATCGTCAGACTAAAACTAAGGACATTTATTTTATATAGTTTTATTTCATCCAGTCTAGTTTCTTTTTCAGTGAACTTTTTTTTCACCTATTTTTAATTTAAAGTTTTTAGCTTAAAAGGTAGGGTAAGTGATTTACTTTGGTTAAAATAAGTGTTAAATAGCTCTATATTCTGATAGTACTCATTGCTATAGAGTGTTTGTTCAGTAAAAGGAGTCTGCCATGTCTCTCCAGCTCTTTATTAAACAGAAAATGCATTTTCAGCGCTCTCTCCTGATTGGCTTAAATGTTGTCACCTACCTGAAAATGTACTATATTCTGTTTACCAAAGAGCTGGAGAGACCCCTGTGACAGAACAAACGCTCTGTAGCAATGATTACTATCAGAATGTAGTACTTTAACCTTTTAAACAAATATAATAATAATACCAACACATATCACTTACCCTACCTTTAGGTTTTATCCTTGTTCGCAGAAATTCTGTGAACCATCAAAGGTCACCGTTTATCAGTGTGTTCCTTCACAACCAGATATAATGACTTCTACCAAACCATCTACAGTGGTTGTCAGACATTTTCATGTCAAGGACCCTCAAATGAATATGTATTTGGCCATGGACCCCCCTCTGAAAAGAATGTGTCCGGGGACCCCCATACAAGAATAGTGTTAAAATGTCTCCAAAATATTAAAAATGTGTCAAAATCATTCAAGATATGTAGCAGATGCGTTGACGTTGTGAGCTTGTAGACTTTTCTAATAACCAAGGCATACAAGGGTTAAAGTGGTTAAACTCATTTTGATGCTTTATCAACTAAATTAGCTGGGGACCCCCTGGAACCCCCTCAAGGGCCCTTGAGGGTCTTCACGCCCACTTTGAGAACCTGATAGCATCCGTGTTTGGCAGACACATTTAGAGCTTCCAACTGTAGTTCCTTCCTATGATTCAGAACGCTAGCTGCTGCTCGATTCCTTACTAACACATGCAAGATAGTGGAGCATATCACTCCAGTTCTTAAATCCTTACACTGGCTCCCTGTGTAAAGAATTTAGCAGTGGTGAAAAAAAGTACTCAAATTCTTTACTCAAGCAAAAGTATCAATACTGCAATGTAGAAATACTCTGTTACAAGTAAAAGTCGTGAATTCAAAATGTACTTGAGTAAAAGTACAAAAGTATTGGTATCAAAATATATACAAAAGTAAAAGTACAAAAATGTTTGAAAATAGCAGATCTACAAGCTCACAACGCGTCGCGATGCAACGCGTTATGAGCTGGTATATCGGCTATTTTCAAATAGCCTAAAATAGGTCTGTAAAGTAACTAGTAACTAAAGTTTTCAAATAATTGTAGTGGAGTAAAAGTACAGTAATTGTCTCTAAGATGTAGTGGACTAGAAGTAAAAGTACTCCACTAAAGTAAAAGTACCTAAAAATGTTACTTAAAGGACGACTTCACCCATTTTCAACCTATCTTCCTATAATAGGTCCTCACTAATGCTCATGATAAAACTGTACCATTTTTTTCTACTCAGTCTGTGTCTCATTAGACTGAAAGAACGAGCCCAATCGATGGTCTTGAAGGGCGGATCCAAACCCAGCCGCCCCGGATTCGTGCGGCGCTTCCTATTGCTTCACCAATCTATGTCCCCGCCACCAATCTATGCACCGAGTGCCGCGCTACGAGCTTGTAGATCTGCTATTTTTGAAAAATCGTGAAAATGTGTGCAAATCTTTGAATATATATATATTTTTTAAAGCGAACATTTTTAACTCAAATCGTTGCTTCTGGGGGGTCCCTGGGACAAAATATTTTGATGGGAGTCCGCGGCCAAATACATATCATTTTGGGGGTCCTTGACATGAAAAAAGATTGAGCACCACTGATATAGAAACATACGTTTTTCAGAATACTGTTGAGATTTAGGAGACATGTAGAATCGGCTTCAGGTCTCAATGGGTATAATTTCAAAATACTACTGTTGGTCCATAAAGCTTTGAATGGTTTAGGGGCCAAAATACATTTCTGATCTTGTGCGATATCATGAACCTTCCAGACCTCTCAGGTCATCTGGGAAAGGCCTGCTTTCTGTTCCTACAACCAAAAATAAACGTGGGGAGTGAGCGTTTAGTTTTTTATGCACCATATAATCTGGAACAAACCGCCACTCGTATTTATTTTAAAACCCAACTAAAAGACCTTTCTGTTTGCCCGCTGCCTTTAATCGAGTTATTCTTCTTTTTTTCTCTTCTCTATTAATTTGTACTTATTTTTGTTTTATGCGTCCTAATGTCATTTTGTAATTGTGTTGCCTTTGCTTGATGTTCTGTGTAAAGCACATTGAATTGCCTTGTTGTTGAAACGCGCTATACAAATAAAAACTGCGGCGCCTGTGTGGACGCGCGCACACGCACACACACACACACACACACACACACACACACACGCTACTCCCTTTTAAAACCCTAAGTCAATAAATTGCTTGCCTTCCGTTAACCCTTTCAATCCGGGAACGCACACCGTGTTATTTTTAGATTTCCTTCGGCTATTCAAAAAAATAGCAGATATACAAGCTCATAGCGCGGCACAGAGTGCCGCGCTATGAGCTTGTAGATCTGCTATTTTTTTGAAAAATCGTGAAAATTGCTAGCAGATCTTTGAATATTTGTAACTCAAATCTTTGCTTCTGGGGATTCTACAAACATCTTCTAAATCCTGACAGTTTTCTATGTCAGTGGTCCTCAAACTTTTTCATGTCACGGTATTTTGTTCCAGGGACCCCCAGAAGCAAAGATTTGAGTTGAAAAATGTTTGCTTTAAACAATATATATATATTCAAAGATTTGCACCAATTTTCAAGATTTTTCAAAAATAGCCAAATACGTCTAAAAACGACACACAGATGCGTTCCCGGTCTTAACGGGTTAGAACGCAAACTAAGCGGAGCTGCGTGTGTTGGTTTAACGTGATTGGCGACTAGCAGACAGGTGGCCGGTTTCATTCTCTACACATGTTCATCATCCAAATTAAAATCATCATCGTCTCAGAACGTCTTCTGAGCTTTTGACAGGGTATTATGTAAGTGTGTTTAGGGGACGGGGACGGGGGGGCGCGGGGGGGGGGGGGGGATTATGCCACACAGGTTCATCAAGTACATTCTTAAAGGAGTAGTTCACCCAAAAAAATTACTTGTTTACTAGCAATTAACAGACCCCATGAAGCCTTGAATTCATGGAGATTTTTTTCTTGTCGCATTCCTGAGCCAGTAATTTGATGACTGGGTCATCGGTCAGTAGGAAACTCGTCCTCCTACCGGAGACTCCGCCGGTCATCAAATTATTGGCTTATGGAATGCAACAAAAACTAAGAAGTCTTCATGAATGATGCGACGCGTTGTGAGCTCGTAGATCGGTTGTGTTCAAAAGATTTTAACACATTTTATACATATACCTTCTGAGACGGGACATTGTGCATAATGAGTACTTTTACTTTTGGTACTTTAAGTATATTTTGATTCCCATTTTGTACTTTAAAAAAAAAACATTTTATTTTTTCTACATTGGAGTATTGATACTTTTACTTAAGTAAAAATAAATTGTGTACTTATTCCACCACTGTTTCCGAGAAAGATAAGAGACGCCCAGAAAAGTAATATCACAGTATATAATACAGTTTTTGTATATTATAATATATTCACTTGAACCCCAGCATCCATATTCTTGGGGGAACATTGGCCAAAAATATACAAGCTCACAACATGACAACACATTGTGAGCTTGTAGATTGGCAGTGTTTGGCAGAGAGATTGGGTGTAGACAGGAAAAACACAGCACAAGCATAATTCAGGTCCAGTTTACTAGTCTAGAGTGTTTTAAGTGGTTAACAACCTGTATAATAGTCTATCTATATGAGCCGTTTGAACTTATAAGATACGTGTCATTGATTGAGTCTCAAAAATAAGGACCAAAGTGAGTCACATATCAGTTCAGCCCCCCCCCCCCCAAAAAATAAAATAAAATAAATAAATAAATAAATAAAACATATCATATTTGAACTGGGGACCCCACACCAAGTAATGCATAAGTACTTGGAATGTAGGAGTTGAGGCATTACATTTTTGTAGATCTGCTATTTTTGAAAAATATTGAAAACATTTTTATTGTTATTTTTTCCAAAAAACTGTTGCAATGGAGGATCGTGTTGGAAATATTATTGTTCCAGGCGTTAGTCGGGACCCTCCGCCGTCTCGCACGCACGCTCTGTTTACATGCACTTCCGCGGCAGGGATTCTACAGCACGAAACGTATAACGTAAGTGGATGGAAGAAAAGCAGGCACTGTGAAGGTATAATATTTTAATAAACCTCTGGCACCCAATGTGTTAAAAGTCCTTCAATTGTCACATCTGGGGACCCCCCCTCCCAAAATCATGTGGGGGGACCCGTCTGAGGGTCCAGACCCAGAGGTTGAGAAACACTGCAATAAGGGACACGTCTTTTAATTTCCAAATAAGGGACGATTCTGTACGTCAGGGGACGGCTGGCAACCCCAGGCCGGCGTGTTGATACCCAACACATCACGGTGTTCCAGAGGCGGTGGAGCAAGCAGTGTGTGAGCTTAAAGATGGAAGCTGCTATCAGGACGTCAGCCAAGCATTCTGGGAGCACTGGAGAGTAGAAGGACAACCTTGTGGACCGAATGATGCCGAGATTGTTTTAGCCCCAACACCAGTCTGAATGTGAAAAAAAAAATCCTTTTCTTTTTTCACAAAGAACCAGGAGATAACGTGATCCGGAGATTTACCGCTCCATTCACTTCCTGGTTCATTTATTCGGAAAATAACCTGTATCTCGGCTCCTGTGTTTTACTATGTTTTTTTTTGGCGAGACATGCTATTTTCAACGGCGTTTAACAAGCGAACGGGAGGGTAGAGTGAAACCCTCCGTGATTATAGCAACCATCAGGGGATTGATCATACTGGATATGCATATTCTGTGACGACTAGGTAGGAAAGAAGATCAAAAATATCGCTGGCAGTCAGGGCTTTATTTATTCATTTACTCTGGCAGTGGAAGAGTTAAGACCAAAAATGTATAGTGTCATATCTCCTTATACTCCCGACAGCGTAGATGAAAAAAGAAAGGCAAAGAGAAAAAAAAAGTGATAAAAAGAGGAAATAACAACGATTTTACGGAGCTCACACAGAAGCTGCCTTCTCCCTGTATGGCGCTTCCAGTCTTTCTACTTCCCTTTCTCTATTTATGGAAAGAGATGATGGAACTTGCACCCAAAAAAAAAGAAAATCACCCACTGTTTTACACCTGTAAACCTGTGATGTGACAAGAAATCATCCACTGTTATACACCTGTAAACCTGTGATGCAAAATGTGTTAATATAGCATCACAATAATAATAAATAATAAATAAGCAGATAGCAGATAGCAGATATACAAGCCACGATATAAGCTTGTAGATCTGCTATTTTTGAAAAATCGTGAAAATGTGTGCAAACCTTTGAATATATATATTTTTTAAGCGAACGTGTGCTTCTGGGGGTCCCTGGAACAAAATATTTGAGATGGGGGTCGGCGGCCAAATACATATCATTTTGGGGGTTCTTGACATGTAAAAGTTTGAGAACCATTGGCCTACATTGTATACCAGAAACTTGACACTGATTGGCCATTGGCCTGGACAGAGACATTATTTACAGTCATAATTGTAAATCTGCGGAACCGTTCACCTGGGCTGGTGAGGGGATACTACTCAGCTCCCTAACACGCACCAAGATCAAGATAAAACCATGGCGCCATCAGTGGTGGAAAAAGTACTCAAATGTTTCACCTTAGTAAAAGTATCAATACTGCAATGTAGAAGTACTCTGTCACGTAAAAGTACTCTGTCAAGTAAAAGTCCAGAATTCAAAATTTACTTGAGTAAAAGTACAAAAATATTGGTATCAAAATGTACTTAAAGTATCAAGAGTAAAAGTACTGAAATGTCTGAAAATAGCCGATCAAATGTCTGAAAATAGCCGATCTACAACGCGTTGCATCGTGACGCGTTGTGAGCTTGTAGATCGGCTATTTTCAAAATAGCCTATGTATAAAATGGGGCTAAAGTGGTTAATGTATGTTTTATAATGTAATAATGTATATCTGCAAAATAACTAGTAACTAAAGTTTTCAAATAATTGTAGTAGAGTAAAAGTACAATATTTGCCTCTGAGATGTAGTGGAGTAGAAGTAAAAGTATAGACAATTGGGAAATTCTCCAGTAAAGTAAAAGTGCCTCAAAATTGTACTTTAAGTACAGTACTTGAGTAAATGTACTTAGTTATTCTTTACACCACTGGGAGCCATTAATTATTAGCAAATCCCCCATGTGCCAGGTTGTCCTATCTACAGCGTGTTTACCTGACTGACGGTGAGTCAACACTGGAGCTGACAACTCATTCAAAAGACATGGGTATGATTGCACAGTTGGCAATTGTGGTCTGGGTGTGTTTGCTTGAATATGATTGCTTTAGCCTGGTCTGAATTGGACGGGTAGGTTTTGAAACGATGCTTTGGCACAGAGAAAGGGGGAGGGAGGGAGGGGGAGGGAGGGGGGGGGGGGGGGAGAGAGAGAGAGAGAGAGAGAGAGAGAGAGAGAGAGAGAGAGAGAGAGAGAGAGAGAGAGAGAGAGAGAGAGAGAGAGAGAGAGAGAGAGAGAGAGAGAGAGAGAGAGAGAGAGAGAGAGAGAGAGCTAAAACAAACCATTTAATCAGGTCATTGACAGCTTCCCACAGATCCATCACGGCACATTTGGGAAGTTACAAAGTACATTAACGATAAATGATTTATTGACGTACACTAAGCAAATAACCATCACGTCTGTACAACGTTTCCAACAATGTCAACAATGTGGAAGTTAAATAAACCGGCCTTATTAGTAGTATATGAGTAGTAGTGGCGGCAGAGATTGATTTGCAAATTAAATTGTAATACGATCATGACTTATATACACCGCACAGTGAGGTTCGCTAGCATTTACTGAGTATTATTCACTTGTTGAGCTTTTCCCATGAATTCAGTGGCTATGGACAAAATGTAAACACATAAGAAGGCTAAAAAAAGAAAAGCCATGAAAAAAGCCGGGCTTCCCAAACTTAGCCTCAAGTTCGAGACCCAAAAAGATAGATTTGATGTCTCCTAGGGACCCGAACGTACACACATACATTATGTCGTTTAATCGTTTGACACTTAACCCATTAAGACCGGGAAAGCGGCTGTCATTTTAGATTTGAACCATTATCTTAACCTTAGGCTATTCATAAATAGCAGATGTACAAGCTCATAGCGCGAGTGCCGCGCTATAAGCTTGTAGATCTGCTATTTTTCGAAAAATCATGAACATTTGTGCAAATCTTTGAATATATATATATTTTTCAAAGCGAACGTATGTTGCTAAAATCAGTGTTTCTCAAACTTCTTCATGTCAAGGACCCCCAAAATGGTATGTATTTGGCCGCGGACCCCCATCTCAAAATATGTTGTTCCAGGGACCCCCCAGAAGCAAAGATTTGAGTAAAAAAATTGCTTTAAAAAAATGTATATATATTCAAAGATTTGCAAAAAAAAATCAAGATTTTTCAAAAATAGCAGATCTACAAGCTCATAGCGCGGCACTCGGTGCTGCGCTATGAGCTTGTATATCTGCTATTTTTGAATAGCCAAAGTATAAAATAATGGTTAAAGTGGTTACACAGATGCGTTCCCGGTCTTAGAGGGTTAAACCCTATATGGTTGATGGTCCCTCAGGGCTAGACTGGTGCCTTTTCTGTTTTCTGCTATTGTGGGGAAGGCTTTCGCTGAGAATAGCCGATTGACTCACAAGCTCACAAGATGCGTTGTAAGCTTGTCAATCGGCTATTTACACATACAGTGGTCACCAGTCCAATCATGCGCGATCTTCAAACGGCCGCCTATTGGACTCCATAGGGTGGGATCAGTGTCGTTGGGTACCTTTTAAAGTTGACGCCCACAGATTCTTAGCGCCTCCCATTGAAACGATCAGAACGTGTAGTGTGGCCGTTCAGCCACGAGGTGGCGCTTGGTGCCAAAATGTACTTAAAAAAATTAAGTACAAGTAAAAAGTTAAAGTACTCGTTATGCAGAAATTCCCGTTTCACATGTTGTCAAAATCGTCATGTCATAATAGGCTACATTATAGAAGGTATATGTCTATTTATGAATAGATTAATTTAAGTAAATACATTGATTCATTAATGTAAAAATAATCTGGGCTAATATTAATTATTATTATTATTATAATAATAATAATAATAACTAGGCTACAAAGTATTGGCATCAAACTGTGCTTAGTTCGTTTTCAAATAATTGTAGTTGAGTAAAATAACTTACTTTACACCACTGTTGTTCTTTAAATCTAATTAGTATTATTAACGATAGATTGTAACATCTACAAAGTACATCTTGAACTTGAACCGTGAAGGTACAGGGTAAAGTATTTTCTACAAAAGTAGCAGATCTACAAGCAAACTACAGTATCTGTGTGTCTGTGTGCCTTTTATTATTAAAGATAAGCTCTATGGAAGTGTTTAATCTTGTGCCATTAAGCATCTTTCTCCTATAGCCGATCTACAAGCTCACAATGCCTGGTGATGCGATGCATTGTGGAGTGATTGATGCAACTTGATCTTGATCTCTGCGATTAATTGTAGCCTAAACAAAGCAAGACACGAGACAACAGCCCCTGCCTCCTGAGTCCTGATCAAGAAGAACTGTGGCTGTTTTAGATTGTTGAAAAAGCCACAATATTAGTTAAACTCATTAACCACTTCAGCCTTATATAAACGTGGTCCATTTTAAAAATAGCAGAACTAAGCTACATGTTGTGAGCTTGTAGATCTGCTATTTTCAATTTTGACATAACATCTACAAAAGTAGCACATCTACAAGCTGTGCACACGTGTACTTTCTGTGCGAACTGTTAATAAACTATTCAATCAAACTATCTGTGTGTGTGTCTGTGTGCCTCTAAAGATGAGCTCTATGGACGTGTTTAATCTTGTGCCATTATAGCCTACTGTAAGCAGCTCTCTCCTATAGTCAATCGACGCCGTAAATCGACGCTCATTAGCAACCAACACATTACACGTTAATTTACATGTAAGGTCACAACATGTTTTGTTTATAAAGTACCGCCATGTCCATTGACGTCATTATTTCTTTCATGGGTAAATGACATGGATGGAGGTCATTAGTTTCCAAAGTGCTTCCAATCTGTGTGTGTCTGTGCGCTCAGAAACGTTTGATGGTGGAAAGTAACTAAGTACTTTTACTCCATCCCCCCCTTGGCTGATTGAGACGGTGCACAGACGGAGAACAATGGCTATCATGGCCACGGTCAATACCTGCCTGGCCATGAAGACCAGAGAGCCGACTGAATGTGTGTCGCTAACAGTGCTGCCATGTCTGATTAAATGAAGTTGTTAAGTTGCTTGCTCTAAAGCAGCCTTACAGCGTTTCGCAGGTTCGAATCCCGGTAACCGCGTCACTCCCCGTCTCTCCCTGTTTCCTGTCAATCTCCACCAGAAATAGCCCCCAAAAATATCTTTAAAATAAAAAAGAGAAAAGACAATATTTTTTAATTTAGTGATACCGCTATGGTTCTTTAAAGGAATAGTTCACCCAAACAATTACTTATTTTCTATCAATTACACACCCCATGAAGCCTTGAATTCATGGCGATTTTTTTGTTTTTGTCGCGTTGTTTTATTGTTTTGTGATTTTATGATTAAAAAAATGGAAGGCTTTTGGACGTGCACGGTTTCCATCCGGCAGCAATGAAATACTACAGTGCAGCGTACAGGGAGAATTAAGCGGCCATGCTGTTCCTGATATACATTTGTACTCTATCAGACCCATGAGTCATTCTACTCACACAAATCATGACTCCACTGTCATCCATGAGGCCTTGTAGCACTGGAGGAAGTCACCAAGGACCAGAGGGGATTATCTAAGGCTGGGAAAAAATGCTCTGTGCAACCACAAAAGAAAAAACGTCAAGGCTACCAAAGGCAAGGCTGGCCAACTAACCAGACAGTGGTCGTCGCTTCTCGCTGCCTTCTCCTGTTCGCATTGCTAAGCCAATGATGATTGATGAATACTTTTTTTGGGGGTGAACTATCCCTTTAACCACTGAAAATCGACTGCATTTTATAGACTACTTTTCTCATGTACGATCACATTTCCCCCCTTCGCACACCGATGGCGGAGGAAACCATGCAAGTGGTTTCAGTGTCTTGCTCAAGGACACTTCCGAGAAGCCAGGAATCGAACCCGGAAAATTCAGATTTCCAAGACGGGCCGCTCTACCACCTGAGCCACTGCCACCCGAACGCCCGTATGTTTTTTTTTTTGGAGGACAACAACATTGAGTGACGGATGCTGATTTAAAATGAGCCCCCACCGGTTGTTACAATGTTGCCGGTGTGCCCTTGAGCAAGAACCTTCAACGTAGTTATGAACAACTCTTATAATGGCAGATTTTTTCAACTGCCAGGCAGAAAGAAACCTTGCATTTCCATATTTCAATTTTGTTTTGTATTTCTGTTTCAGTAAATGAATGCTCTACTCCATCATACAAGAGTGTCACGCACAAGGAGGTGAAAATAGCAGATCCACAAGCTCACAAGATCTGCTATTTTCACTTACAAAAGGATTCCACCCGACAGCAACAATGTACGAATGATATGCACAGACCTCCCCCACACATACACTCTCTCTCTCTGTCTCTCTCTGTTCATCTTTGACTGCGATATTGCTGCAATTCATTAGATATGCATATGCACATTACCTAAACAGTAATCGCAGATATTATTGTACAGTATATATGCACATCACCTCCTGCATATTGATAAGCTAATGTATCTGTCTAAAGGCAAGATCTTATATTTGTTTCTCACTGTACTGCAAATATATTTTTATTATTCATTATTATTACAATTATTATTATTATTATTATTATTATTATTATTATTATTATTATTATTATTATTATTATTTCTTACCTTACTTAATATATTATTATTAGTAGTATAGGATTTTGCACTTTTTGTTGAACAAAATTAACCTGGCCAATACAAAAAAGAAAAAAATCGGGTCTGGCACCGCTCCGTTGTGAATCCATTTCCTGCTCCCGAAGTCTGGGGTGACCAATCAGGGCCCAGTATTCAAATATGGGAGACTGTAATTGGTAGTACTGTAGGTCTAACCAATTGCGTCCAGAGCCATTCTTTTGATCCCGCCCCTTGGAATAACAACTTGCAAAAATGGCCCCATAGAAGCACCAGACTCGTATCCACGCAGTGATAATAGTCTGGCCACGCGAGGCTAGAACAAAAATGCCACCAAAATGTGTAATGTCCCGACACCACCCATTAAAAGGGATAGTTCATCCCCATTTCTGACTAATAAAGTATATTCAATCAATATAAACATCAAAAACTTTTCGCTGCTTGCAGTTGTATAAGTTATAGTGACATGTAAAACTTTCTTGATTCTACACACACACGGTACGCCCTCTATTATAGGGGGTACTGTGTGTGTGTGTGTGTGTGTGTGTGCGCGTGCGTGCGTGCGTGCGTGCGTGCGTGCGTGCGTGTGTGCGTGTGTGTGTGTGTATGTGTCTGTGTGTGCGTGTGCGTGCTTACAATTGCAAGCAGTGAAAAGTTGTATTTATTTATTTTTATTGATTGAATACTTTATTACCCTGAAATGTAAAGAAGCAGCCATACAGTCGGTATATACACATTATGCATACATAATGTATGCGTGTATACAAGTAGTCAGGAGTCATGGAGTTCATGCGGCATCATTTTGATTAAACAGGGCACTTTGCTGTTACATGAGCGCTGTGGTGCATGTGTGTGTATAGACAGAGAAGAGCTGTCTGTCTGCACATCTTGCACGCGCGCACACACACACACACACACACACACACACACACACACACACACACACACACACACACACACACACACACACACACACACACACACACACACACACACACACAAACACACATACACACACACCCAAGTGGTGGAAAAAGTACTCAAATGTTTTACTTAAGTAAAAGTATCAGTACTGCAAAGTAGAAGTACTCTGTTAAAAGTAAAAGTCCGGAATTCAAAATTTGCTTGAGTAAAAGTACAAAAGCATTGGCATCAAAATATACTTAAAGTAGCAAAAGTAAAAGTACTCAAATGTTTGAAAATAGCAGATCTACAAGCTCACAACGCGCCGCGATGCGACGCGTTGTGAGCTTGTAGATCTTCTATTTTCAAATAGCCTAGGTATAAAATAGGGCTAAAGTGGTTAATGTGTGTTTTATAATGTAATCATTTATTTCTGCAAAGTAACTAGTAACTAAAAGTTTTCTAAACATTGTAGTGGAGTAAAAGTACAACATTTGCCTCTGAGATGTAGTGGAGTAGAAGTAAAAGTATTGAAAATGGGAAATACTCCAGTAAAGTAAAAAAAAAACTCAAAAGTGTACTTAAGCACAGTACTTGAGTAAATGTACTTAGTTACTTTACAACACTGCTCACACCCACACACCTTTTTCCCCCCATGTTCTCCAACGATCTCAGGTGATCTCTGATGATGGAATGCATCCACACAGTGAGGGTATCCAAGGTCTACCTGCTCTCAAAGACACTCAAACACTGATGCAACGTGTCGTGGGCGGGTGGGAACCTTGTACCGTATGTTCCAAATTAAGGGATATTACGCGATATTAACAGAGATGGCCAGATATCTGATTACCAATTAGCATTGGTTCTCAAAGTGGGGTCCGGGGACACCCAGGGGTCCTTGGGGGTGGGGTTTGTCCCCAGCAAAAGTAGAATCACAATCATTTTATCCACAATTAAGTAATCAATAAATCAATGCCTTAATTATTATTATTATTCAGAAACATGCAAATAGAGGAAATAGCTGATCCCCACGTGTCGCATCACGACGTGGTGAGAGCTTGTAGATCAGCTATTTTCACTACTTTTGTGTGACACTCTTGTATCATGAAGTAGAGCATTAATGTACGCAAAAAAAACAACAAGCTAAAATATGGAGTTACGGGGTTTCTGCCTGACAACAACGAAATAGAGTAGGTGGCTTGCTGACGGAAGTGGTGGAAAGTCACCAAGTACATTATTTCAAGTACTGTATTTCATTATAATTTTGAGGTATTTTTACTTTACTTACTTTACATGATTATTTCCATGGTTTTCTTCTCCACTACGATTATAGGACAGCTGTAGTTACTAGTTTCTTTGCAGATTTAGATTATTAATACAAAACATGCATTGACCACTTAAGGGCTATTTTACACTTTGGCTATTCGAAAATAGCAGATCTACAAGCTCATGTTGTGTTGCTTGTAGATCTGCTATTTTTGAAAAAGTTTGACACATTTGGAAACATTTTGAGCAGTTAGGTCTACTTTCGCGGACTGAGGCTCTCAAGACTCTCGCTGGAGCCATCATTCAATGCCATTTTGACTATGCTTGGACTTCTTCGTTCTCCAACATCACCATGTCACTGAAAAGCTTCAGACCTCCCTAAACAAACTGATACAACTACTTTTTCTGCCCTTTTCTGCCTAAAGCCCATGACCCATCTAATACCAACACACTTTGCTCGTTTGGGATGGCTCAGGGTAGAAGACAGGGTTAAGAAGATATCACTGGGATTTGTATTTAAAGGAGTAGTTCAGCCCAAAAAAAATAAATATTTTCCATCAATTACACACCCCATGAAGCATTGAATTCATGGAGATCTTTTAGTTATTGTCGCATATCAGTCAATAATTTGATGACCGGCAGAAAGGTGCTAATGTATCCGGTAGGAGACTCAAAGAGTCTCCGGTCATCAAATTGTTGGCTTAGGAATGTGACAAGAACAAATGTGTAATTGATAGTTTTTGGGCAAACTACTCCTTTAAGATAGTAAGAGACAGTGCCATCAAAATGACCTAAAACCTGTCAAACAACTTCTCCAAAGTGAGTGACACCAAGAGCACCATGATCTGGTACCAGCCAAATTTAGAACAAACATGGGAAAGTTCTCATTCTTCTGCTCTGTAACCAAAATGTGGAATAATTGTGTAACAATGGTTGCTTTCAAAATTCTCAAACCTTTTTATTTCAAGGACCCCCATAACTCTGAGAGTGTGCAAATGGAACCAAATGGACCCGTAAGGGTCCATTTGCACACTCTCAGAGTTAGAGACAAACAGTATAATGGTCCCTGGACCACACTTTGAGACCCACTGGTGAAGCAGCTTCCAGTGAGCCAACAATATTGGCACCCTGACTCTGTTTGACAAGAATGGAACAGAGCCTTAATTAGTATAATTGGTAAGACCTGTGAAGGAAGTAAGGAAGAGGCCCAATTTCTTTCCAATATGGCTGCTGTGTGCATAGAGCCTATTGAGGTTTCTGCCAGACAGCTGAGGAAATAAGTGCAGCGGCTTTGCAGACAGTGAGCTGTAAAAGCCTGACTGATGGAGGTGTGATTGCACAAACTGTCACTTGTGTGCTTTTAGTTGCAATTCACAGCCATTTGTGCAGTGGTGCAAAGTATCCATGTACATTCATGCAAGTACTGTACTTAAGTAGAATTTTTAGATACTTTTACCGTAATTGAATATTTCCATTCAATCTCCACTATATCTCAGAGGCTTGTACTACAGTACTTCTTTTTTTCACTCCACTACAATTATTAGACAGCTTTAGTTACTAGTTACTTTGCAGATTTTGATTATTATTATCTTTTACTATTAATAAGTCATATTTTAATATTTCAGTTATTCTGAAAAAAGCAGATCTACAAGCTCACAACGCATCACATTGTGACACTTTCTGAGCAATGTAGATCTGCTGTTTCTGTTGTGAGTACAATGCGAGTACTTTTACTCCATTACTTTTGCATACTTTGACTCATGTAAACTTAATACAAGCCTTTAAGAGAGAGAGAGAGAGAGAGAGAGAGAGAGAGAGAGAGAGAGAGAGAGAGAGAGAGAGTGAGAGAGAGAGGTATTGCTACTTTTTAAGTAATTTAAGTAAAAAATAAATTGTTGTACTTTTTCCTCCACTGCATTTGTAAGACGGCGAAGACATTACATCATCTCATTATATCATCTCCGTCCTCATATGTCCAAAACTGTTACTTTTCAGGATTCAAATGAAAGAAATATCGAAAGCAGCAGATCTACAAGCTCAAAATGCGCATCTGCTACTTTTGATGCTTTCGTGTGACGCTGTAGTATGCTCAAGTGGGGGCGCTAATTTACGAAAAAACACAAGGTAAAGATATGGAGATAAAAGGTTTCTGCCCGACGACACCAATGATGATATGTTGAGACAGTTTCCATGACAACCATGTGGAAGTTGAATAAGTCTAGGGCAGACAGAATCATACACTACACAACGATAATAACTCCTCGCCGTTTGACAGCTCCCCAGACACTGCTATTTTTGCCCCTTTTTATGTGACACTGCACTATGACGAAGTAGGCCAAGTGATAGGTTTTTGGTTTTGTTTTGTTAAAGGGTTAAAGCTCTATATTCTGATAGTAATCATCGCTTTAGAGTGTTTGTTCAGCAGCAGGGGTCTCCACCTGAGTGCGCTATCCTGATTGGATAAAATTGGTATCCCGACCTGAAATTTTATTTTCTGTTTAAAGAGCTGGAGAGACGGGGAGACCCCCGTTACCAGAACAAACACTCTATAGTAATAATTTAGGAAATTAAGGAGCTATCTAACACTTATTTTAACAAACAAATATCACTTATATTACACTGGTGGGCCGCAAGGGTATTGCAAGTAAGCCCCCAAATAATTGGCAAAACACTAAAATTTGAATGATAATATACTGTAAATGAATGAAAAAAAAGTTTGTTCCATTGATCCAACCCGGAACACAATCGATTGATAGATCGTTAAAATAAACATGCTCTAAAAATGCACGCGGTCCACCCATCTGACCACTAGTGGGCACTAAGCCGCCAGCGCTTTCAAGATTTTCAAGTGGGCCCTGATCCTGAAAATGTTGGGAACCCCTGACTACGACTAATAGTGAAAATGGGACACCTTGTGATCTTTTTTAACACGTTGTGAGCTTGTATATCGAATATGTTGTAGTAGTAGTCAGTAGTTGTAGTGAGTAGTTGTAGTGAACACCTGCAACTGATTACAAGACAAAGCTGCAACTAACTACACTCATTTAACACAAACAGGATGGCACAGCATGCAACTCACACACACAACACTTTTTAAAAAAAAGAACACACACACACACACACACACACACACACACACACACACACACACACACACACACACACACACACACACACACGCTGCACAGAGCCTGCCATTTCAATCTTTAATTAGCAGTATTTGCAACACCTGAGTGTGATGTGCTTCAAGTGGTGCACATGCACATTCCTGAACAATTGGCTTCATTTACGGTCTGTAGAAACGAATGGCGTGACGCTGTCCATTCTTTTTATACAGTCTATGCTTTTAACTCATTCAGTGCCACGGAATTAATTCATTAATTCATCCGTCTACCATCCCCTTGCCGTGAAAACGGTGATTTTATAGTACCTTTGGAAAAAATCATGGAATATTCTCCGTGACCTCCTTCCTCACATAGGCAATTAACACGATAATGTGTTCTAAAACGACCCCAATTCCTTACCTTTGGCAGGTCGACGGAGTAGGGTGCTGGGTCCCAGGCCACCAGGGCGACGTCTTGGTACAGGGAGCTGCTGTTGAAGTTATGTCTGGGCCTCGCCACGATCTGTGGACACAAGAGCAGCCGAGGTCCGGGTCTGAGGTTCTGTAGGACTGCATCAATGGTTCTCCACTGGCTCCGTCAACATTCTAATAGGCTCTAGTATGCACAGCAGCCATATTGGAAAGAAAGACATTGGGCCTCTTCCTTACTTCCTTCACAGGTCTCACCAATTATACTAATTAAGGCTCTGTTCCATTTAGGCCCCGTTTACACCAGCAGCCGCCAAATCCAGCCTGAATCAGATCTGTGCCACATCCAGATTTGCTTTATGTAGTCTGAACAGAGACAGGTCACATGGAATCCCATTTGTACAAATCCGACCTGAGCCACATTCAGAAGTGGTTTCAGATCCGATTCAAATCTGATTTCTAAAGATGCGTCTCAGTCTGAACGCAGTGACCTGCTCTAACCACCCAAGTCGCATATCGAACTGTCCAAAACGTCACTTGCAGCGCCACCCGAGCGCCACTGGAAACAGTTTTTGTGAATAATCCATTTGACAATTGTATTGGACTCATGTGCTTTTGGCAATTTTTCGGGACATTTACCCCCAAACTAAAATCTTTTCCGTTTTGCAATATTCTTACTTCCTTCACAGGTGTTACCAATGATACTAATGAAGGCTCTGTTCCATTCTGGTCAAACAGAGTCAGGGTGCTGATATTGTGCATGTTGGCTCACTAGAAACACTAGTGGGTCTCAAAAGTGTGGTCCAGGGACCCTCATGGTTCCTTGAGAGGGTGTAACTCTGAGAGTGTACAAATGGAACCAAATGGACCCTCCCGGGTCCATTTGGTTCCATTTGTACATTCTCAGAGTTATGGGGGTCCTTGAAATTAAAGTCTGAGAACCACTGTGCTACACTAAATGGAACAGAGCCTTCATTAGTGTCATTGGTAACACCTGTGAAGGAAGCAAGGAAGGGGCCCAATTTCTGTCCAATATGGCTGTGCATAGAGCCTATTTCGGACAAAATATTGGTCAAAAGATCGGTCAACGGTGGGCTAGGATTCATCAAAGATGTTGGATTCACATCGTGCCCCAAAACAATCTGGCATCAAGTCGTCTGGATGTAATAGTGCAACATTGATGTTTTTCTCCTGTCTGTAATGTATCCACGCTCTCACCAATGACATCAGCTGTCAAACTCCTGGCCAAGGAGCTAGCATCCAGCTTGTAAATTGAGGCTATGTAGGAAGTGTGACAGTTCATATGAAAGGTCCATTTGGTTCCTAACTATCAGGGGACCCATTGGAACCCCCCTTGACCCTTTAAGACCTGGAACTGTGTCATTTTTAGATTTGAGCTAAAAATCATTCTTTTACACTTTGGCTATTCAAAAATAGCAGATATACAAGCTCATAGCGCGGCACCGAGTGCCGCGCTATGAGCTTGTAGATCTGCTGTTTTTGAAAAATCGTGAAAATGTGTGCAAATCTTTGAATATATATATTTTTAAAGCGAACATTTTTAACTCAAATCTTTGCTTCTGGGGGTCCCTGGAACAAAATATTTTGATGGGAGTCCGCGGCCAATTACATATCTTTTTGGGGGTCCTTGACATGAAAAAGATTGAGCACCACTGATATAGAAACATACGTTTTTCAGAATACTGTTGGGATTCAGGAGACATGTAGAATCGGCTTCAGGTCTCAATGGGTTAACTCATTGACTGTTTTCAGTGGTTTACGATAGAGGGCGTTTACGATTCTCTAAACATTCACCCATCTGACCACGATTCTCCACGATTCTCTGCTTTGTGTTTGGCGAAAACAAGCCACATTCAACTGCCCATAACTATGGAACGGATTATCGCGACGGCACGCTCCCCCCCCCCCCCCACCCCAAATCTCCGAGGCCCCCCCTACGTCTTTTCAGGCTATCGGCGGGTGGATCATTGTGTAGAATAATATTCTATGATTTTTCAAAAGGTTAGTAAAAATGCTTGAAATCGCTGGCAAGGGCAGCTATAGACAATGTTTTAACTCTGGCAGTTAAAGAGTTAAGGACCCCACTTTGAGAATCTGTCTATATATCTATCCATCTTGTCTTTACTTTTTCCTGTCCATAGTAGTAACTGAAACTATTCCTATTGTTGTCCCCAACATGCCTGTCAGGATATGAGTGTCAGTTGTCACAATGTTTGTGCAACAATGCAGCATTCCTGTTTGCTGTAATGTATCCATGATGCTGTCACCAATGACATCAGCCATATAGATATATATATACTGTATATATACTGTATGCACACTGATGATGTGTTATGTTGTTTGTTTGTAAAGGGATTACAATGCAATACAATGTTGTACATTTACTCCGGTACTGTCCGTAAGTAAAGGTTTGGAGTATCTGGTATCTGTCTGTTTTTGAGACTTTTCACTCCATTATGTTTAAATAAATGTTATTGCGATAAATAATAAATGCTGTAATTTTGACTCCACATTTCTAGGAAGGGAAAACAGTACATGAAAGAATGAAGTGACCACTTCAAGCTGCACTATGTAACTTTTACGCTATTTTTGAAAGTATAGGATTATTAAATGTGTCATGTCTTTGTATATTTAAGTCATTTGTCATGTCTGCCCTGTGCATTTTTTGATTATGAAGCCTAAAAGCCAAACCGAAATAAAACAATGTATTCATATGTTCCAGTGCTCATCATCAACTTAACCCGTTAAAACCAGAAAAGCATCTGTGTCATTTTAGATTTTTGCGTTGAGCTTGTATATCTGCTATTTTTAGATTTTTTTTAAAACATCTTAAAAGTGTTTGAAAATAAATTCTGGGTGGTCTCCTGGCACAAAACATGTTCAGATGGGGGGTCCGCGGCCACATAGCTACATATCATTTTGTAACTCAAATCTTTGCTTCTGAAGGTCCCTGGAACAAAATATTTTACAAATGTTATCTTTAAAAAATATATATATTCAAAGATTTGCACAAATTTTTCACAATACAAAAAGCAATTGCAGACTAGAAAAAGTGCTCCTCGGAGCACAGGTCTCCGCCAGGTCAGGTACGTTATTCTGGCATCCTGGTGGCGTTATAATAGGCCAATGTGAAAATGGTGCCATTTATTCTTAGGTATTTCACGCCAATCAGACACAGCATTCATGATTTGAGGCATTTTGTTCCAAAAATGTGTTTTGCTAAATTAGACCTGCTGGTGGCGCTATAACAGGCCAATGTGAAAAGGGTGACATTTCTTTCTTGGCCTAGTGGAAATGTGCGTGTGAAATTTCACGGAAATCGCAAGCTGCGTTCATGGTTTGAGGCAGTTTGTTCAAAACGGACCAATCCTGTAAACTTAACCAATGAGGATGGAATATGGGAAATCAGACAGATCCGGGTTGATCACATGACTATAGAGATACTGTGTACCGATTTGCATGACGTTTGGTTAAAAACTGTAGGAGTAATGTAAAAAAAATGGGTTTTGCCCAAATCGGCCTCCTGGTGGCGCTATAACAGGCCCATGTGAAAAATTTGAGGCAGAGGTTCTGAATTGGCATCCAGGGAGTGTGTGTGCACAGTTTCGCAGCGACCTGGCCAACGGTGCCGGAGATTTGGTGGTAACACACGGACAGGACGGACGGACGGACACACGGACACACACGGACGGACGGACGGAGGGTAAAACATACTCTATCGCCATGCCTTCGGCCTGGCGGAGACAATAATGAGCTTGTATATCTGCTATTTTTGAATAGCCCAAAGAAATGACACAGATGCGTTCCCGGTCTTAATGGCTTAAATTGTGTAATGGGGGGGGCAGCCCTTCTAGCAGTGGAGTGATATGTGACCAGGAGTATCTATACTTGGACTGGAGTAGTACTCTACTCACCAATGACATCAGTCATGCACTGTGTTGTGTGAATGTATTGTTTTTGTCTGTAAAAAAAAAAGGGATCCGGTAACATCATGTTCCCATTCGCTACGGATCATGATTTCTCATGCTTCTTCATACTCGTGCGGTTCAGAGAAAGGTTGCACGGAGCCCGAGGGTTCGGAATGCTTCATAATATCGTAACCTTGTATGTCCAAACCTGTTACTTTTCAGGAAATGGTAACATTTAAAAAAAAAAACTTCTAATGGATTCCAGTGTAGTTATTATTTAGTCACAAGCTCTTGTTGATACTTTTCATTGGTTAAATATTCATAAAAGCCCACACGCACGCTTTGAGTAAAAGTAGAAAAGTGTTGCCATCAAAATATACTGTAGGCCTACTTAACAATAGCAAAGTAAATGTATTAACGTTTTCAAACATAGCAAAAAAATGGCCGGTCTACAAGAAAAGTTCTTCAAGCAGCGGTCGAAACGTTGTTTAAACTTTAATAAATGTTTCTACTGGGAGGTTTGAATCTCACATTATTTTCATATCAAACCCCCCCCAAACCCCCCAAACACGTTGTGAGCTTGTAGATCGGCTATTTTCAAATAGCCGGTGCATATAGGGTAAAAAGTGTTTTTCACTGACTTTGAGGCTATATTAACAAATCTCGTTGGGAACCCCCCCCCCCCCCCCAAGAACCCCCTCAAGGACCCCGGACCCCACTCTGAGAACCAATGCTATAGATAAATGCACCATCTACCATATTTACATCAGGTGCGCACATCATTGCATGAACCAATCAAGAGAGAGTGCTGTCTGCACAAACAAACAGACAAACAGAAAACAGCAGAAACCTAGGAGGTCCTCAGAGTTACTACAGTGGGGCCGCCAAATCCTTGTGTGTGTTTTTTTTGTACACTGCTGCCAGTGCTGTGGAGAGGTTTCATGTGGTCTGGTCACAATCTCTCTGTGACGTGAACCGGTTTGAAGTGTCACAGCCACGGTGCCAACCTTTACATCCCTTATTCCCACCATGACCTCAGCGTCACTGTGTTCTCCCTCACAGAACTACATCCAAAAACAAAATCCCCACCCAGTGTGAAGTGAGCGGTGCCTTTGATGAGTTTATTGCATTAAGCTATATATGAACTACTACTAGACTCTAGAGGAACTAGAGGGTGATGTAGACTTTGTGCAGGATGCTTCTTATTTCTGTGGACACACTGCCCTCTTGTGGGCATGTTCATGAATGCAGTGGCATTCAAATTCTCAACTGGAAAAGATAGTGGAAGCCAGTGGTTCACAAAATGTGTGTGTGTGTGTGTGTGTGTGGGGGGGGGTGGGGGGGGTGGGGGGGGGGAGAGTGAGATCTAGGGACCCTCACGATTGCCTGAGGAAGTGCCAAATGGACCCTTACAGCATTGGTTCTGTAAGTGGGGTCTGGGGGGCAAATCTTTAAATATATATTATGTTTTTAAAGCATTTTTTAACAAAAAGTGTTGCTTCTGGAGGTCCCTGGCACATGGGGGTCCTCAGCCAGATACATATCCTTTTGGGGGTCCTTGACATAAAAAGGTTTGATAACTACTGCCTTACAGGTTTGTAATTCTGAGACTTGAGAAATGGAGAAGCGCTGATATAAGAAGCTGAAAGGAAACAAGACAGAGTCTCATAATAAATCTGTGGCTGTCCTGTGGATATATGGCAGCATGTTGATCACATCGTGTTGGTGATGTCAGTCTTGCCCAAATACGGACGGTAGAGATTATGGAACCGAGGTTTAAGAATTCACAAAATGTGATAAATATCCCCACCCCAAGAAATATTCACAATTATGTAAAAAATAAAACATATTCAGGGATTTACTTCCTTCTTGGCCTACTAACAGTGTGGCATAAGATATTCAGCGCTGATCAGTCCAGTGGTTTGTGAGATTAGCCACAGACAGACAGACAGACAGACAGACAGACAGACAGACCCTCTTCTAAACTGTTCACTCTCTAGTTGCAATGCCGTAAAAACAAAACAAAAACAAGAGTGGTATAGAGCAGTGGTTCTCAAAGTGTGGTCCGGGGACCCCCAGGGGTCCTTGGGGAGGGTTCCAGCATCACAATTATTGTAACCACTTTATCCATACTTTATACTTTGGCTATTCAAAAATCTTAGAATATATTTTTTTAATACATTTTTTTTACTCAAATCTTTGCTTCTGGGGGTCACTGGCACAAAACCTTTTCAGATGGGGGTCCGTGGCCAAATACATATCAATTTGGGGGTCCTTGGCACAAAAAAGTTTGAGAACTGTAACTGGTAGAGAGCGGATGAGGAGAGGAGAGGAGAGGAGAGGGTCTCACCTGGGAGTTGATGATGCGGATGGTGGTCCTGTTCCCGACATCTTTCTCAAAGCCCTTCGTGGGCGCTGCGTTGAAGCGAAGCACTGCATCATGGGAATCTGAGGAGGCACAAGCCAACAACACGTTACACAGACTCTTCTGCAGTGCACATCACCTTAATATAATGCAGTGGTTCCTAAATGTTTTAGCTGGACACCCAAATGAGAAATTTGATGTCTCCCCAGGACCCAAACTAGTAAAAATAGCTATATCTACAAGCTAACAACGCTTACCGACTACGTTCAGGAAAAATGACAAAGCATAATTTATCTACATTGCATTAGGTATGTGCATTATGCAACTATGTATAGCCTAACCTCTTCTACGTGAATCTTATATTGATTTGGAGATATTTGTGTAAATGAGCATCACACCAAATCATTTATATTGGTGAGATGTGATGTGGTAATTCATAATGTGTAACGCTATTTTAAATAAAGCTCACTGAAAAGGCAAAACACTCCAAATCATGTAAATAGTGTTATGACTGCTCCCTTTAGTCATGACACTTAATGACCACAAGAGGGCAGAAACACCTCATTTACTGGAATATTTTCAGTAACCACACTCTAGTCTAGTATCTCCAAACATCTTCATAAGGAGAAAGAGGCTGGTCCAAAATGCAGGGCTATAAGACAGTTGAATTCACCAATGTAGGGAGGAATTAAGCTTAAAAAGAGCAGCAATACAAAATACATAGACATTCTGGCAAAGTTGCTTAAGGTTTGCAACTGGGAGCTGACCAGTAAAACCACAAGTCTAATACTGTTGTAGTGGGCAGTGTTGGGAAAAAGTACTACATTGTTTTACTTAAGTAAAAGTATCAATACTGCAATGTAGAAATACTCTGTTACAAGTAAAAGTCCGGTAATCAAAATTGACTTGAGTAAAAGTACAAGAGTATTGGCATCAAAATATACAATGTACAAAAGTAAAAGTAATCATTATGCATAATGTCAGATTTTTAATTGGCTGAAATGTATATAGGGCTTAAGTGGGTAATGTAGGTTTTGTAATAATAATCAAAATCTACAAAGTAACTAAAGTTTTCAAATAATTGTAGTAGAGTAAAAGTACAATATTTGCCTCTGAGATGTAGTGGAGTACAAGTAAAAATACTGAAAATTGAAAATACTCCAGTAAAGTAGAAAATGGAACTGACCAGTACAACCAGTCTTCTTTTGGACATTTTCAAGTGGGCGCTGCGTGCCGCTGATCCATAACACGGTATAACGGTTATCTCACTCACCTATCTCCTCCCCCAGGGAGGAGTTGAGGATGGCCCCCGCCGAGGTCACCACGGCGCAGGTCTTGAACTCGGACCCCTGGGGCAGGAGTTGGTCCAGGGGCCGCGGGGGCACCAGCCGGGTCCAGCCCAGGCTGGCGAAGGGCTCCTCCGTCCCGTCCAGCGTGCGGAGGCGGGCGCGCCTCTTCAGCTCGCACAGCACCTGCCGCCCGCTCTGCCGCGGCCTCCGCTGCCCGCTGTGTGGGTACAGAGGGGCGGGTATCGTTTAGGATTTGAACCCATTCAAATCTGTGTAATTTTAAGATTTCTTTGGCTATTCAAAAAAATAGCAGATCTACAAGCTCATAGCGCGGCACCGAGTGCCACGCTATGAGTTTGTAGATCTGCTATTTTTCGAAAATGTGTGCAAATCTTTAAAGATATATATACATTCTGGACTCAAATCTTTGCTTCTGAATGGGGGTCCCTGGAACAAAATATTTTGAGACGGGGGGTCCGTGGCTAAATACATATCATTTCGGGTGGTCCTTGACATGAAAAAAATTTTAGCACCTTTTTTAACTGTTAGGATTTAGAAGATATTTGTAGAATCCCCAGAAGCAAAGATTTGTGTTAAAAATGGTCGCTTTAAAAAAACATATATATTCAAAGATTTGCACACATCTTCACGATTTTTCAAAAAAGAAGCAGATATGCCATTTTTGAATAGCCCATAGTATAAAATAATGATTATAGCTAAAAAATATATAAAATGACAACCTCTTATCTCCATATTCTTTTTGTGTTTTTTTTCGTAAATTAGCGTTCTACTGGATCATACTACAGCGCCACACAAATATATCAAAAGTATCAGATCTGCAAGCTAGAAACGTGGCACGAAGCGACGCATTTTCATTGTAGATCTGCTACTTCTGCTACTTTTGAATTAGAATCTTGAATTTTTGGACATAATGAGGTTTCCAACCGACAGAGACGACATCCTACATTTAATCACGTTAAAACACTCATAAAGATCAAAATCTCTTCTCCAAGAGTGACCTGGCCAAGAGGCAGCATTGTTACAACAATATATATATATATATATATATATATATATATATATATATATACTGTGTATATATATATATCACACGTACTGTATATCACACACTCCACACAAAATAACTCAATATCCAGTTAAAGTGCAAAACAGGATCAGGAAATGTATTTAGTTGACTAAAGGCCGTGATGGCGTCGAATTATACTTAGCTGCGTGCCATAAATAGCCAATCTACAAGCTCACACCTTCGTCAGTGAAAAAAGGTACTTGACGAAAGTTTTTCGTCATGGTTTTAGTCGACGAAATTAATAATGATACCCAGGCCTACCTGTAGGCCACGTGGTGCTTGTTGGAGCTCAGGTAGTCCTTCAGGGCCTTCTGGAGGCGCGCGCTGAGCATGTCGGCCGACGCCGCGCCCTTCCACAGCTTCTGCACCACCGCCTTGCTCCGCGACAGGAAGTAGTCGCCCTCCTCCTCCTCCTCCTCGTCCTCCGCGGCGTTTTCCGCCCGCTTCGCCTCTCCTCCTCCTCCTCCTCTCCTCCGGCTCCACCTCCTGGCCCTCTTCATGCGTATCCGGAGTCTTCTCCTCCGCCTCCTCTCCTCCCAGTCCTCCTCCACCTCCGGGCTCCAGGAGTCCCCCCCTTTGACCCGTCCGGGGGGCTTCTTCTTCTTCTTCTCCCCCTCGGCGCCTCGGGGGCCGTCGCGGAGGCCCGCCCAGGCCGCCAGGTCCTGGGTGTCCCCGTTTAGGACCTTCAGCAGTGGGGGGAAAAAAGAGGTACTCAGTAAAGTAGTAAGTAAAAAAGGCCTGTGTTCAAGGAATTGTGAGAAAAAAACTAAAATCTAAATTATTCAAAAAGTTCCAATACTTTCACGATTTTTTTTTTTTAAGTTATACAGTGCAAGTCCACAAATAACGATTTTTAGCAGCCTCTGCTGGTCATTACAGTCACTGCAGGCCGTTCGTTTATTCCTCTGTTACCCAGAATTCCACTTGTTTCCACCGGAAGACGGAAGCGTTTCAAAAAGCGTTCTTTTAATTGTTTTATACGATCTGTAGATCGTTTCTCTTAGCCAGTGGAGCTTTAGTTACCGTGAGCTGTGTTTTCTTTTTCTGGTGATCTTCAAATCATACAATCTCTTAAAATCAGCACGAGTTTCAGCGTGAGTTTCCAAAAATAGCAGATCTACAAGCTCCCAACGCCTCGCACTTGGGAGCTTGTAGATCGGCTTGATTTTTGGCAAAGAGGTTTGGTGTAGAGGGAATAAAGAGCAGTTTAATCTACACAATTTTACAACAATTTTATACAATATAGAGGGGGGTCCCTGCTTCATCTCTCTCTCAGTTTAAGGGGTCCTTGGCCTGAAAACGCTGAAGACACCTGGATTAAGTGGTTAAGTGCTAGTACTCGAGTAAAAAGTATTTAGCTACTGTCCACCCACTGACCTTGGGGGCCCTGGGGGGGCCGAGGTCTCGACTCCCCGGGGCCGAGGAGGAGGAGGAGGTGGTGGAGGAGGATCCGGGGGTCCCGCCGGGCTTCCCTCCTCCCCCTCCTCCTCCTCCTCCTCCTCCTCCCCCCTGTATGGACGCCAGGCGGCGGATCTCGGTGCGGCTGAGGGAGGGTCCAGACGCCGCCGAGCGAGCCCGGGGCGCCACGGCGGCCCGCAGGTCCAGGAAGTGCGAGAGCACCGACAGGAAGAGGAGGAGCCAGGCCAGCATGGCCGCCAGGAGCAGCTTCCTCCAGCGCTTCATGGTGAGGGGGGGGGGGGGGGGGGGGGGGGGCGTGGTCCAGGAGGGGCGTGGCCTGGGGAGAGGGAAGAGACACACACACGACAGGAAATGGTTATTGTTGTTTTCATCAGCGTTTCCCCAAACGGTGGGTCGGGGGCCCATACAATGGGTCGCGGACCCATTTTAAGTATCCCTTTTATTCATTTATTTTACATTTGCTTTAACAAATTGTGGTTGTCGGGCAGAAACCAGCTAACTCCATTTTGACGCTTTTGCTTTTTCTTCCCATAAATCAGTAATTGAACACCCTTTATGTCTGTGTGTTGGTAAAAAAAAATATTGAACCAATGAAAAGTATTAAAAAGCGCTTCTGACAAAACCAGCTAACTCCATTGGATCCTCAAACTTTCTTCTAAACCAGCTAACACCACCAAAGGGGAGTGGAGTTAGCTGGTTTTGCTGACTCCAGGCTCCACCCCCTTTTGACCTCCAACCTCATTGTGAGCTTGGAGGTCCATTCAGCTGTTCTTATCAATGATGAACAAAACCTCCTAACTCCACTTTTTATTTTGTTTTTGTCATTTCCTGAAAAATTAACCATTCGCAGTTAGCTGGTTTCTGCCTGACAGCAAGTCAAACATTTTCAACAAAATTTCAGGGATAAAAAAGCATGCATTTAAAAAAACGTTTAAAGAATAGTGAATCTTAAATCTATATGTCCATATGATTCTGTGCAGCATGTTTAAAATGTCGTACAACGTCCAAACAGACGAGACCTCAATGAAGGATCGAAAAATTGAAACGCTCAAGTAAAGTAAAAGTACCTCAAAAGTGTACTTAAAGATGCAGTGCAGTAACATTTTCGGTCATTTTTTTTTGAAGATTCAGTCTGAAACGTCGTCTCAATGGACTCTCAACCAATCAGAAGGTCCCATCCCTTCAGGCTATGGGACGTTGGAATCTAAATCACTTCAGCCGTGCGCAACCGGGCTAGTGTTTGTTTACAAGTGAGAGAGAGACGACCAGTTAAGCGCGTTTGCTACTACCTGGCTTATTTCTAACCTATAATGTTTTCAGATACATATTTTAGTGTGCAGATGAAGTTTAAAATTAGTAATACACCGTCTGGATGTCATCTTGAATGAGATTCAAAACGGAGTAGCTCTGTAATTAAAATCAGCTGTGTTTGAAAAACGTGCAGCTATGGGAATCAAACAGGTGCATGTAATCAAGATTCATTCATATTCATGAAAGCTGCGTTATGTCATCACGCAGCACGTTTTTGTTTACAGGAAGTAATTAAGATTGGCTTTTTAGGGACTTTTGATATAAAAATACACAAAAATGCTTTTTTTTTTCAATTATCTTGGCATCTATTGTTAGGTATTTCCATATGATGACCACGGATATGCTCTAAAAGTGTGAAAAACATAGTTTTCATTTCACTACACCTTAAAGTCCAGTACTCGAGTAAATGTACCCAGAAGAAGAAAGAATGAACTGTACTTTTCCTTGCATTTCTTTGTTGTTGTTTTTTGGAAGCCCAGAAGAACAGAAGAGCCCGGCTCGTTATATCTGTGTGTGTGTGTGTGTGTGTGTGTGTGTGTGTGTGTGTGTGTGTGTGTGTGTGTGTGTGTGTGTGTGTGTGTGTGTGTGTGTGTGTGTGTGTGTGTGTAAGCCCAGAACAACTGAACTCGTTATATTTGACACAGACAAGCTTTGTTAAGAGAGACACACGTCTGAAGTTTTCCTGTTCCTGCTTTGATGGCTCCGAAACAAATATCCCACTCGCTGCGTATGTGTGTGTGTGCGTCACAAACACTTGTGTACAAACAAACTCGGGTGCATGCGCGTGCGTGCGTGTGCGCGCACACACACACACACACACACACACACACACACACACACACACACACGTTTGTATTGTATTACTATACTTGTGAGGACATTTTTTAACAACTTTAGCCATTTTGAACCCTAACCCTTAAGCCAAAAAATAGCAGATCTACAAGCTCACAGCGCATTGGGCTGTGACACGCTGCAAGCTTGCATATCTAAAATGTTCCATGCACGACACCGGCACGCAACTAGGTATAAATCAGTCGTAACTCTACACCCAACACCTAAACCTAACCTTTAAATGTCCAACTCTAATCCCCAACATGAACCTTTAACTAATTATACACCTAACAATGCTTTTTTTACCACAATTTCTCTTGTGAGGACCTGGAAAATTGTCCTCACAACATCTATTCCTCAAATTCTACTATACTTGTGGAGAAATTTGCCCCTCACAAACACACACACACACACACACACACACACACACACACACACACACACACACACACACACACACACACACACACACACACACACACACACACACACACACACACACACACACACACAGTAAAAGAGAATGGTGTAATCTTCTCCATAGTGTACCATATACGATGCGTGTGTGAGTGGTTTGACACTCTAATTAATTCTCAGAGGATACAGAACACGATAACATTACTGTACACCAGACATAATGTCTTAACCAATTAAGACCGGGAACACGTGCGTGTCATTTTTAGATTTCTTTGGCTATTAAAAAATAGCAGATCTACAAGCTATAGATAGATCATAGATCGATCGATCTATCTATCTATCTATCTATCTATCTATCTATCTATCTATCTATCTATCTATCTATCTATCTATCTATCTATCGATCTACAAGCTATAGATAGATCGATCGATCGATTTTTAGATTTCTTTGGCTATTCAAAAATAGCAGATCTAAAAGCTATAGATCGATCGATATACATACATACGAGCTTGTAGATCTGCTATTTTTGAAAAATCTTGAAAATGCAAATCTGAGTATTTTTTAAAGCGAACATTTGTAAAATATTTTGTTCCAGGGACCCCCAGAAGCAAAGATTTGAGTTACAAATCGCTTTAAGAAATATATATTCAAAGATAAACACACACAATTTTTCAACAACAGCAGATCTACGAGCTTGTAGATCTGCTATTTTTGAACAGCCAAAATATAAAATAATGGTTAAGGCTCAAATCTAAAATGACATTCGATGCGTTCCCGGATTGAATGGCTTAAGACAGCTTTCTTCCGATTGCAGCAGACTTCACTGACGGCTGGAAAGTCTGTGCAACAGCCGACAGAGAACAGAGTTGGTTTGTTGCAGCGTCGAGGTGAAAACCAGAGTAATCAGCCACACCTGGGATTCCTTTTGTCAAAGCCCACATGATGAAATACTAGAGGTTGGAAGTTACTGAGAACATTTACTCAAGCGCTGTACTTTTTTGATCCACTACAATTATTTGACTGCTTCAGTTACTAGTTACTTTTTATTAAATATTTTTATAAGGGTAAATTATAAGTACATAGTTACAGAAGTGTACATTTGTAATACCTTTTTTGTGTTTTTTTTCCCTTTATCGCTGTATATAATTATGGAGAAAAAATGATAACAATAAAAGATGTGATTAATAATAAAAAGAAGAATAGAAGAAAGAAACAACAGCAAACTGAGTAACAATAGCAAAGTAATTAGCAGTACCCGTGTGTGTCGTTCTTTGGGTGTATTCATTACAGACAGTTATTGCATGGTATGAGGATTTGGACATACAATGTTAATAAAAACCATTGAACCACGGCAAAACAGAACAAAATGGGTAAGGATAATTAAGGGGGGAGGGGGAGGGGAGAGTAGGGGGAGGGGGGGTGATTCAGTCAGGAGGTAGGCCTATAGAGTTTGTAAGGAACTGAAGTAATTAATAAAAGGGTTCCACTCATGGAGAAATTTAGCGGGGCTGCCCTTAACAGAAAAACGAATCTTTTCCAACTCGAGAAAAGACATGGCGTCCTTTAGCCCAGGAGTTCTCAAACTTTTTTGTGCCAAGGACCCCCGAATGGACATGCATTAGGCCGCGGACCCCCGTCTGAAAATCTTTTGTTTTTGTTTTAACACATAACAAAATAGCAGATGTACAAGCTCGCAGCGCGGCACGAAGTGACACACTGTGAGCTTGTATATCTGCTATTTCTGAATAGCCAAAGTATAAAAATGGTTAAAGGTTCTATGACATTAATTTTCACTTTTTTTATTTTTCATGTTTTTTTGGGGGTTTTATGACCTCAATTACACCCCAAAAAACTGAACTTTGAACATTCAGTGGATTTTTTGTGGTCTGGGGTTTTATGAATAATTAGGCTGAAAAGTAATCTGTGATTGGCCCTTGGACTGTGAGGTCACGGTCCATGATTCCCGCCCACTCTCCTCCTCGCCCCTCCCCTCCTATCCTTTCCTTTGGGGGGGGGGGGCAGAGATGATGATTGACAGGCAAAATCCCTCAACAGCGACACCCGCAGGCAAAGATTTATTTTTTCATTGCAGTTGAAAAGGCTTTAGAAATGTGAGAGAAAAACACCTGCAATGGCTAACTGGAGTGGAGTTTTCAGTTAAAACTTTTTATACACGTTTGAAGGACCATGACAAAGACTTTTAATGTGTTGTAAAACTGAATGTCATGAAAGCTTTAATGGTTAAAATGATTGTGACGCTATGTTGACTTATCTGGGGACAGGGGGTCTGACCCCCTGGTACAGCACTCCTCTGAGACACAAGAGTATAAGCAGACAAGAAATGGTACCATGTTACAATGAGCATTAGTGGGGGACAATTATATGAAAATAGGTTGAAAAGTGCTCCTTTAACCCTTTAAGACCTGAAACGCAGCTATGTCACTTTTTGATTTGAGCTAAAAAAGCATTATTTTACACTTTGGCTATTCAAAAATAGCAGATCTACAAGCTCATAGCGTGGCACCGAGTGCAGCGCTACGAGCTTGTAGATCTGCTATTTTAGAAAAATCATGAAAATGTGGGCAAATCTTTGATTATATTTTTAAAGCGAACATTTTTAACTCAAATCTTTGCTTCTGGGGGTCCCTGGAACAAAATATTTTGAGATGGGGGTCGGCGGCCAAATACATATAATTCTGGGGGTTATGACAAAGTTTGAGAACCACAGATATAGAACGTCTTTTTTTTTCAGAATATTGTTGGGATTTAGAAGACATTTGTAAAATCGGCATTCTAAAAACATCAGAGCACTTCTTCCACCACAGACAGAGGACAGCACTAGTGTGGAGGTGAAAACAGAGTAATCAGCCACACTGGGATTCCTGTTGCCAAAGCCAACATGATGAGACGTCCGTTGTGTTGCATGCACGCTGTGAAGGGAAAAGCTGACTTTCTTCTCGGCTGATGTAATATTTATTCCACAGCTCGTTGGCTGGATCAAGACAAGGAGGAGAGTCAGCGCAGAGAATCAAACTACAGAGCCTCAAACTACAGAGCCTCAAACTACAGCGCTAAAGAAGCTGAGCACAAAACACAAAGTAGAGGAAATAACAAGTCATCCTGGGCAGTGGTGGAACTGGAAAGTAACTCAGTATATGTACTTAAGTACAATGTTGAGGTATCTGTACTTTACTTGAGTATTTCCAATTTCCAATACTTTTACTTCTACTCCACTACATCTCGGATCCAAATATTGTACTTTTAGTCCACTACATTTAATTGAAAACTTAAACTTGAAATGGGAAATTCTGCATAATGAGTACTTTTACTTTGGGTACTTAAAGTACATTTGGATACCAATACTTTTGTACTTTTACTAGTAAATTTTAATTCTGGACTTTTACTTGTGACAGAGTATTTCTACATTACAGTATCGATACTTTTACTTCAGTTAAAAAATGTAGCACTTTTCCCACCACTGATCCTGGGAGAGTTCAGAGGCTGCCCTTCAGTATTAGATACGTTTTCTTTAGACTCTAATGATGGTATAATGTCGGTCGGTCAGTTCAAACATCCGGTTTCTGCGGACCTCTGAGGTCACGCTCATGTCACCACGACTCAGCCATAACCCAATGCAGCCCCTATAGACGAATCCGCAGACAATCCACAGAGATTGTAGGCAATCATGACTGCGGTGTCAAGCGGCTACAACGCGACACCGCAGTTATGATTGCCGAAAGGCAGCGCGTCTGTGGATTCGTCTATAGGCAACCTAGGCGGCCGCGAAAGCTTGCCTAGGGTGCAAATTGGGACAGATCCGGGCCTGCATTTGTAAAACATTAGACAGTATTTCAATATGAGATGTTGTGTCTAAAACACTATACAGTATATGTAGCCTATTGAATGTCTTGTGATTCCATTTGGGAGCCAATCGAGTGCTCTGGAAAGACTTTCCTGCACGATATGGGAACGAGAGCGGCTGTTATTATGCACAAGACCTAGACCTAGACATTATTTAGCAGCTATAGAGCAGAGAAGTCCTGATGTCACCCGTTCATCCCCTGGGTCGTAGAAGTCATTTCTCTATGGAGAATAACATTGGGTCATCTTAGAATCGTCTCATATAAGAATTGTGGTAAAAAAAATAAACAAACTCTCTCGGCGATATTGTCAAGGAGGTGGCTCTGTATCGTTTATGATAGTCAGTCAGTAGATTGAAAACCTAACATCACTGCTGCTTAGATGGGGAATTATTTTTGTTGCATTGGAATTACTTGGGTTTTAGACATATTTTAGTTTGTTCAAGACAGTATATTGAATTTGAATATTTTGTGCTTATTTGGTTATTTTGTGCTGCACCACTAGGGCTAGGCTATAAAGAAACTATATATATATTTAGTTTACTCGTTTTGAACCAATGCTGCACTAGTTTGACTTGACATGTGATATTAAAAAATTACAGCAATTCATTGATGTGAAAAATAAGAAATGTTCTTTTACTTTTACGTGTACTTAAGTATTTTTAAAAGCATGTACTCTTGGTTACCTAAGTATATTTAAAAGCAAGTACTTTTTTACTCTTACTTGAGTAACATTTTGACTGAGCTACTTTTACTTGTAGTGGACTAAATTTAACCAGGGAGTATCTGTACTCTTACTCAAGTACTGGGGTCGAGTAGGCCTACTCTGTCCACCTCTGTCAGTCACTCATATTTGATGCTATCAAATATGAGTGCTATCTATCTTTTAACTGCATTGATGGGCCACACCCACCCGACACACACACACACTTCATAAGTTATTCCAACACAAAGTAGCCTATGCAAGAGTCAAATCTGCAACAAAGTTCAAAAGAGGAAAATTCGGTTAGAAGCAAACGCTAGGGAAAGGGAAATGACCCCAAACATACGCACGCGCACACACACACACACACACACACACACACACACACACACACACACACACACACACACACACACACACACACACACACACACACACACACACACACACACACACACACACACACACACACACACACACACACACACACACACACTCCAACACAAAGTAGCCTATATGCAAGAGTCAAATCTGCAACAAAGTTCAAAAGAGGAAAATTCGGTTAGAAGCAAACGCTAGGGAAAGGGAAATGACCCCAAACATACGCACGCGCACACACACACACACACACACACACACACACACACACACACACACACACACACACACACACACACACACACACACACACACACACACACACACACACACACACACACATCAACACAAAGTAGCCTATATGGAAGAGTCAAATCTGCAACAAAGTTCAGAAGAGGAAAATTCGGTTAGATGCAAACGACGCCAAATGACGCCCCTGCGTATACCGTCACCGTAAGAAGAAGAAAAGCTAAGCCCGCCAGTCCTTTTGTCCTGACATATTGCAGAAGCTTTCTAGAGGAAGGAGTGGTGGTGGTATATTAAATGATGTTCAATAAGGCACGGCTCCCTGAGGGCTTATCAAGCGTCAAGAGGCTTATTACACAAACCAGGTACTGCTGCACCAGGGGCGAGAGAGAGAGAGAGAGAGAGAGAGAGAGAGAGATAGAGATAGAGAGAGATAGAGAGAGAGAGAAGATTTTTGAAAAATATCGAAGATGTTTGGAAACGTTTTAACAATTTGTATTATTATTATTATTATTATTATTAAGACGTACCCCCCCCCCCCCCCCCCCTTCAGAGGTGCTTCAGGTTGTAATGAAAACAAAACAAAGAAACCAAAAAAAAAAACATCTCAGAACTTGACTGTTTCTGGAAAGTTTCAGGTAATAAATGGAAAGTTCTGGATTAACCCTTCATAGTGGAAGAGGAGCCACATGAAACAGAGATAAAAGTAGTGAGTGAAAGATGATGAGGAAGAGAGAGAGCAAGATAAAAGGTTAACCCGCCGCGGTTAAGTATGGCTGCAGGCAAGGTGTGGTTATGTGTGTGTGTGTGTGTGTGCTGTGAAAGAATGTATGGTAGGTAGCCTAGGCTTACGGCTATTGGGATTTTGCTTTCAATCGCACGCACGCACGCACACACACACACACACACACACACACACACACACACACACACACACACACACACACACACACACACACACACACACACACACACACACACACACACACACACACACACACACACACTTCAAAGACCTCTTTGATCGCCCAGCGCTGTGCACTGACAACGCTACTACAGTATAAATCCATTGTTACTCAACATCGGGTCTGGGGACCAACAAGGGGTCACACAAATGGACCCTTACATGGTCTGTACGCTCTCAGAGTACGGAATGCCAAAAATCTGGAATGCCCTGACATCATCCATTAATGGATGTGTAACGCTGTTCCCCGAGCCAGCTTCCAACACACACAACAACGCTCCTTCTTCACAAAGAAAACACTGAGGAGTTAAGAAAAGGAAGTGCCAGGTTAGCTCCCAGTCTAATACAACACAAGCTCAAACAGTGTTTGCACCCAAAGGTTTATACCCTGTGAGAAGAAAGACATCCGGCTATGTTCGTATTGAATCACTTTTATTACAGAGTCTTCTAACAAGAATTAGATACGTGTGTTTGTGCAGCCTTTAGTGTGTCATACCAAATGTGTGTATGCAAAATATAATGATGATGATGATAATCTAACAATAAATGCAGGGAATCTCTGTACGTATGTATCTGGGATCCACGCATCTCAAGAACCCAGCCACACTGTTCTAGTAATAATAATAAGAGAAGAGCGTGTCCTCTCCTCCACGTCATCAGCGCCCATACCCTAGGTGGGGTTGGTGAGAGGGCCTCTCTGTGTGGAGTCTGCATGTTCTCCCCATGTCCTCTAGGGTAGGCGCCCTCACAAAAACATGCAGTAATCCTGGTATCTGTACTGCCTCCCCCTGGTCAGCCAGGGCGCCTGATGGAGGGGAAAGGAACTGGTTGGAATAACGTGTTCCTTCCACGCGCTACGTCCTACCAGGGAAAGGTGACAGGTGATAAGAAGCGGCTTGCTCACTCCTCATGCATTGAAGGAGGCATGAGCTCGGTCTGGGCTCTCCCTTGGCTGGCAGAGGGAGAGTAGCGCCCAGCAATTAAAACAAAAAAAAATTAAAAAAATAAAAAAAGAATCACACTGTCCCCGAACTCCCACAAGCTAGTTGGGAGAGAGTAAAACATTCTGAGGTGACCATCTATCGGCTTATCACCACTGCTCAGTGACGTAATTTTGTAGTTTTCTGATGTGATATAAACAATAATGGCAAAAGCAAGCGAAAAATCATCATTAAAAAGGGAAAAGAAAAGGGAAACTGTAACCACCATTGACAATTGAATTTCCACCGTGAAATAGACACTTCGACCGGTCATATTCAGCACATTGCTGGCCAGGCCTGGAATCGAACCTGGGGCAACTGTGGACTCCTTCTCCCCAGGCGGGCTCTCTAACCATTCAGCTGGTTCACCCCCAGTTACAATGGTTCTGCTTAGAACTGCTGGAAATGCGGGCCTGTTTGCGGCCGGTTCCGTGAAAGCACCCTATTCACAGCAGCCATATTATGAAGACATTCACAGGTGTTACCAATGATACTAATGAAGGCTCTGTTCCATTCTGGTCAAACAGAGTCAGGGTGCTGATACTGTTCATGTTGGCTCACTGGAAACACTGTTACACCAGTGGGTCTACAGTTGGGGTCCAGGGACCCCAACTGTAGGGCTTCCAAATGGCCCCTTACAGGTGTGTAACTCTGAGAGTGTACAAATGGAACCAAATGGACTTACGGGTCCATTTGGTTCCATTTGTACACTCTCAGAGTTATGGGGCTCGTGGAAACCACTGTGCTAGACTAAATGGAACAGAGCCTTCATTAGTATCATTGGTAACACCTGTGAAGGAAGTGATAATATGGCTGCTGTGCATAGAGCCTATCAAGGTTGTAGAACCAAAGTTATTTTGGTGGAAAAGGTGCCTCAGAGTTCAATTAACACAGAGGATTTCACAGAGCTTGCTGGGCACCGTGCCTCCTCTTTCCCCGAGTAGGCCGGTGCCCAACGGGCACTCAACCCTATATATTCTAAGGTCGCGTCTAACAGAAGCAAAGTGAAACGGCATTATAAGACAATGCAGTTAGCCGAGGCACTTTAAACAACATTTGTATCCAAAAAGGTTGCCACAGTAGAGACAAACAGAAAGCATGGGGGAGAGAAAACACACTTTCCTTTGAAAATGTGAAAAGAAAAACATCAAAAGAGTCCTAGGTGAGTGTGTTACATAAAAATAGATTAAAAACACAAGTCTATTTGTTATTCAAGGGTAGTCTGAGAGAACCTCACACTGTCAGGCAAGAGGAAATATGCTATTATTACTGCCCGTTGTGTGGGAAATGTGTCTCTCTTTCTCTCTCTCTCTCTTTCTCACTCTCTCTTCGCCTGGTTGATGCAGGACAGATGTGTGACCTTTCATTTCCACGTCCTACATATTGGATGCTGTCATGGAGTGAACCAGTAATAATCATAATCATGATAATAATAATAACACCCACGGGCCTACGTGACACTGTATCCTATCCCAGGACAATTCACTGTCAGTTTTGCCATGTCCGCTTATTATAAGCAGACATGGCATTGGACATGGCCATTTTTATGCCTTTATTGATAGTACAGTAGGCAGACAGGAAACGGGGAGAGAGAGATGGGGAGTTTTACCTTAGCGCCAGGTATGCTCTTAGTTGCTTGTTTTAGAAGAGAATGCACTTAAGACTTCTAGTAGTTTTCTTGCCTGAATGCACTTATTGTAAGTCGCTTTGGATAAAAGCGTCTGCTAAATGACTGTAATGTAATGTAATGACAAACAGCAAGGGCCGTCGGGATTGGGACTCGATCCCGCGACACGCTGTCAGACTACATTGGAGCCTAGGTTGCGTTTTTTGGGGGCTTGTCATTTTGGCTTGCTTCCATTCTTTTTTTAACCAGTTTAAACCAGTTCTCAAACATTTGCATGTCAAGAATGCCCAAATTAATGTATTTCTCCCCAGAACCCCATCTGAATAAAAAAAAATATATATGTATTCCATTTTTCTTTTCTTGAAAATAGCAGATCTAAAAGCTCACAACGTGTCGCAAATGCATCGCATTGTGAGCTTGTAGATCGGCTGTTTTCAAATAGCCAATGTATATAGGTTTAAAGTGCTCATGTGGCACGCAAATCTTGTGGTCTAGCCGGCAAAAAATGGTTTCTGTTGGGGGCTCCACGGCCAAACACAAATTAATTTGGGGGTCCTTGTCATGAAAGTTTGATAACCACTCTCTCTCTCTCTCTCTCACACACACACAAACAATGAAACAGTCTGCCGGCTTGGCAACGACTGTTCGAATGTGACGAATGTTCAACAGCACCCCCCTCAACACACACAGATGGTGAAAACTACAAAAACACATTCTTATCGAGCAATATGTCTACAAATAGTCTCAGACAGACGTGGACACACACACACACACACACACACACACACACACACACACACACACACACACACACACACACACACACACACACACACACACACACACACACACACACACACACACACACACACACACACACACACACACACACACACACACACACGTTTTGTCATGAGTAATACATTACATGCACATTCTTCCTTCAGAACATTCACATGCAGACACACTCGTACACATCATGTGTTCACACAAACAGACAATGGTTCTTTGCACACAAAAAAAGACAAGTACACTCACAGTCACATACATCAGACACACACACGTTTTGGTCATGAGTAATACATGCACATTTTTTCACATTCACATGCAGACAAACGCACACACACACACACACGGTGTAAGTTAATAATGCCGACACATTCTCAGTCCAGCAAGACGGATGTGCACCAAAGCACTCTCTCTAATGGAGCTCATTTCACAGGACCCAGTAGAAAGGTGTCCCTGTAGAGAGAGAGAGAGAGAGAGAGAGAGAGAGACCCCCGGTATCCTTTTTCTGCTGACAGCCCCCCGCCGTCCATCTATGACACTCCCCCGCCAGGCGCTGTCACCCCCCCCCCCCCACGTCTGACTCATATCTTCGCCGTCAGGCCAGAAAACTTGTATCTCCATATTTAAACTTTTTTTTTCGTAAGTTAATCCATTCACACCGGGAGCGCAGCTGTGTGTCATTTTAAGATTTATTTATTTTTTCGAGCTATTGAAAAATACACAAGCTCATAGCACGGCACCCGAGTGCCGCGCTATGAGCTACAAGATCTGCTATTTTTGAAAAATCGTGAAAATGTTGTGCAAATCTTTGAATGTATACGTTTTTAAAGCGAACATTTGCTAACTCAAATCTTTGCTGCTGGGGATCTCTGGAACAACATATTTTATGTACATTTTTATATATTTTTATATTTTTTGTGTTTAAAAAAAAATCTATTAGGATTTAGAAAACATTTTCAGAATCGGCCTCAGGTCTTAAAGGGTTAATGCCTTTACTACGTCGTCATACAAAAGGAGCGTTGCACGACCAAACGCGAAAATAGCAGATCTACAAGCTCACAACGCCTCCTCGCGATGACAAAAAGGAACAGTTTTTTAGGACATACAAGGTTTCTGGACCATTCGTAGCCGGGCCGAGACCCTCTCTGGAAAAGGACTAGAGTTACAGTAGCTACTGGATAACATGCCTGTTCTACCTTCCCCACTAAACACCTCATCCCCCCCCCCCACCCCGCCCGTGTCCTTGCTCCGTCAGCCCGGACAGCCCACTGCGGGGTGGTAAGCCTTATTGCTGAGACATGCGGCCCATAGGGTCAGGAGCCTATATCTCCTGTTTCTGTAGTGTGTGAGGCATGCTTGACAGGGACGTGCAGACAGAGGGATTTGGAGAGGCAGGGGCTGGAATTTCAAAAGGGCACCTATCGGAATTTTTTTTTAACTAACAATTACCTTACTTTTAGGCCCGACGACCCCAAAAACTCCGAAAAGGTATCATTGCGTGCTTAGTGTCCTCAAAGTCACGCACCCAACAAGAACTGAGCAGATTGGACCTTCCGTTCCAGAGATAATGCCCAAAACATCTTGAAAGCGGCCACTTTCTCCGGTTTCTCGATTGAGTTTTGGCCATTGTCGCCCGTGTTTCTTTAATAACACAGGCTAAGAAGGTCGTACGGTGACAAACTAGATACCTAAGGAAAGGAAAGGGCAGGGTCTCAAGCCCCCTTTCATGTCTATGTGTGCACGTGCATGCAGCTTGATGTACAAGAACGTCCCCCAGCCATGATGTACATTACAGTGGTTTTCAACTCCTTTTCATATCAAGGTCCATTATTTATTTATTTATTTATTTATTCGGCATTTGAGCCACGGAACCACCGTTTGATGAGATTTAGCCTCCCAGACCCAAGACTTAGAATATGTTGTTATCGTTGGATACGATTTTTGTCCACAATTCCATGCTATATTGATGTTGGTACCATAGGAGAGACAACCGGCAAAGGTCTATCAAAATAATAATCTTTAATTAAGTAATGCAGACGTTTAACAATAGTTTAACTCTTGAGAGCGTAAAATGAAACCAAATGGACCCTTACGGGTCCATTTGGTTTCATTTTACGCTCTCATGAGTTAAAGGGACCATTTGGTTACCAACTCTCCATCATTTAGCTGGGGACCACCTGGAACGCCCTCAAGGACCACCTCTCGTTCGTGGGCCACCCATCTTCACCACTTAAACCACTTGTTAAGTGGTCAGACTTGTGTGCAGATGCGTGCCTTTCCGGAGCATGTTTTATGTTCATGATCAATCGCTTTGTGTTTTGGCTTGGATCAGTTGGAACTAACACCCTTAACAGACGACGTCACACTGATAAGAACCAGTATGCGTGCTACCAGTATGCGCGCAATGAAACCCATTCTATCAGGTCTCGCTAGCACGCGCCTCACCAGCCAACACACAAGAGGGGGTCGGGGTGCGCTGAAAACAAGCGCACCCCAAAACAACAGGTTGAGAATTGATTGCGTGAAACAATCACCTGTGCATCCAGTCTCAATGTTGGTAAACAAATAATTGGTCTATAGCCTACATTAAAAATGACCCCTGTTAACTTTCAATGTTCTCCCCCGGATTTGAACCGTGGGGTCTTCTGCACAAGTGCTGAAATATCAGAAATATCAAGTAAAAAAACTTCAGTAATGGGTGGTCTAGGACTCAGACCCACAAATGTGGCATGGGTCAGAGTCTACTTTCCTTATTTTCAGACCATTCAGTCTTTCAATAAGAACCCTGCTGTCATAGTCTCTCCAAACTCAAGACAGAGATTTGGGGGGTTTGTTATATTTATTTGTCATGCTTGCCAGACCAGTGGTTCTCAAAGTGGGGTCCGGGGACCCCCAGGCGTCCTTGGGGGAGGTTCCAGGGGGTCCCCAGTAAAATGTGTTCATAAAGCATCACTAATCATTTTAACCACTTTATCCATTTATACGTTGGCTATTTTTGAGAAGTTTTGAAAAATATCGAAAACGTTGAATCATTTTTGTATAAAAAAAAAACATATATATCTTCTCTTCTGGGGGGGTCCCTGGCAAAATCTTTTGAAATGGGGGTCCGCGGCCAAATATATATCAATTTGGGGGTTATTGAAATGAAAAGGTTTAAGAACTACTGTGCTAGACAACAGCCACTTCACCTCCAAGAGGAACTGTGTGTGGAGAGAAAGTCTATGCAGTTTTGGTCTCGGTTGGAAAATACAAATTTCATTACATTATATTACAAAAGTGAATTCGTCTGCACTGCAACTCCTAGGGGGTTAAGGTTTGTAAAGCCTAGCCAAAATAGACCCTGGAGAAAAAAATGATTCATGGTGGTGTTTTTTTGTTATGTTAAAGGGATACTAGGGAGTTCAGAGGTAAATAAACTCCAGCAGTACTTTTCCCCGACCACCAGGGGGTGACGTAGGAGGGACCTCCATAGAGAGGTTCTTTTGAAGGCATGGTGCCCGAAAACAGGTTGCTTTATTGGGATACAATATGCGGAAATTCCCGCCCTGCTGGTTCTCTGAATTTTTATTTTTAAATAGGCTCTTTCATGATAAATTGACCACATATATGAAGTTAAACAACTAAATTCTATCCACACGCTATCTTAAAATTAAATTCTGTGCCTCAAAAACGAAGTTTGAGAGCGTTTTAAAACCGAAAGTAAACGTTCATACGGACACGGACGCGCACGGACGCGCACATGCGTGCGTTAATTTACGTACCGGACATAAACATAGAACACATAAACATTAGGGAAAATACGGATTTCAGAAGGAGGACTGTGTTTCAATGCATATAAACACCCCAGCATCATTATATAGTGGCTGATAGAGGGGAAAAAATGCAAAATATATATATATATATATATTTTAAATTTAGGCTTAATGTTCCCTACAATACCTTTAAGCTAACACTAACTGAATAATTCAGGGAACTTCTGTAGTGTTTTAATGACTTGACAAGAATGTAAACAAACGTACAAGTACAACCTCAGAGTCTGAATAATAACCAATTAATGGCAAGGGATGTATCTATAAACGATAATTAAAGGGATACTTTAAAATATGTTTGGGGTCATTTTAACACTACTACTCTTTAAGTTTTAACCATGTTAGATTCAATGAAAACACACGTCCTTGGTTCTGGTGATTGATATTGTCCTTCTAATGCGTGAGGGGGCTGGGTTTTTCAAATACATTTGTTCGTGTATTTTTATAATGTCTTGGGAAAATACAGCGCCCTAACATATTAGAAGGACAATATCAGTCATCAGAACCAAGGACGGGTGTTTTTGATTAATCTATCATGGTTAAAATGGGTTTCTATTGGAAGGGCATGTGCCACGCGTCTGATAAAATGAATATCAAATACATAAATACTGAATCAAGCACCTTAAAAACTGTCATGGGTGCTCACAAAAGCCTGAGTAGACGTTAAAATGACCCCAAACAAAAGTGAAATATCCCTTCAAAGAGCAGAGATTGAAAGCAACACGTTTCCAAATATTTGGCTGAAATTATTTTCGTAGATCATAGTTGCCAAACCTTTCCATGCAAGGGCCCCCCCGCCTTTTTGTTTTTGTAAAGCCTGGTTTGTCAACGGCCTCCGAGTGGTGTAAAGTAACTAAGTACCTTTACTCAAGTACTGTACTTAAGTACAATTTTGAGGTACTTTTACTCGAGTTGTTTTTGTCTATACTTTTACTTCTACTCCACTACATCTCAGAGGCAAATATTGTACTTTTACTCCACTACAACTCTAGTTATTTTGCAGATATAAATCATTATATTATAAAACATACATTAACCACTTCAGCTCTATTTCATACATAGGCTATTTGAAAATAGCCGATCTACAAGCTCACAACGCGTCGCATTGCGACGCGTTGTGAGCTTGTAGATCTGCTATTTTCAAACATGTTGAGTGCTTTTACTTTTGGTACTGTAAGTACATTTTGATACCAACACTTTTGTACTTTTACTCAAGTCAATTTTGAATTCCGGACTTTTACTTCTACATTGCAGTATTGATACTTTTACTTAAGTAAAACATTTGAGTACTTTTTCACTGATAGTTGCCAAACTTTTCCCTGTCAAGGAGCTTCTTTTTTTTTGTAAAGCCTGGTTTTTAGCTTTTTTTCCAATTCTAGTCGTATAGTTATTTAGCTGTCAACGGGCTCAGTCACAACACAACACAGATGCCAATCTCTAGATTCCGAACCTGAAAACCTGTCTTTGTCTAGAGATAATTCATGTCACCCTGTCCTTCGCCTAAACCGCTCGCCACTCAACAATGTCCTTGTGGTTCGTCCTTGCTGCACTTTGCTGACAGTTACTGTGTCAGTTACTGTGGGACGCAGTCATGTGCCGACTGTGCACTCTTCTTCCCATTCCAACTCCATCACGGTTGCCAGATTTTGTGAGAGAAATAAGCAGCCAGATCCATGAAAACAAGGCCAAAAGAAGGGACTATAATAGGCTACGTGAGCACTTTAAACCAATATGCATTTGAGATATTTGAAAATAGCCAATCTACAAGCTTGTGAGCTTGTAGATCTGCTATATTCAGATCTTCAGATACGTTTTCAGATGGGGGCTACATTAATGTGGGCGTCCTTGATGTGCGTTTGAGAAAGTACAAAAAAAATGATTGGACCAATAAATAAGCCCAAATAAATGCACTTTAAAAACAAGCCAAAAAAAAAACGCAACCCACAACTACCAATATTTACAAGCAACTTTCCAGAAAAAAACAGCCCAACGGCACTTATAATAAGCAGACATGGCAACACTGACCTCGATTTGCTGGAAGAGAGGGAGGGGGCTGTCTGGTGTGTCCAGTGTGTTATCCCTGCTTCTGGTCAGACTAAATGTCAGAATGTTTGTTACATTGTTGATTTCATCGACTAAAACTATGACGAAAAATGTTTGTCGACTACTTTTTTCACTGACGAAAACGAGAAAAAAAAAGAAAAAAAAACTAAGCTAGACTAAATATATTGACAATTTTGTCAACAAATAAAAACTAGACTGAAATGTTAGGGAGGGACTTTTGGAGAAGAGATCCAGTAGAACTAAAAGACGAGTAATTTTGTGTTTGGTTGCACTCGGGTGTTGCGCTCTGAAAATAGCAGATCTACTTGTAGATCAGCTATTTTAAGCATGCAACCAAGTGTAAAATCAGTCACCACGCCATCAAGGCACCACCAAAATACATTTTAGTCGACTAAATCAACTGTAGATTTAGTCGACAAAAACTAGACAAAAACTAAAACATTTCAGATGACTAAAATATGACTACCACTAAATGAAAATGTATTCAAAAGTCTTGACTAAACTTTGATCACAATTTAACATAAACATATGTTAACAACAATAAATCTGGCATCCCTATATTCTGTGGCAATAAAGCAAAATGTTTCACACTTTTTTTCCAAAATAATGAAACAATCTACAAGCTCACAACACGTTGTGAGCTTGTAGATTTCCGCTATTTGCCGCATGATGAAGTATAGGGCTTTAAAATGTAGTTGTTAAGAAAATGTACTCCCCTGTTTCTTTTTCACAATTCTAACCCGATTCCGCCACTGCACTGCGCTGATTGATTTCACATCAGTGCAAGTGAATTGATTTAAATACAATCGATTCACTGTTAATTTGATTCCCCCCTTTGTGGAGAGCTACCACATATTAAACATGTCAACTAATTGAAGTATCCATCTCATCGCCTCTTATTTCCTTACCTAGCACTTCTCTGTCGTATTATTACAGTAGTGGTTCTCAACCAGTGGTCCGGGGACCACCAGCGGTCCGTGATGGGGTTCCAGGTGGTCCCCAGCTAAATGATGGGGAGTTGGTAACCAAATGGATCCTTATTGATCTTTAACTCTTGAGAGCGTAAAATGAAACCAAATGGACCCTTACGGGACCATTTGGTTTCATTTTACGCTCTCAAGAGTTAAATTATTGTTAAACATCTGCATTTACTTCATTAAATGATTGTTATTTTGATCAATGTTTGCCTGTTATCTCTCCTATGGTACCACATCAATACAGCATGGAATTGTGTACAGAATTGTGTACAAAATCTTATCCAACGATAACAAAATATTTGAAGTTTTGGGCCTTAGAGGCTAAATCTCATCAAACGGTGGGTCCGTGGCTCAAATGCCGAATAAATAATGGACCTTGATATGAAAAAGGTTGAAAATTAATCTAGTGCAAGGGTAGGCAACCTTAGGCACAGGTGCCACCATTGTTGGCACAGGAGAGGGTAATAACTGGCACACTGGCAGAAGTGTGAGAGGGAGGACTTTTCTTAAACCCATTAAAACCAGGATTTAGAACAGTGGTTTAGAACAGTGGTTCTCGAATATAGCAGATATACAAGCTTGAGCTTGTACATCTGCTATTTTTGAACATTATTTAATGTTGAATAATTTTTAAAATAATTTAGCCAAATTGCTTGTAATGTTTGGGGGTCCTTGACACGAAGAAGTTTGAGAACTACCGATTCAGAAGGCATTTGTGGAATCGGCCTCAGGTCTTAATGGGTTAAAACAAAACAAACACACAAACAAACTTTGAGACTAAACATGAGGGGTCATTCAAACGTGAGCCTGTAGATCTGCAATTTTCAAATAGCCTCGGTAAAAAATAGGGCTAAAGTGGTTAATCTGGAAAGTAACTAGAAACTAAAGTTTTCAAACAATTGTAGTGGGAGTAAAACTACAATATTTGCCTCTGAGATGTAGCGGAGTAGAAGTAAAAGTATAGACAAATGGAAAATACTCCAGTAAAGTAAAAGTACCTCAGAATTGTACTTAATACACTACTTGAGTAAATGCACTTTGTTACTTGTTGGCTCGGTGCCACCAAGATTCCCATTTGGGACAACGCCTTGAACAGAACATTACCTCGAACACTAACAGGATGCAGTGCTGGCAAACAACGAAGTGGGGTCCGGGGACCCCCAGGGGTCCTTGGGGGGGTTCTAGGGTTTTCCCAAGCAAAAGTAGTTAAAGGGGAAGACCACTCTTTTTCAACATGAACTATGCCTTTAATACACCTTAGAGATGTTGTGTGGAAATAAGAAAAAAGCCCCCCCCCCTTCTGTGTTGCCTAGAACTGGATAATTGCTTGAGGTCATGTGATCAGTGACATACGCAGGGTGTACTTTTGGCTGAGGGGGCGGATCCAAAAGTACACCCTGCATATGTCACTGATCACATGACCTCAATCATTAAAGACATAGTTCAATGTTGAAAATGAGTAGTCTTCCCCTTTAATATAGCATCACAAATTATTTGAACCAATTTTGTCCATTTGCGCGTTGGCTATTCAAAAATAACAGATCTACAAGCTCACACCGCGTCACTTCGTGTCGCACCGCGAGCTTGTAAATCTGCTATTTTGGAAAAAAAATACTTAAATCTTCTCTTCTGTGGGGTCCCTGGCACAAAACATTTTCAGATGGGGGTCCGCGACCAAATATATATCAATTTGGGGGTCCTTGACATGAAAAGGTTTGAGCCACTGGCCTAAGAGACACGTTGATAGACAAACACATGCACAAAGCAACCATAGCTAGACAGACATGCACAGAGACAGACACGCCAAAAATAAAGCAAAAGGGTTTCATAGACGTAATGGTCAGAAAGACACATTGGCTGAGATTATATGGATCAGACAGACACACACAGACACAGATAGGCATGGGGGGGAAATTGAGTTCTAAATTGGTCTAAATCACGACGCTAGATCAAACTCTGCCAGCCTTATCTGTTCCTGCACGGCCTGACAGACTGCAGCCACAGGATACAGTGGCCAAGGACAGGGCCCGTTTGTTTGATGTGGAACGCATGCACGCGCGCACGCACGCACGCAGTACTTCTCCCAGTGGTGGGAGAAGTACTCAGATATTTTACTTAAATAAAAGTAGCAATACATACAATATAAAAATACCACAATATAAAAATACTCTGTTACAACTAAAAGGCCCGCGTTCAAAATGTTACTTGAGTATAACTATTGGCATCAAAAAATACTTAAAGTACCAAAGGTAAAAGTACTAAAATGTTTGAAAATAGCCGATCTACAAGCTCACATCGCGTGTTGTGAGCTTGTAGATCGGCTATTTTTTCAGATAGCCCATGTATAAAATAGGGCTAAAGTAGTAATTTAAATCTGCAAAGTAACTAGTAACTAAAGTTTTCAAATAATTGTAGAGGAGTACAACATTTGCCTCTGAGATGTAGTGGAGTAGAAGTAAAAGCATTGAAAATTGGAAATACTCCAGTAAAGTAAAAGTACCTCAGCTTACTTGAGTAAATGTACTTAGTTACTTTACACCACTGCACGCACACACACACACGTTACTATCCACCACTGACACACGCCAAAAAAAAACAACTATATTTTGGATGCATCAACTCTGCAGTGTATCCATTATGCACTGTGTGTAGCCTAATGCACTTTGTGACAAACCGTTTTTTTTTTTATGTCCTTTTTGAATACATTTGACTTGACAGGCAAGCTGGCTCGCTCTCCGCCCAGGGGCACGCGGGAGATCAAAAATAATGATACAGATCATCTCATCCATTTGAATATATTTTTAGCAACAACAAAAAAGCTAAAGTGAAGGAAAACAATCATTCTCCTTCCAATGTCAGACAGAACTGAACCCAGGGCTCTGTCACGATTAAATTGACGTACAAAGAACTGCGGTTGACTATTTAATAGGCTCTATGCACAGCAGCCATATTGGAAAGAAATTGAGCCTCTTTTTACTTCCTTCACAGGTTTTGCCAATGATACTAATTAAGGCTTTGTTCCATTTCATGTAACACAGTGGTTCTCAAACTTTTAATTTCAAGGACCCCCATAACTCTGAGAGTGTACAAATGGAACCAAATGTTGGTTCCATTTGTACACTCTCAGAGTTACACACCTTTTAAAATGCACAACAGTACCCTGACTCTGTTTGACCCGAATGGAACAGAGCCTTCATTAGCATCATTGGTAACACCTGTGAAGGAAGTAAGAAGAGGCCTATTGACATAGTGTATTGTCTCTATCGGGTGGAAACCTCATATGTCCAAAACTGTTCCTTTTCAGGACTTGAAAATCTCAAACGCACTCCCCCCCGCCCCCCGCCATCTGGCCTGTTAAGTGGCCAGATGGGTGGGCCCGGCCCGCCCACATGCATTTCCTGAGGACCCACTTGCAGTATCCTCACGGCTCACAGGTTGAGAAGAATCACCATTTTACACTAAGGCACTAAGGAAGGAAGAGTGGGCGCCTCCATGTAAAAGTTCCTATTTTGTCCAAAATGTTTTAAAAAATATATATATATTTGAAAAATGCTCTTAAGTAATGTAATGTACATGCTTTGAACATGCACAGTACATCATTATCAGACTTCAATGTGCCCTTCAACTTCTTGTTTATGCCCAAAATATTGGATGTACATGTTTTGTAGCAATTGTAGAAATATTAGACCAGGGGACGCTGTTCCGCAGCCTGTGAATGTCCGAGCACCACCGAAGAAGTGTACACCCAGAGATCACGTGACCAGAAGAAAAAAATATATCCATGTTAAAGGATTTACAAAAGTATTTTTTTTCTCCGATTTATGTTGTTTTCAAGTGTTTTTCAAAAAACAAGCCACATTCAAACGGCCATAGCTCTGGAATGGGCCAATCTTCCCCCCCCCCCCCCCCCCCGACGCTATGGGACCCCCCTGTGTGTGCAACAAGCCCCTGTCCGTGAGGATCGCGGTCACAGAGATTATCCCGTGATTTTTCAAAAAGGTACAGCAAAATCGCCGTTTTTCGCTGGCAAGGGTACAGTGGACGGAAGAATGAATGAATGAATTCCTGGCAGTGAATGAGTTAAGTCTTTTTTAACATGTGGGACCAAATGGCCATTTTTACATCGAGGTGCCCACTCTTCCAGTTACCTTTTTTTAACACAAGACAGGACTACAACAGCACCACAATGACTCCTACACAACCAGCAGCCTGCCAAGCAAAGACCCTGCCCACAGTGTCACACAGTAACTGCCCCTAACCTTGGCAGAGAGACTGCCCGGGCTCTGCCCAACACGGAGCCACCAAGGAAATGGTGCCCCTAACCCTGGCACCGTTCAGTGCCATGTAATGATCCATTCACACAGTCACCAAAGCCATGCAACCCGAAACCCCGGGCCAACGGCGGGGCCCTAAAACACATGTTGCATTGAACCAGGATCCTGCACAACACCTCTAGAAGGCCTGGGAAAGAAATGTACTTGAGTAAAAAGTACGAAAGTATCGGCATCAAAATGTACTTAAAGTACCAAAAGTAGAAAGTACTCATTGTGCAGAATGTCACAAGATTTCGAATGTATTAATGTATAAAAATCTTTAGAAAATAGCAGATCTAGTGGTTAATTCTTTACTTAAGTAAAAGTATCATTACTGCAATGTAGAAACACAAGTAAAAGGTCCGGTAATCCAAATGAATCGTTTGAAAATACCAGATCTACAAGCTCACAACAACGCGTCGCATCGCGTTGTCCCCGGATCCCACAGTTGTCCCCGGACCCCCCCCCCGAACCGCACTTTGAGAACCACTGACTTAAAAAGGACCACTTCAGCCATGTTCAACCCATCTTCATATAATTGGTCCTCAGTAATGCTCTTTATAATACGGTGCCATTTTTGTCTATTGACTCTGAGAGTCTCAGAGGAGGGCTGTTATGTATGCCAGACCAATTGCTTGCATTATACTAGCATGCTGACTTTCCAGGAAGAAAAAGCCTGCCGTTTCTATCAATGATAATAATCACATTTGAAAGAAATCTCAAAGTGCCGCAGTACAGAATAAAAAAAAACATTTGCATATCAAAACAACACATCTAAAGTGTCTTAAAAATGGTCTAAAAAAACTATTGAAAACATGGGGGCAATGGAAAACTAGGCAGGGGGTAAACCCAGAATATTAGCTAACCGAATGCTTTCTTAAACCAGGCAATCATCCGTGTCATTTTAGATTTTTGCGTTGGCTACTCAAAAATAGCAGATATACAAGCTCACGGCGCGTGTGACGCGCTTTGAGCTTGTACATCAGCTATTTTTGAAAATGTTTTAAATGTCTTGAAAGTGTGAGAACTACTGAATTAGAAGGCATTTGTAGAATCGGCCCTCAGGTCTTAATGGGTTAAAAAGTCTTTAGTTCTTTAGCTGGTCCGGGAGGGAGTGAGTTCCACAGTGGAGAGGGAGGGGGGGGGGCTGAACAGAAGGCCCGGTCGCCCATGGTGCGGAGCTTGGTGGGGGGAGGAGGGGGAGGTTACTGTTTCCAGAGTGGAGGTTTGTGGCTCGAGCAACTCCTTAAAGGTAGGAGGGGGCATTATACCGTGGATGCATTGATGGGTTGACAGAAGCCAAAATTCCAAATACATATCATTTTCGGGGCCCTTGACATGAAAAAAGGTTTGAGAACCACTGAAATTACAGCAACATAAGATTTTCAGAAAACTGTTAGGATTTAGAAGACATCTGTAGAATCCCCCAGAAGCAAAGATTTGTGTTACGAATGTTCACTTTTAAGAAATATATTCAAAGAATTGCAAAAAATGACACAGATGCGTTCCCGGTCTTAATGGTTTGACCCGAAAATAGTTTTGTCCCAAATGGTCATTTTCTGGAGGAGCTGAGACCGGAGAGCGAGTCAGCTCTCCAAGCCGCTCGCACCGTCTAACAGCGAGAGTACAACCAGTGTGCACTAACAGCCTGTTCTCGTTCGTTCGCTGGAAGTGTTGTCTGCCTATCTGTTCTGTTATTGGATGGGCCGTCTCCTCTGGCAATGGGATGGAAACCAACTAAACCAGGGGTCTTAACTCATTGAGTGCCATTGACGTGTTTCACGCGTTTTACCGCAATGGCGCAACGTGCCAATGACGTGTTTGACGTGTTTTTGAAAAAAAATGTAAAAAAAAAACGTTCAGAACCCAAGATATCATCATTTGAAGATTTGCTGCTCCATTCACTAAGTTACTACAATGCTATACAATATGCAGTGGGGGGTCCCTGCTTCATCTCTCTCTCAGCTAAGGGGTCCTTGGGCTGAAAAACGTTCCCCTGATATACAGTATGAGACACCAGCATCTAAAATACAATACAATGACATGCAGGAGTAGTGAGTGAGTGAGCAGGCACGAGCCGGCGAGGAATTAATGTGCTGTTTTTGAATAGCCAACGATAAACTCTAAAATGCTTTCCCGGATTGAATAGGTTAATGAGTGTTAAATAGCTCTATATTCTGATAGTAATCATCAGTAAACAATATAGGGTGTTCATAACATACATTTTCAGGTCGGGGTTCCAATTTAATCCAATCAGGCGAGAGAACACAAGATAAACAAGTGCAATTGGAAGCGATGATACAAAGAAGGAATTGGAACTGGAACACTATAATCTCCTGAAATTGGCAACCCACCCGAAAATGTATTTTCTGTTTATTAAAAGAGCTGAAGAGACCCTGTTACTGAACAAAGACACTATAGCAATGATTACCATCAGAAAATAGCACTTTAACTTTTTAACGAAAAGAAAAACAAAACATTTAGTTTTAACCCTTCCTGTGTCATTTTAGAGTTTATATAATACATTAAATGGTATTATCGCATATGGTATATCTGCTATTCAAAAATAGCAGATCTACAAGCTCATAGCGTGTCACGAAAAATCGTGAAAATGTTTTGAGATGGGGGTCCGCGGCCAAATACATATAATTTTGGGGGTCCTTGGCATGAAAAAAGTTTGCTGATATAGCAACATACAGTACATTTTTCAGAAAACTCAGGATTTAGAAGACGTTTTTAGAATTGGCCTCAGGTCTTTACACAAAATATCACTTGCACTATACCTTAAACATGCAGGCAGCGCACAGGATGCTTTCAGCAGAATAAATCCTATTAAAATGCAGGCCTACTGCACTGCACTGTACTATACAGTACCTGCCCTGGGCTGAGCGAGGAGCATCTCTCTCCTTCACAGCTTGACGTCCTCTTTATTCACATGAGAAGCCTCTGAAATATTCATCTGGACAACATTACGTTTGCGCAGATGAAATGGAGAAAAATGCCTTTGTAGCCTCGGTGCAGCGTTGTGGCTTTCTAAAAAAGGATTTAGAGACAGTGTCAATTTGTCTTTGTCTTCTTGCCAAATTTCAGCTCAACACTAAGCACTGCTAAATAGCGTTATTGTTGTCGTTTTTGTGTCAGCAGCACGATTCTGCTATATTGCATAATATCAGTGGTTCTCAAACTTTTTCATGCCAAGGACCCCCAAATTGATATGTATTTGGCCACGGACCCCCATCTGAAAATGTTTTGTGCCAGGGACCCCCAGAAGAGTAAAACAAAAAAAACATATTTTTCAAAATGTGTCAAAAATAGCATATATACAAGCTTGCGAAGTGACGCGCTGTGAGCTTGTAGATCTGCTATTTTTGACTATAGCCATTAGCCAACGTATAAATGGGTAAAGTGGTTAAAACGATTGTGGTGCTATGTTAACCACTTTTGCTGGGGACCCCCTGGAACTTCCCCAAGGACCCCTGGGGGTCCCCGGACCCCACTTTGAGGACCAATGGCATAAGAGTTTTTGTAGTCGCACCCATACCGTTCATTAGGCCTGTCACAATTATTACGTAATCACATTAATCGCAATTATTTGAGATGATAGCAATTATGAGACAATTGATCTGCTCCACCTCATCCCAGAATCAACTATACCTACACTACTGGTTTCTCAACGTGGGATCGTTGGGGACCCCAGTGGTCCTTGAGGGTGTTCCAGGGGGTCCCCAGCTAAATGACGATTAGGATTAGGAACCAAACAGACTGTTGGCAGCAGAGACAATTTCCAAATGCTTCTGTCTAACTAAACAGTCTATGCAAAGGAAGCACTACAATTTGTCCTACTTTAAATCAAACATTACTCAAAAGCATACAGTATATACAGTATTAGCTTGCAGTTTAGAAGAAATGGAAAATCGAGAAAAATGTTTTTTTTGTTTAAAGGCATTTTAATATATTTGCATGAATGATGAACAGACCTAATTCAGTTAACATACTCCACGCACTCAGCATTAAAATATTGTAGAATAGTTGTCTGGGTTGACATGCAGGCGAGGAACCAAATGGACCCTTAAGTAAAGGCTCGAGCAGTCATCATCAGCCACTGGAGTAGTGTGGTGGTGTTTACCTGCAGAAACACATTGCCCTTTCTCTGTATTTTGGTTTGTTTTCACGGTTTGTTTTGGTAGACTGGGATGTTTTTGGCCTGCGAAAAAAAAAGAAAGTGAAAACACCCAAATACAGAGAGAGGGCAGTGTGTTTCTGTAGGTAAACACCGCCACACTACTCCAGTGGCTGGTGGTGACTGCTGGTATAGTTATTCTTGTTATGTAAACACAGGGAAAAGTTACCCACGCATAATATAAAATGTAAAAAAAGTCATACAGTATGGGTCCATTGCTTATTGCAGTGGTTCTCAACCTTTTCAGGCCATGACCCCCCAAAATAATCATATTTGCCGACCCCCCAAAAATAATCATATTTGAACTGAGGACCGCCCAAAAATAATCATATTTGAACTGGGGACCCCCAAAAATAATCATATTTGAACTGGGGACCCCCAAAAATAATCATATTTGAACTGGGGACCCCCAAAAATAATGACATTTGAACTGATCATATTTGAACTGGGGACCCCCCACCCTGTTAAGCACTTGGAATGTAGGAGTTATAAATTTGTTTCAATGTAGGAATTTAGTTTGACTCAGTTCCAAAGATAAATAGTGAAAATAACTGATCTACAAGGTCACAACGCCTCGCAACCTTGTAGATCAGCTATTAAAATATATAATATTTTGCCTATTTCTTAAATGACAATTTGACCAATGTTTGACCAGTTCTTATTGTAAAGTTTGTTGATTACTTTTGATGAAGTAATGGTCTTTTTCTTTTCATTTTTTTCTTTTTTTGAGGAGGTATTAATTGTCACTTCACTGTCATCTCGGGACCCCCCCAAAACATCATGTGGGGGTCCCGACCTACAGGTTGAGAACCTCTGGCCTATAATGCATATCTAATTGTGCATCCTTGAAATCACTTGTTTCAGAGCTTGTACAGAGCTGTGAGTCTGCAACGTCGCCAAGTTGAAAATCACAGACCTCAACTATAACCAGAAGCAGTGTTGCCAAATTTTGCGAGAGAAATAAACAACCAGGTCTATGAAAACAAGAAGCACCAAAAGACACACACACACACACACACACACACACACACACACACACACACACACACACACACACACACACACACACACACACACACACACACACACACACACACACACACACACACACACACACACACACACACACACACACACCTTTCTAAATCAACCATCTCTGGTATGACTGCTGATTGAACCCCGACCTCCCAGTGCCAGGATCAGACACTCTAACCACAAGATCACTGAGCTGGTATGGATTTCTTTATTGATTAAATAGATTAGTTTGATAAGATTAACCGTTGCACCCCATACAATCCTCAGTGCCCTCCATTCCCTCATACCTGTCTAACTACTTCTCCAAAGTGAGCGACACCGACAGCCACCAACCACCATGATCTGCTGGCCTGGTACATCCACATTTAGAACAAACATATTGGGAAAGTTCTCATGATTCTAGCTGCTCAGCCACCAAAGTGTGGAATGTCCTGACTTCACCCATTAACCCATTAAAGACCGGGAAAGCATCTGTCATTTTAGATTTTGACCACTTTAACCATTATTTGATACTTTGGCATCAAAAATAGCAGATCTACAAGCGCTTGTGGATCAGTTTTTTTTTTTTTTTTTAATCGTGAAGATTTGTGCAAATCTTTGAATATATATCTTTTTTTACATATGTTGCTATAATATCATAGCCTGGTAAACCCTCCCTCCGGAAATCTCATTTCAATTCGATTTCAGAAAGGAGTCTGGTCTGAAACGCCTTTCTCCAATAATCGCTCTGCTCGCCGAGCCGACGAGCCTATCAGCGTCGTCGCTCATTGTTCTGTGATTGACAGCGACAGTTGGCCAATCAGGTGGCGAGTTCGAGTGAGCCCGAATGAACCCGAGTGCAGCCTGAGAGCCGCCGAAAAAAGACGAACGGCAGCCATTGTTGTTTGTGCGAGTGCCTTCCTGGTGCCTTCACTTCTTACTTTCAGTTTTATAACGCTTTCAAACTTCTTTTTTGAGGCACGGAATTTACTTATAAGATATCGTTTGGATAGAATTTAGTTGTTTAACTTCATATATGTGGTCAATTAATCATGACAGAGCCTATTTAAAAATATAAATTTAGAGAACCGGCAGGGGCGGGGAGTGACACGCATGTATCCCAATAAGGCAACCTATTTTCGGCATGGCCGTCCCAAAAGTCCCGTTGCGTCACATAGCCTGGAGCTCGTCAAAATGAACTGCTCATTGGCTGAAGGGGAAAACGATCATTGGTTGAAGGGGTTGTCAGTCAACGGTATTACTCCCGCCCAACTCCAGCCCACAGCGATTATTGCAGAAAGGCGTTTCAGACCAGACTCCTTTCTGAAATCGAATTGAAATGAGATTTCCGGAGGGAGGGTTTACCAGGCTAATAATATCAGTAGTTCTCAAACTTTTTCATGTCAAGGACCCCCCCAAAATTATATATATCTGGCCACGGACCCCCATCTCAAAATATGTCGTTCGAGAAGCAAAGATTTGAGTTAAAAATGTTTGCTTTAAAATTATCTATATATTTCACGATTTTTTACTAAAATAGCAGATCTACAAAATAGCAGATCTACAAGCTCACAATGCGTCACGATGCGACGCATTGTGAGCTTGTAGATCTGTTTCAAATGGCCAAAATATATATAGGGCTGAAGTGGTTCATGTTTTGTAATAATAATCAAAATCTTCAAAGTAACTATAGTAACTCAAGTTTTCAAATAATTGCAGTGGAGTAAAAGCACAATATTTGTAAAAGTAAAAGTACTGACATTTTTTAAATACTCCAGTAAAGTAAAACTACCTCAAAATGGTACTTAAGTACAGTACTTGAGTAAATGTACTTGTTACTTTCCACCACTGCAAATAACGTATTCGATCAATCAATCAATTTCAATTCCAAACCCCCCCCCCCCCCCCTCACTAAAGGAACAGGACAACAGCTTTTTACAAAGCTCTCTCATTAGTAGTCAGCCAGTGTCCAGGTCAGATTAGTGCTGGACTGGTCATTCTCAGGTAACCAGGCAACACTCGGCCAACAGCACAAACATGGCCCCCAATCTTCTTGTTCCGAGTTGGCAACCACCGGAAAAACCAAATCTCTCGGTTCCACTGACTTTGAGCAGCGGAGCCATTGTGTTCCTCCAGCTTGGATCTATAAGCCTTTTGACAGCAGTGGAAGTACATTTACTCAAGTACTATACTTTACTGTTTTTTTCCCTCATTTTCAGTACTTTTGCTTCTACTCCACTAACATCTCAGAGGAACACATTGTCCTTTTTAAGCCACTACAATTATTAGAAAACTTTAGTTACTTAGTTTAGTTACTTTGTAGATTTTGATTATTACAAAACATACAGTAACCACTTCAGCCCTACAAACATTTCGGCCATTTGAAAATAGCAGATCTACAAGCTCACAATGTGTCGTGACACGACACATTGTGAGCTTGTAGATTGGCTATTTTCAAAAGTTTTATATACATTCTATAGATACATTTGAAACCTTGTGAAATGGGACATTCTGCATAATAACTCTCTACTTTTGGTACTTTAAGTACATTTTGATACCAATACTTTTCTACTTTTGTTACTTGTAACAGACTATTTCTACATTGCAGTATTGATACTTTTACTTAAGTAAAACATTGGAGTACTTTTTTTCCACCACTGCCTGACAGAGCAAGGATGGCATCTCAAGAGATTTGTTTTTTTCTTCCTAAAGTTGACCCAAAAAAAAGGGGGAGAAAAATAAATACAATCCAGAACTTCTTTGAACAAATAAAACTTAATTTGAATCAGTCTGTATAGTAGAGTATGTTAAAGTGTGTAACCTTTCTTCTTATGAACAAAATGTAATTTTGTATGGTAGAGTAATTGTCTCCCTTCTCTTCTATTGAGACATTTAGATTGTGTCAAAGGTCGCGTCTCAACCTAGACACAGGATCTAACACAAATTTTGACCTGATGGTCAAGATTCAATTCATCCCCTGAGCAAGCAGGCAGGCTCTAGTAGCTCAATGGTAAACATTTCAACACTTGCACGGGAAACCGGGTTCAAATCCGGGGGAAGAAGAGGAAAGTTACGTAGTGCAGCTTTAATACAATATACAATAAGCAGTAGCCTACATACACTGCAGAGTATTGGAGGTGGTCGCCCAACAATTCCATTGAGAGGAGTTGGCTGGCTCATAGTACTGCCCAAAGCTCATAAGCACATCTTCCCCTGCAGCATGTGAGTGGCAGAAATGTGGGCTCAAACTCCAGGTAGGACGTGAAACGTAGGTATTGCAGGTGTGACATCAATTTATAAACCTTTCACCACTCTGAAAAAAATGCTAATAATACCTGAGTGACAGTTCAGAGTGTTTCCACTGAGAATATATGGGTTCAGAACCCTAAAAGTTGGTTCTGAAGCGGAACCAACAAAAATACTAGTTTTTTTTTTCGTACCAAAGTGGGCGTGTCACTGTTCTAGAGGTTGGAAGATGCAGACGCAAGACGGTTTCGTGAAAGCACCAAGGTTCCAAGAATCTGGAACGGAACGAGTCTTAGAAACAAAGTTATTTTGGTGGGAAAAGGGGCCTCAGACTCTCATGCAAGAGGGTCACACAAAAAGTAGTGAAAATAGTAGTCAAAACCGATCTACAAGCTTAGCTTGTATATCGGTTTTGGGCATACAAGGTTCCCACCCGACATCGACAACAATATGAGGTTAACCCATTAACAACTGAGGCCGATTCTAAATCCTAACAGGTTTTTTTTAAATAAAAAATATAACAAAATATATATATGTATATAAAATTAAAAAAATCTCAAAATATGTTGTTCCAGGGACCCCCAGAAGCAAAGATTTACAAATGTTTGCTTAAGAAATATAAATATTCAAAGATTTGCAAAAATGTTCACGCTTTTTCAAAAATAGCAGATCTACAAGCTCATAGCGCGGCACTCGGTGCCGCGCTATGAGCTTGTATATCTGCTATTTTTGAATAGCCCAAAGAAATAAACACAATGACACAGATGCGTTCCCGGTCTCAATGGGTCAACAGGTGTACGGAAACGCGAAAAGCGCGCGCATCCACGAGTCACGACACTTTGCAAGCTTGTAGATCTGCTATTTTGTTTTTTAGTGCATGACCAAGTATATAGATCATCAGGCGTTGTGAGCGTCTCTTTGTGACGATCCTCAACAGGGTGCGTGTTGCGGAGAGCTTTCATCACTCTCCAAGGGCTTAGCGCGGTGTTTGTTTTCCTAAGCTATTCATTCACGCTAGAGTTTATGGCATTTATCAGCTTGAACTTGGCATAAACATTGACTTACATAATGTTACGCTCTCTGGATTTTGCAGCATACGGTATGTGGGTGACGAGAGAGAGAGAGAGCGAGAGAGCGAGCGAGCGAGAAAAAAAACATTATTTTACACTTTGGCTATTAAAAAATAGCAGATCTACAAGCTCATAGCGCGGCACCGGGTGCCGCGCTATGAGCTTGTAGATCTGCTATTTTCGAAAAATTGTGAAAATGTGTGCAAAACTTTGAATATATAGTTTGAAAGCGGACATTTTTAACTCAAATCTTTGCTTCTGGGGGTCCCTGGAACAACACATTTTGAGATGGCGGTCGGCGGCCAAATACATATCATTTTTGGGGTCCTTCACATGAAAAAGTTTGAGCCCCACTGATATAAGTTTTTTCAGAATACTGTTGGGATTTAGGAGACATATACAGTAGAATCGGCTTCAGGTCTTATTGGGTTAACTCATTTTGCCCCCCAGAACCCCTAGGGGGTCCCCAGACCCCACTTTGAAAACCAATGGAGTAGACGCGGCAGACGCAGCCATCGACAAAAGTGATTTCCAAGTCCTTCTTGGAAACTTTCATAATCCCACAAATTTGTGAGCGCCTCTAAATCCTCCATATTGACATAATATTGATATTCTACGGTGAACTGACAACCTTTGCTTGACGAGAGAGAGACAGACAGACAGACGGGATTGAGAGAGAGGGAGCGCTAACCAGGAAAACAAAGGAAGAGAAACATCACACACACACGCACACGCACACACACACACACACACACACACTCTCTATCCTAAATGGTGTAATGCACAATCTATGTAAAGCGCTTTTATCCAAAGCGCTTTACATAGATTGTGCATTACATTCACCCATTCACACACACATGCATACACCGATGGCGGAGGAAACCATGCAAGGCACCAACCTGCTCATCGGGAGCAATTAGGCGTTCAGCGTCAAGGACACTAACTCTGGGGGAGCACAAAAACAGACAGAGAGTGTGTGCCATGGTCCAGATTTGAACCCATGACGTTTCGTACATACAATTAAAGGGATAGTTCCAAAATGATTTTTTTCCCCTATCGATTAGTCACCCCATGGAGACCTGGATATTTTTTTGTCGCATTCCTAAGCCAATAAGTCGATGACCGGCAGCAGTTCCATTAGGAGACACTAAGAGTCTCCTTTGTATCTCCTACCGGAATCGCTGCCTGCCGGTCCGCTGGTCATCAAATTATTGGCTTAGGAATGCGACAAAAACAAAGAAATATCCATGAATTCAAGCCTCCATGGGGATTTTTTGGGGTGAACTATCCCTTTAAACCACTTGCCTACCCTGTCAACCATTGAGCCATGGGTCAACCCGCTGATATCAAAGATATTCATCCATGTATTCTCATATCAGTACAGACAGAGGTAGCCTTGACACAAGACTGTCATATATTATATGTATTAAGGCTAATTTTGAACTGACTCCAAGTCATAACATTATGACCGACGACCGTCTTGACCCAAGGCTAAGACAGAGGGGTGAGGAAGACATGTGTCTTAACCTTTTTCACATTTAATATTTGTTCAGCACTTTTATGTATCCGTCCATTTAGTGATGGACAAAATACTCAATAATCCCCAGTAAGCAGTGATGCTATGCTCATTTGAGAAGTGGTTGCTCTCTATTTTAATGACGCGCACGTCGCTTAACACCTACAGTACAGGTCACACAATGGGCAATTGATATGCATATAGGCTAATTCCTATGTTAATGTACCTGGCGTGAGTCGGGAGCCTTTGTAAACTTTGATGAAGTGTGAATTTAAAGTAGTTTTAAATCTATGCGTGTGCCTGCACGTCCCCCTGGCCAAATAAGTGGTTGCTCGGCGTGCAACCCCGTCCACTGAGCATTGCACCCCTGCCAGTAAGTGAGTGGGAGTTTGCATAGCCTACATCTACAAGCTCACCGCTTGACAGAAGTGCCATGTTCACTTTAAAGTGGTTATTAGTCATAATGTACTTGTTCCTTTCCTAGAAACGCAGTGGAGTCAGAGTGACTTACTGTAAGTCAATATGCGTCTTTGAAATGTAGTGGAGTGAAAGTGAGAGTATCACCAAAAAAAATACTAATACTCAGGTAAAGTACAGATACTAGAAAAGAAAATGCACAGTACTCAAGTAAATTCACTTAATTACTAATAGCTTGTTCTTAGAATCAATCCATTCCATGAGTATACTGTAGGTGAAACAGAGATTTACAACTCAAACGCCATATTATGGTTGAGCAGAGTCCCTCAGGACTACTAGTGTATGTGCTGTTATTGTGGGGAAGGCTTTCGCAGGAAAGTAGCAGATCTACAAGCTCACAACGAGTCGCAGTTGTGAGCTTGTAGATCTGCTCATTTCCTGCGAAAGCCTTCCCCACAATACTGGATGCTGGGGGTTTAAGTGGTCCTTGAGGGGGTTCCAGGGGGTCCCCAGCTAAATGATAGATATTTAGGAACCAACCCTTAAGGGTCTTATGTGTTATGTGTAACTCAGAGAGTGTATAAATGGAACCAGATGGACCCTAACGGGTCCATTTGTACACTCTCAAAGTTAAATTAACATAGATTTTACAATATAAATCTGGGTCCCAGAGATACAAATGCCATTAAATGGGGGTCCGTAGCCCTAATGCATGTCAAACTTGGGGGGGGGGTCCTTGAAATTAAAATGCTTGAGAATCACTGCTAGAGACGTAAAACAATCTTCTCTTATGGGGGTCCCTGCAGGCATATATTTTCAAATGGGGGGTCCTCGGGCTAATAAGTGTCAATTTGGGGGTCCTTGACATGAAAAGGGTAGAAAACCACTGCACTAACAGCACGCACACACACACACACACACACACACACACACACACACACACACACACACACCCTTGTATTGTGAATATGTACTTCCATGTACTGTTTTTCTCATGTCTTACTAAATAAAGTAAATCAATCACACACACACACACACACACACACACACACACTGTGATGGACTGAAGCTCCACTTCAAATCCAAACACAAGACCATACTGTATAGAATCCTCATTTCCAATATCACTCTCACACACACACACACACACACACACACACACACACACACACACACACACACACAACACGCTTCCAATCAGCAGCAACATTAACACAGTATCAATCACCCTCAGCATCAGAACTAAAGCAGCTCTAGATAAAGCACGTGAGAGCATGCGGACAGTATATAGTAGGATCAATCTTGAATGAAAGAAAAGACATTCTGTTCCAAATAATAATATATGTTTCTATAGCGCACGCTCAGCTGGAAGGGAAGCGTGCGCTATAGAAACATTATTATTTGTTATTAATATTTGTTAATAAATATGTACGATCCTCTCTGTTAAAGTGACTTTGGTGTGTGTGTGTGTGTGTGTGTGTGTGTGTGTGTGTGTGTGTGTGTGTGTGTGTGTGTGTGTGTGTGTGTGTGTGTGTGTTCTTACCTGGATCACACTCCTGTGGTGAGCTTTCTCCTCGCCTTATCGCACCGCAGCAGCTTCTCGTGCTGTTTCTGTGTGTTATTTATTTACATGATTCTGTGCGGTTCAGATTGGAGGTGTTTATTTTAATAACCACACACACACGCACACGCACTGCAGGCAGAATGAGTGAAACACGGTTATACATCCTCCAGTCCACAGTATATGAAACCTACAGGCTGTCTGATCAGTGAATGAGACGAGAGACAATACTCACACTCACACTCACTCACTCTCTCTCTCGCTCTCTCGCTCTCTCTCTCTCTCTCTCTCTCTCTCTCTCTCTCTCTCTCTCTCTCTTTCTCTCTCTCTCTCTCTCTCTCGACCATGCGCGCGCGCGCGCGCGCTCTCTCTCTCTCTCTCTCTCTCTCTCTCTCTCTCTCTCTCTCTCTCTCTCTCTCTCTCACAGCTGATATCCACCACGCTCAGTGGCGTACCCACCATAGAGGCAGGGCAGGCGGCCGCCTGCCCAACTAAAATCTAGCCTCCCCTAGAGAATAAAGTAAAAGACTGAAAAACAGGCAGTGAAAAAAATCCAAAGAGAATAGTGGCCGTCGGACCTCGTCCATTCACGCGGGCAGGCAGCTAATCACTACCGTATCCAAACAGCAGAGCGACGTCGCCTATACTATTATACTATAGTGATGCAAATGTTTGCCTTTATCTTCATGGGGTGCCAGGAGTGCCAGGTGTGGGGGTTTCTGGGCCATCACCTGTACTCACCAGGCATAAAAGGGGCTCTGAGTATGAGAGCAGCTTGAACCATTAAACTACAACATGAAGAGACCACTGCTGAATAATTGATTGATTGATTATACTTGCATATTGTTTTTATTAACGTTTTTCAGTTTTGTAGTAAGTGTTGCGTTGTTAACTTGTTTCCCCCGAGATTTTTTCCCCGAGTACCCCCCCCCCCCCCCCCCCCCCCCCCCGCCCCTTGGGGGGGGGTAGGTAGAGAAAAAAAAAATCTCGCCTGCCCTAAATGTAATTTCTGGGAACGCCACTGACCACGCTATTATTATTTGCGGTCCACACTGGGTGGGCGGGGCGTGAAATCCCCTGCGTGTTCTGATAGGTTCAATTCATTCATTCATTAATTATTGTATTGATTTGTGAGAACTGAGGCGACGGCAGCCTATCCGTGTGGAGATGAGTGCGTGCGTGTGTGCGTGCGTGCGTGCGTGCGTGCGTGCGTGTGTGTGTGTGTGTGTGTGTGTAGGTATGTAGGCTATGTATGCATGTATGCAGCTTATTTATCTATTTGTTTATTTATTTATTTATTCATTCATACATACATTCATTTAATTAACGTATTTTAATTTCTCCCATAAGCTCAACGCATAAAGCATGCCATAGATGTGAGCTTGTAGATTGTCTATTTTCACACAACTTACACAACTATACAATACAGTAGCTTCAGTTATTAAAAATACAATATTTTTTAATTGAATTGCCAATTAGTGAAGATGTTGTGACAATGTGTTGCATCACCCTCACTAATTGAAAAATATCGAAAACATTCAGTTGGGGGAACCACTGTATTAGAGATGCCACACAAAACATTGTGTTCAGAGTAACAGGTATCACATTGTAAAAGTGGAATGCGTCAGTCCCACTGGTGGTTGGGTCTGTGCTTGTCATTTCTAGCCTACATTGGATTACTGTAAAACAAGCCACCATAATAGCTTGTTGCACATTTTATTACCTGTTAAAAAACCTGTTCAAACACCTCTCCGTTTCCCCCAGTGTAGAATTATATCAACTACTGCCAAAAACACTGACTGTAGCCAGTGGTGGACAAAGTCACTTTTTTACTTAAAGGGATAGTTCACCCCCAAAATGACTTTTTTTTCCCCTATCGACTAGTCACCCCATGGAGACTTAAATTCATGTATATTTTTTTGTTTTTGCCGCATTCCTAAGCCATTTTTTTGTTGACCGGCAGCGGTTCCTGTAGGAGACACAAAGAGTCTCTTTGGATCTGACATGATTTTTGACCTGATGGTTGAGATTCAATTTATCCCTTGAGCAAGCAGGCAGGCTATATTAGTTCAAAAGTATTAGCATTAGTGGTAAAAATGGCAGCACTTTCGCAGGAAACCGGGGTCAAATCCAGGGTAGAAGAGGAAAGTTACATAGTACAGCTTTAAAGGGGGAGACCACTCATTTTCAACATTGAACTATGACTTTAATACACCTTAGAGCTGTTGTGTGGAAATAAGAAAAAAGTCCCCCCACCTCTATGTTGCCTAGAACAATGTTGAACAATGTTGAAAATGAGTGGTCTTCCCCTTTAAGTAAAATGGTAAATGGTGCATTCATATAGCACCTTTATCCAAATGGCTTTAAAATGTGCATTACATTCACACACTGATGGCAGAGGAAACCATGCAAGGCACCAACCTGCTCATCGGGAGCAGTTCAGCGTCTCGCCCAAGGACACTTCGACAGATAACACAGAGGGGAATCCGGGGATCGAACCGGGAACCTTATGAATCCCAAACCGGCCGCTCAAGTTAAAGTGTATAGTTCACCCCAAAAATGACTTTGTATCTATCGATTAGTCACCCCATGGAGACTTGAATTCATGTTTTTTGTCGCATTCGTAAGCCATTCATTTGATGACCGGCAGCGGTTCCGGTAGGAGACACAAAGAGTCTCCTTTGTGTCTCCTGCCGGAACCGCTGCCTACCGGTCCGCTGGTCATCAAATTATTGGCTTAGGAATGCGACAAAAACTAAAAAATATCCATGAATTCAAGTCTCCATGGGGTGAAAAAAAGTATATTTTTGGGTGAACTATCCCTTTAAGTGTGTTGCTCAGGGACACTTTGGCACGTAGACCGGGGCCGGGGCGCAAACAAGCGAGGACCTTCTGTTTCCCACACGGCAACTCTACCCATTCAGCTATGGCCAGTTGGCCACCCTCTATCCCCCCCATATGAAACTATTTTGAGTACTTAGAAAATCGCTATATAAAATCTACGGTATAATTAACATAATGAATCTCCCCCTTCAGCAACTACGTACAGTATAAGTATACCGTTGAGCAAGGCACTCGCTCAACCCGCTGGGAAGCGGTGTGGTTTTGCACCTGCCAGAGCGGCGGGGGTAAAATCTGGGACAGGGGAACAATGAGTAATATGCTCCCCCTCCGTCAAACAATGTGCCCTCTAGCAAGGCTCCAGTGAAACTCCCCCCCTGCGTGCAGCGGGTGAAGTTGGGGACAGGTCCCATGGGTGCGAACGCACGTATCGTTCCGTCAACAACACGAAGCCGGCCCCCGGTATAGGCTATACCCAGGGGTGCTATTTTTGGAAAAATCGTGAAGATGTGTGCAAACCTTGGAATATATGTATGTTTTTGAGCGAACATTTGTAACTCAAATCTTTGCTTCTGGGGGGTCCCTGGAACAGAATATTTGAGATGGGGGTCCGCGGCCAAATACATATCATTTCGGGGGTCATTGACATGAAAAAGTTTGAGAACCACTGGGCTGCAGTATAAAAAGGAATGAGCAGATAATAGCCGATCTACAAGCTCGCAATGTGTCGCATCCCTGACGCATAGTGAGCTTGTAGATTTGGCTATTTTCGCCGTACGATGAAGTACACTTTGGAGGGTAGGCTACAGCAGTGGTTCTCGACCTGTGGATCGGGATCCCCAGGGGGGTCCCCACGTGATTTTAAGGGGGTCCCCAGATGACAGTGAAGTGACAATTTAAGGACTTTTAAGAACTTTTTTAATTCCTAAAAAAAAATAACACCCAGTGTGAAGTGGGCGGTGTGTGGTCATCACAACATGACTCACTTTAAAAAAGGATAAATTACTTTTTTTAAAGTCCATACTGCTATTCATAGGGCTGCACATGTGTCATGTGTTTCGCTAGCCAATCACAGTCCTGAATTTGCAAAGTCAGCCAATCACATTACAGTTAGTGGTGATGACACTAGCTGTAATGTGATTGGCTGATATGAAAAAAGTATCGATTTGCATTAACAATGGAAGGGTTAGGGGGTACACAATTTTTTTGGTCGGTGTCCAAAACTCACTTATAGGGGGCGGCTACACCGCCCCAAAAAATGGAAAAAGGGGGGGTCACCAGTTCAAATATGATTATTTTGGGGGGTCACGGCCTGAAAAGGTTGAGAACCACTGGGCTACCAGTAGGGACTCAGTCTGTGGTTTTTGGCAGTGATAATCCTTCTTTGGTGGAAAGTAACTAAGTACATTTGCTCAAGTACTGTACTTAAGGACAATTTTGAGGCACAATTTCAGGCACTTTTACTTTACTTTAGTATTTACATTTCTTGACACGTTGTCCACTACATCCTAGAGACATATGGTATCGTATGTTATCGAATCAGTATAGTGCCCACTGCTCCCAAAACTACGATGGCTTAAATGCAGAGAGGACACATTTCATAGCATATTATTTGTCAATGTCAGTGACAAAAAAACACACCAGGAGTGGGGTCTATATACTATTATTATTATTATTACTATTATTAAAGAGAGATAAACAAAGAATAAAATGAATTGTGTCTAAATGTAAAAACGGCAGAAACAAGCGGAGGAAGCAACTGCGAAGGGGTGGGGTTTCGAGGCCGGTTTAAGTCTGCTTTATACTACGCTGCGTGTCTGTGTCGTTCTCGGTAAATAGCAGATATGCAAGCTCACAACGCGCCACGAATGTGGCACGTTGTGAGCTTGCATATCTGCTATTTATACCGCAGGCAACACCAGTGTGCAAAATAAGGGTTTCAGGCTTTAGAGGCCCCCCTTTGATGTGGGAGTGCATTCCACAGGGAGGGAGGGGGGAAACTGCCCTGTCACCCCCAGGTTGGGGCACTCGGTCCTGGGGATTTCCAGGAGCTTGCATGGCATCACCACCGGACCCCTCGAGGGAGAAGTGGGATTGCCGTGACTTTTACACCGTCTTTCCTCCTCCTCCTCCGCGGCTGGTTGGTGCATTATCGGTCCGGGATTCAAAACCGGCTCGGTCGCGGCCTCATTTCTCTGACCTTGTTGTTGTGGCTGACCCACTTTTACATCCAGCGGATGCAGTAAACGCTGTTGAAAGGACACAAAAAAAGATGCTCCGGCTTCTTCATCTCAATTGTGTTTCCTCCGTGTTTCCCAAACAGTCTTAACCACTTAACTTAACCCCTGCATCCGTATTGTGGGGAAAGCTTTCGCTGAAAATAGCAGATCGACAAGCTCACAATGCGACGCGTTGCGTCGCATTGTGAGCTTGTCGATCGGCTGTTTTATACATAATAACATAAAAGATTCTATTATTGAGCCCTGAGGGACTCCGGTTACCCATATGGCCGTTGTTAACGTAGCGGTTTCCCAAACCTTCTTTTTTTCTGGATCAGGGCCCACTTGAAAAAATAAAAAAATAAAATAAAAAAATATATAAAAACAACTTTGTGGTCCACCCATCTGACCACTTAACACGGCAGCCGATCGATCGATCTTCTGCCGTGTTAAGTGATCAGCTGGGTGGGCGATCGATCAATCGTTTTTGTGTTCTGATCAAAGGATCAACGGAACTACTAACGTAGTATACTTAAAGACGGGGTACCATGATTTTCTCAAAACAGTCAGAGAAGTCATAAAACACCATAAAAACACCACCAGGGGGGCTTAATGAAGTTCTATCAACCTCATAGACACATGAAAAACAGAAAAAGTGCAAAACTATGGCACCACCTCTTTAAAGTAGCTATTTATCGGTATATCACATTGAAAACTCATTCAAAGTTTTAAAGAAAAGATACTGTATATTACACTGTATATATCGTTGCTGTCGGCAGCTCTTATCTTCATATTTTAACTTAATTAACGCCCTACTTGATCATACCACAGCGTCACACAAAAGCATCAAAAGTAGCAGATCCGCAAGTCGAGCTTGTAGATCTGCTACTTTTGCCGTTTTTGAATTTGAATCCTGAAACGTAACAATTTTGGACATATGACGTTTCCACGCGACAGAGACAATATATATATATATTGTTATAATAATATTATATTATCATTAAAATCTTAGTGCTTTGCCAATTATTTGGGGGCCCAACATTGTTTTTTTTTAACGTGTACCTCCGTGTTGGCAAAACCATCTAGCAGACGCTGGTAATAATCAGGATGGCAGATCGGAGATGTTTTTTTGTAGGGGGGGAATATTATTCTGTCAAGCTTTTGGACACATGACGGTAGTAGAAACCGGTCTGACAGATCGGCTGTGTGTGTGTGTGTGTGTGTGTGTGTGTGTGTGTGTGTGTGTGTGTGTGTGTGTGTGTGTGTGTGTGTGTGTGTGTGTGTGTGTGTGTGTGTGTGTGTGTTTGTGTTTGTGTTGTACATGTTTGGCCTATTAATACAAGCTGATGCATGCCTATGGGTTTGTACAGTATGCATGTGCGTGCGTGCGTGCGTGCGTGCGTGCGTGCGTGCGTGCGTGCGTGCGTGTGTGTGTGTGTGTGTGCGCGCGCGCTTCCTCAGTCTCTGTGCTGTGCTGTTTCTCTCTCATCATGCACGCATGAATGCACATAGAGGCATGCATGCACACTCACATACAGTATACCATGCACGCACGCATGCATGTACGTATGCACACACACATGCATGTACGGATGCACACACATGCATGTACGGATGCACGCACGCATGCATGCACGCACACACACACACACACACACACACACACACACACACACACACACACACACACACACACACACACACACACACACACTCCCATGAGAGAAGATTTGTCAAAATCTACAGGCTCACAATGTGTCGCAACATTGTGACAGTGTTCTCCAAAACTGTTTCAGCTCGACACCAAAAAAATATGAATTTGGTGTCTCCCAAATGTACATATAGTATGCATAATGATTTACCACTTGAGCCCTGTTTAATAGTGAAAGTAGCCGATCTACAAGCTCATAATGTGTCGCATTGTGAAGCGTATGAGGTATTTTCACTATTTCTTAATGGGATTTCTTTTATGGATTATCTTTTTTCCTCTTGAAAAATGTTATATTTTTTGCATTTCTTTTGGTAATCTTTTTAAATAGATTTGTCTTTTTTTTCCCCCAGCAAACTTGAGAGGTCAGCTAACTTAAGAGGAATTCCCCTATAGTAATCAGGTCAACGCATCATCAACAGTAGGCTACTGGTCAAGAACAGGGCTATGCTAAAATGACCCATAAAATGGGTCCTGAACCATTGTTTGGGAAACACTGATATAATAAGCCATGATCACGATCTCAAGCTCCCCCCACGGCGGCTCTCCTATAATCTCCCAGCATCCTCCTTGGTGTGACGGTGTTTTTTTTAATCCCGTGGGCCGATAGCCAGCTTTTTATAATTAGTGTTTGTCGGACCCCTCAGGCTCACAACGGCCTGTTTGCACTGGCATGGTAGAAGAACAATGCTTCCAGTTTTTTTTTTCATCTAAACCACATAAAGTAAATGATTTTCTTTGGTTAAAATAAGTGTTAAATAGCTCTATATTCCGATCGTACTCATTGCTATAGAGTGCTTGTTCAGTAACAGGAGTCTCCATGTCTCTCCAGCTCTTTCGGGATACCGATTTTATCCAATCAGGATAGAGAAGTCCGACAGGAAAATATTAAAAAAGTGATATTGGAAGTGGTGACACAAAGATGAGCAGCCAAAATTGGAACTGGAACACTATAATAACAATGAAGCTGATAAATCGGTACTCTCTCCTGATTGGCTGAAATGTTGTCTCCCACCTGAAAGGTTATTTTCTGTTCATCAAAGAGCTGGAGAGACATGGAGACTCATGTTACTGAACAAACGCTCTGTAGTAATGATTACTATCAGAATATAATGCTTTAACCTTTTAACGATAAACGTTTTGTTTTAACCTACCTTTAAACTGATTGAGCAGAGTCTCTCTATTCTATAGTGTCTTTTTCCGTTTTCTGTTATTGTGGGGAAAGCTTTTGCTGAATATAGCAGATGGACAAGCTCACAACGTGTCGCGCTAATACGGTTTAATATAAGTAAAATGTAACAATACCACAATATGAAAACATTCTGTTACAAGTAAAGACCTGTGTTCAGAATGTCACTTTACAAAAAAAAAGTTTTGCCTTCAAAATGTACTTAGATATACTTTAAGTACCAAAGTAAACAGTTACATTTATCAAACTTTTTTCCCTCCCAGTGTACTCACAGCAGTGATCTTGCGGGTCCATTTGGTTCCATTTGTACACTCTCAGAGTTACACACCTGTGTAAGGGGCCATTTGGAAGCCCATGAGGGTCCCTGGACCCCCAACTGTAGACCCACTGGTGTAGCAGTGTTTCCAGTGAGCCAACATGCACAATATCCAGCACCCTGACTCTGTTTGACCAGAATGGAACAGAGCCTTCATTAGTATCATTGGTAACACCTGTGAATGTCTTCATAATATGGCTGCTGTGAATAGAGCCTATTGCAGTGGAGTATAGAGTATTGAAAGATGGACATTACTCAAGTAAAGCAGAAGTACCTCAGACTTATACTCAAGTACAGTACTTGGAGTAAATGTACTTGGCTACGTTCCACCAGTGCCAGCGTCCCTGGGCAGAGCCCCAAAGCTTTGTGCTGGCTCCAACCCCCTCCTAGTGCCAGCACACAAGCCCCATGCCAGCCGCAACTAGGTTGTTTCCATGACAACGCTGGTAATGATGGAGGTGGGTGTGTATGTGTGTGTGTGTGTGTGTGTGTGTGTGTGTGTGTGTGTGTGTGTGTGTGTGTGTGTGTGTGTGTGTGTGTGTGTGTGTGTGTGTGTGTGTGTGTGTGTGTGTGTGTGTGTGTGTGTGTGTGTGTGTGTGTACAGTAGGCTACATGAGAGAGGCAGCTTGTGTGAGTGCATGTGTGGGTGTTGTTGGGCATACAGTTGAATGTGTGTCCGTGCGTGCGTGCGTGCGTGCGTGCGTGCGTGCGTGCGTGCGTGCGTGCGTGCGTGCGTGCGTGCGTGTGTGCGTGCGCATGCATATGTCTGTGTGGACATGCAAAATAGAAAGGTGTTACGAAGGTGACTGCATACCTGCTAGAAAAGGAACGATAGGTTTATATTATATTCACACACATGCATGTGCATAGTGTGTGTATGTGTGTGTGTGTGTGTGTGTGTGTGTGTGTGTGTGTGTGTGTGTGTGTGTGTGTGTGTGTGTGTGTGTGTGTGTGTGTGTGTGTGTGTGTGTGTGTGTGTGTGTGTGTGTGTGTGTGTGTGTGTATATTCAGGCCTACATGAGAAAAACAATCATGAAAACCAGACCTCACCTCATAGTACCCATGACGTGCACGTCATCACGTGCACACACACACACACCTACAGTATAGGTTGCAATGACAAATCCTAACTATGAGTGAGTGAGTGAGTGAGTGAGTGAGTGAGTGAGTGAGTGAGTGAGCGAGCGAGTGAGTGAGCGAACGAGTGAGTGAGTGAGTGAGTGAGTGAGTGAGTGAGTGAGCGAGCGAGCGAGCGAGCGACATGAATATCTCATTGTGTTTCATCCATTGTTGTGCAACCTTTTCATCTCTATCAATGGACCTCTGTCATATGCCCGGGATCCTGATCAGAATACACATTTAGCACCTTTCTTGTCAATACGACCCATCGACGTGCTTTACTTGAAAGGTTGTGTGTGCCTGTGTGCGTGCGTGCGCGCCCTTGACCTTGTAGGGAAAATGTTGATGTACACTTGAGGGAAAGGATCATTTTCTTTAGGTTAGGATGAGGCATTTAAGGGGTAAGTTTAGGGTTATAGGTTAAAGGTCAGGGGTTAGGGTTAGGGTTGTGGTTGCGGTCAGGGATAGGTTGAGGGGTCAGTGTTAAAATGCCAGGACATTGTACCTAGATAGAGATATTTGTGTGTGTGTGTGTGTGTGTGCGTGCGTGCGTGCGTGCGTGCGTGCGTGCGTGCGTGCGTGCGTGCGTGCGTGCGTGCGTTGTACCTGCCTGACATATCCATCTCACAACACAATTTCTCCTCATGGAACTTTAAGTCTCCATTTGTCCTTGACAGAAAGACATCACACAGGAATCCATTACTGATAATTGGGGAGCAAGTCCAGGCAACATCAGAGGGAACTGAATGAAACTCTTCATTGAGTCACACAGAGTGAGTTGACATGTAGACAGTGCAAGCTTTTGTCAAGATGAGATGTTTACACCGTATAGTATGTATTGCTGAAGGTAGCTACTATTCTTAACCCATTAAGACTGGGTAAAGCACCTGTGTCATTTTTTTTTACATTTTTTTCAACAAGCTTGTAGATCTGCTATTTTTTGAAAAATTGTGAAAAAATTTGTGCAAATCTTTAAATATATATATTTTAAAGCGAAGGGTTAATGGTAAGTTCAAATCCTCCAAATCTGTAGAGGGCACTGTGGAGTAAATACAAATAATTTCCGTCTCACTGACATATTTTATTTTCTGCCCAAAAAGTGTATTTTACAGAGTGGGTGGGGTGCTGAGAGGCTTCCCACCTCCGAGAATAGACTTTCAACAACACAAAACAGCCTTTGCTTCGGTGAGAAGCGAAATGGTTTTGTTTATTTTCACTACTCTTGAGTGCTCGCAGGGCAGTGGAATTCCTTTTACAAGCGCATAGCGAGGGGTCTTCCAGGGCGTTAGAGGGAACTCACTAACGCTCTGAACCAGCTGCTAGATAAGATCGGACCTCTCATTATAAAGGTTTTAGAACTACCTGCGTCCCCATAGACGGGTTTCCTGTTTGTAAACATGAGAGGATGCTGCGAGCGCAAGAGAGGGATTTGCATGCAATTTCTAAAGTGAGCCTATAGAGGGCGCTATTACCCGCAGCAGCTCTGGTCAAATGTCCATTCATAAAATAAATGGTCTTCACCGGGTTTAATGAAAGTAGATTAAATTATTCAGTTTGTAATATCTTGTTTACTCAATAAAAATGATTTGTCGGAAGTTGGATCCGTTTGTCCTTTATTTGTATATAATAGCAGCATTATGCCTATTATGCCCATAATAGCAGCATTATGCCTATCTAACTCCCGAACACAACATCAGAGTGAACGGCGCTTCCGGGTTCGTTCTACCCCAAGCATGCGCAGATTGCGCATTCTGCTCTGTGATGACGTCGCACGGAAACCCGTCTATAGGGGGCAGCCTTGTCACCTATATCACAACAACCCCCAGAAGCAAAGATTTCAGTTACAAATGTTCGCTTAAAAATATATATATATTCAAAGATTTGCACAAATTTGCATGAATTAAAAAAAAATAGCAGATATACAAGCTCATAGCGTGGCACTCTTTGCCGCGCTATGAGCTTGTAGATCTGCTATTTTTGGATTGCCCAAAGTACAAAATAATGGTTATGGCTCAAATCTAAAATGACATGCAGACTCCCTCGAGTGCAGTGGTTCTCAACCATTTTCTGGAGCCCCCAGGGCCCACTTGAAAATCTTGAAAGTGTTCGTGGCCCACGGTCATTCGTTTGTGTTAAGTGGGTCAGATGGGCGGGCCGCGTGCATTTCCAGAACATGTTCATTTTAGCGATCAATCAATCGATTGTGTTGCGGCTTGGATCAGAGGAACTAACCCCAACTAAGTTCCCATGTATCAGTTTTTAATATAAATGTTATATGATCATCAAAATCTTTGTGTTTTGCAAATTATTTGGGGGCCTTGCAATATCCTCACGTATATTATTTTTTCCCCGCAAGATTTTATTTGAAAATAGCCGATCTACAAGCTCACAACGTTGTGAGCTGGTAGATCTGCTATTTTCAAATAGCTGAGGTATATGTTAAAGTGCTCATGTGGCCCACATAGTCGCTTCTTTTGGGCTTGTTTTCCTAGACCTGGTTGCTTGTTTCTCTCGCAGAATCTGGCAACACTGATCACTACTTCTCTAGTAGAGTGACAAAACTCGAATGACAAATTACACTGAGCAACTCATAGCTGTAATATTAACGTGCATGGCAGTTCAGATACCTAGGTTCAGATGCCTATAGGTCAGGCATTTTGCATCTCTCGTTGGCTTCTTCACACAGATTAAGCTAACATTCCCAACTGTAGATGTTTTTGATTTCTCTTTGTCGTCTTTGTTCAGAGTTTGGCATGAACTAACTTTTCGACTGTAGATATATGGCATTTCAGGTTTGAACCAGTATACTGATACTGAAGCTTGTGGTTACGCCCTATGGTTATCTGTCAACACAATGACTGGCTTCGTCAACTTGTGCTTCTACTTTTGCTTTTCTACCTAACACTCACTCTCTCTCACTTTCTGTACAGTTTACAAAGTATTGAGGGTTTAAGTGATTAAATATCTGAAAGCACACTTTATCATGAATCCAATATGTAGTTGGGGGGTCCCCATCTCTCTCATCTCTCTCTCAGCTAAGGGGTCATTGGCCTGAAAATCCTTGAAGACCCCTGTATCTATTTTATTGTCCTACCCGACACCAGGGTCTTTAATTTCTCAAGAGTAGGGAGACCACCTCCAACCATTGCTGGTGATGGGTCTCATTTTGTACCATTTTCCAATTGTGCCTCTTCTTACTTCCTTCACAGGTGTTACCAATGATACTAATGACTAATAGGCTCCGTTCCATTCTGGTCAGGGTGCTGATATTGTGCATCTTGGCTCACTAGAAACACTCCATTTCGGTTCCCAAATGGCCCCTTATGGTGGGTGTGTAACTCTGAGAGTGTACAAATGGAACCAAATGGACCATAGTAAGGGTCCATTTGGTTCCATTTGTACACTCTCAGAGTTATGAGGGTCCTTGAAAATAAGACAACTACTGTGCTACACTAAATGGAACAGAGCCTTAATTAGTATTATTGGTAACACCTGTGAAGGAAGTAAGGAAGTGGCCCAATTCATTCCCAATATGGCTGCTGTGCATAGAGCCTATTGCCTGTGCCCATGGGAACCATATTGTTTTAGTTTCTGCCTATTTGTTTTGATTTCGCTTGTCCTTGTAGCAGGGTCTGAGAAGCAGAACTACCATACCACCAATCTGTGTTAGACTGTTGAACATATTTCTTCCCCTCGTTGTCTGCCACACGGTTTTGTTGTTATAAACATTGTGCACAAATGTCACCACAACCCTGGTTGCCCAGGAAACGGAGCAAGTCGAGCCACAGCTGACGGCTGATGCCACCAGGCGTAACCCCACGCCATGTGTTTATAACTCTGTATCTCAGTTGTTGTTTTTTACGTCAGAAGAATATATCTGGAACCACGCTTTTCCGACGCTTGTAAGATCTCTTCTCTGGAACAAACCCAAATACTATTTTAATGAGAAGTTTCCTCCGTTTATTGATGTAATTAATTCACATCTGACCGATAGATATGGACTGGTATTTACTGGGGGAAAATAAAGCTAACAGCAGATGTAATAGTTATTGTATTAACACACTCTACCATACAGATGTATCCATGCCTCGGCTTTTGATAATCCCCCCTTGGGTTATTCATTTTTATGGCAAGTGGAGATATGTCTTATCCCCTTGCTTCTGATCAGACTGAATTAAATACATGCATTTCCTTTAGGGAAATGTAGACTGTCTGATATGTTTGGAATTGGTACTTATGTTTGATAATATCCCAATTAACCCTGGCGTCCATATTTTTTTGCACAAATGTGTGTTTAAACTTCATTTTAATTCATAAATGGTGAAAATAGCAGGGGGCTTAACCCATTAAAACCGGTGAAGCATCTGTGTCATTTTAGATTCTAGTGTTGGCTATTCAAAAATAGCAGATGTGAGTTTGTACGTCTGCTGTTTTATTATTTATTTATTTTTATCTTGAAAGTGTGGTATAATTTTGCATTATTTAACACACATTTTCTCTTCTTGGGGTCCCTGGCACAAATGTTTTTTTTCAGATGAGGGTCCGTGGCCATACATATATAAATTTGGGGGTCCTTGGCAAGAAGGAAGTTTGAGAACTACTGATTTAGAAGGCATTTTGTAGAAGCGCCCTCAGGTGTGTTAACAGGTTAATTTTTTTTTAAAAAGAGAGAAAATAGCGGAGGCGGAGCTTAAGAGGTTGAGTGAAAACATGACCAGCTGATCTGCCTTGAAGTGTGATTTGGGGTTCTGGGTCTTTGGGGATTATGGGTGGGTGGACCCCCTTGCGTCGAGGCAGAAGGTTTTGGCTCCGAATTAATATAGTCACCACCTGCTGCAGTGAATTACTGACACCAGCACTGCTGTCAATCCGGCTATCCGGGCAATCCGTCAAGCTGTCAGATCAAGACGCGCTTTTTTCCTGCCCGCAGACGTCAGTAGAAATTCAGACGATGGTGTTGATCATGACGCGCTTGGAGGGAGGGAAATTCGGTGTGATAGGCTCTATGCACAGCAGCCATATTATCACTTCCTTCACAGGTGTTACCAATGCTACTAATGAAGGCTCTGTTCCATTTAGTCTAGCAAAGTGGTTTCCACGACCCCCATAACTCTGAGAGTGTACAAATGGAACCAAATGGACCCTTACGGGTCCATTTGGTTCCATTTGTACACTCTCAGAGTTACACACCTGTAAGGGGCCATTTGGAAGCCCATGGGGGTCCCTGGACCCCAACTGTAGACCCACTGGTGTAACAGAGTGTTTCCAGTGGGCCAACATGCACAACATCAGCACCCTGACTCTCTTTGACAAGAATGGAACAGAGCCTTCATTAGTATCATTGGTAACACCTGTGAATGTCTTCATAATATGGCTGCTGTAAATGGAGCCTATTACAGGTCCTTCCGGACGGCCGCTCCCCCCTGCTACCTGCCCCCCCCCCCTTATCAATCAATGCTCCAGTAGTGTGCTTATATCCCTCATAAATATCTTCTGGTGACTCAGGCTGTGACTCCAACAGTGGCCACAGTGTGACTCCAACAGTGGCCCTATATTGTATATGGTTGCTGTCGGACAGAAACCACTTATCTCCGTATTTTAAGTTTTCGTGTTTTTTTTCTCAAATTAACGCCCTACTTGATCATTCTACAGCGCCACACGAAAGTGTCAAAAGTAGCAAATCCGCAAGCTGGAAACGCACCGCAAAGCGACCTGTTTTGAGCTTGTAGATCTGTTTCTTTTGATACTTTTGAATTGTAATCCTGAAAAGTAACAGTTTTGGACACGCATCATGTGGTTTCCGCCCGACAGAGACGATACTTGATCAACTCAACTCAACAGCTGAGACACACATGCTGATGAGCTGTTTTTCTACATGTGTGTGTGTGTGTGTATACATATATACATATATATATATATATATATATATATATATATATATATGTGTGTGTGTGTGTGTGTGTGTGTGTGTGTGTGTGTGCGTGTGCGTGCGTGCGTGCGTGTGCGCGTGTGTGCGTGTGTGTGGTTGAAATATAGCAGTGGGATGAGGCAGTTAAAATAGCAGGGCAAGGCAAGTGTATTTGTATGGCATGCATGCATTATGAGTGATGATTATCTTAGGAGAGACTTAACACAAAACATGGAAAATAAAGAGACTGCAATTACAGTGCAGAAACATAATTAAGAAATCAACTAAATAACTGAGAGTGGCAGGAGACCTGCAGCTTTCTGGGAGTTTGTTCCAGAAATGTGGTGCAAAAAAACCCGAATGCTGTCTTCTCCATGTTCTGATTCTAGGGGCAGAAAGCCGACCTTTCCCAGATGACCTGAGAGGTCTGGATGGTTTGTGATATCTCACAAGATCAGAAATGTATTTTGTCCCTAAAACAATTCAGTGTTTTTTTATAAACCAAAAGCAGTATTCTGAAAACAATAGGCTCTATGCAGCAGCCATATTGGAAAGAAATTGGGCCTCTTTCCTTACTTCCCTGTGAAGGAAGTAAGGAACCAATGATGTTACCAATGATACTGATTAAGGCTCTGTTCCATATTGATCAAGCAGAGTCAGGGTGCTGTTATTGTGCATGTTGGCTCACTGGAAACACTCTGCTACATGGTTCCTTGATAGGCGGCTGCAGTTATGATTTGACCCAAAAAAAATTGCAACAAAAGGTTTCTCAATGGTTTATTGTAGTATCAGGTGTACTTAATAACATATCAAAAGTTTACCAAAATCTGACCACTAAAAAGGTCCAATTTTCAAAATGGCCGCCGTCAGATCCTTAAAATACCATTACTCCTGTATTATTCATCCTAGACAAGTAATTTTGGTGCCTAACCCCAGGTTTTGGTGATCTTGGATCTAATTAGCATAATATAAATTATATTCAAGTGATTAAGTATAGAATTATAAAGCAATTGGTTATAAGCATGGTTATAAGCATATTTAACAATGTAATTGGACATTTCTCCCTTTTCTACGTGCCATAATGCCCAGGATTGGTGAATTCATCACCTGTACATGAATTCACTGTTGAAGCTTTCAGGAGATTTCTTTTGATAACAATAAGGAATAAATTCATTATTATTGGGTGGTAGGCTACTGTGACATTTGTAAAAACATGGCTGTAACTCACAGACTGGGAATGTTACACAAATCTTGGAAGAAATTCCTTACAGAGAAGTTTCTTCACTATTTTGTTTGTAAAGGTGTCTGCCAAAAAATAAAATAATAATCCTAGTCCCCTAGGGCAGTGGTTCCCAAACTGGGGGTCAGCCCCCCCCCCCCCCCCCCCCCCCCCGCCCCCCCAGGATGATTGACACACAGTCATGGACCACATGGTCTTACAACCACCACTATGGGGGGTCCCTCCTCACTAACTATGGCCACTCACGAGTGCCATAGGGCATAGGAGCCAGCATGGAGGTCCACTTGGCACCAGTGGGACTATCCAGTGAGCCAGGCGACATAGGGACACTCCTCTCAGCCTAACGCATAACTTTAATTTCTGCCTCCTCCTCACTCCGTCCTCCAGCGTGACTTAGAAATTGTTTGCATCCCAAATGCTAATTTGCTTTTGGACTTGCTGAGAACCAGGTGAGCGCAGGCTCCCTAAGCCAAGTACTGTATATCTTTCATGTATCGTTTGCGGAACTGTCTTTGTTGAAATGCGTGGTGGCATATAATTTCTCCTCCTCCACATGACAACCCTCCGAGCACCGAAATAGAAGCAATCCAACTGTGTGACACGTCATAATTGCTGTCACTTAAAAATTACGCTCCTTGCTTCCTCACCTCCTGCCTCCGAGGCAGGGCTAAGGCGGGAGTGGAGGACTTGATGATGGACACTTGAATATTGGAATTTGGCTATCGCGATGCACAACGTGGAGGTCTTAGAACTACCACCACAGGGGCCGACAAGCCCCATTCTCTTTAACTGCATATGAGCACTCGTCCTGAGCTCCCAAGTGCCCCACTATAGCTTTAACATGTCTGAGCCAACTGTTGGAGGTTTTGCACCTCGGACATGGGGGAGAGAAGCTCAGGGTCTCCTTGGCTCCTATAACTTTGCTCTTCTGTGCTCCAAGTGCCCAGGGAGCAATCCAGTGACCCCCACTCCCCATACTCCCCTCCACCCACCTGAGGGGAACCCTAGGCCCTCTAAACTCTACACCAGACCCCTTTTTACCTCCTCACATAACCCTACCCCGCATACTCCCCTCTGCCTAGGCCCCCAGTAGAGACATGGGTTTTGACAGCTCTTCACTAACCTCCGTAGCCACCCCCACCCCTCTTTACTCACTCACACTGATTGCCTTCCTAATGTGTTAAAAAGTTCTTCAAATATCTATTTATTGTTTTTCAAAATCTTGTGTCTACAAGATGACACTTTGATTCACATTTGATCCACAGAGCTATCCAAAACCTTTCAATATTGCATGCAATACTATATCAACTGACAATATTCTCTTTCTCTGCCATGCCTTCTGAATGACAAAATTGACAAAAATGAAAATTGTGACTTGTGTTTTAAGGATATCTTGAAGCCTTGTTCCAGTAAAAAAATATATAACTAGTTTATTGCATAATTAGTTTAGTTAACTTGAAACGGGTGACCATTTCAGAGGGTTTTAATAGAGTCACAAACAAAATATTGGATTTCACAATTATCTAATTGTATCTCTGCAATTTGGACAATTCCAGTGGATTTCTAGGCCCCCAAAACATAGGGTAAGACACAAAAAGTACTTGTCTAGGATAAATAATGAAGGAGTTAGGTTATTTTAAAGATTTTTTGGCCATCTTGGACGCCATATTGAAAATAACACCTTTCCAGTGCTCAAACTTTGGTAAACTTTGAGTATGTTATTAGGGACACCTAATACTGCAAGAAACAGTTGAAAAACGTTTTGTTGCAATTAGTTTTGGGTTAGGTGCTTTTTTTTCATAACTGCAGCCGCCTATGAGGGGGGGGGTTCCAAATGGCCCCTTACAGCTGTGTAACACTGAGAGCAGAGTGTACAAATGGAACCAAAATGGTCCTGCAGAGCAATGGGGGTCCTTGAAATTAAAACGTTTGAGAACCACTGTGCTACACTAAATGGAACAGTGCCTTCATTAGAATCATTAGTAACACCTGTGAAAGGTAGGAAGGGGCCCAAAGTTTTTTTTCCCAATGTGGCTGCTCTGCATAGAGCCTATTCTTTGACATGAAGAGCCAGTGCAAAGATTCAAGGACTGGAGTGATCTGCATCTGCTCCAATTTCTGGGAATTAGTAAAGGACTCGAGCAGCAGCGTTCTGTCGCATCTGTCTTTCTAGGGAGAGGTGTAAAGACACTGTTACAGTAGTCAAGTCTGCTGAAGATGACTGCATTTTCTAAATCCTGCTGAGACATAACTCCTTTAATCCCTGATATCTTCTTAACCCATTGAGACTGGAAACGCACCTCCGTCATTTAAGATGTCTTTGGCTACTCAAAAATAGCAGATACACAAGCTCATAGCGTGGCACCGAGTGCCACGCTATGAGCTTGTATATCTGCTATTTTTGAAAAAAAAAGTGCAAATCTTTGAATGATTTTTTTTTAAAGCGAACATTTGTAACTCAAATGTTTGCTTCTGGGGGTCCCTGGAACAAGAGATAGGTGGCCTATAGGGGCGTCACAGGGGGGGGTGTAAGTGGGACTGAGTTACTAGGGTATAAGGGGGGCCTAAAATATATATATTTTAAAGAAATCAGAATCATAGGGGGCCCACAGTGAATCTTTGTCCCCAGGGCCCAGAATTTGGTGCTACATCCCATTTTGAGGGGTCCTTGACATGGAAAAAGTTTGAGAACCACTGATATAGCAACATACCTTTTTTTCAGAAAACGGTTAGGAATCAGAAGACATTTGTAGATGCCTTCCCGGATCGAATGGGTTATGGCCATATAGTAGGCTGAATTTGTAATTAGCGTGCCCCCCCCCCCCCCCCCCCCCCCCCGAGGGCTACAAACACCTCGCTCCTTCAGCGAGCTTCACAATCACAACGTCTCGGGTGAGTGCTCGACGCGTTGGCGTCCCTCCCTGCGGTGCTGTGCAGTATGTGGGGTGTCACTCACTCTGGAGAAGTAGTTAGACAGGCATGTGGGCACAGATCCTCCGAGTATCCTAAAACCCATTCAATCCAGGGAACGCGTCCGTGTCATTTTTAGATTTCGTCGGCTATTCAAAAACAGCAGATCTACAAGCTCGTAGCGCGGCACCGAGTGCCGCGCTACGAGCTTGTAGATCTGCTGGAAAATGCGTGCATATCTTTGAATATATATATTTTTTTGAGGCGAACATTTGTAACTCAAATCTTTGCTCCTTTGGGGGTCCCTGGAACGAAACATGTTGAGATGGGGGTCCGCGGCCAAATACATTATCTACATTTTTTTTCAGTATGTTGCTATATATGGTGCTCCAACTTTTCCATGTCAAGGACCCCCAAAATGATATGTATTTGGCCACCGACCCCCATCTCAAAATATGTTGTTCCAGGGACCCCCAGACGCACGGGTCGGAGTTAAAAATGTTGCTTTAAAACATGTCAAAGATTTGCACACATTTTTCAAAAAATAGCAGATCTACAAGCTCATAATGATGAACTTGTATATCTGCGTTTTTTTTTAAAGCCAAGGAAATCTTAAAATGACAGACGTGTTCCCGGCCTTAATTTTAAATAGGCTATAGCGGTCCCATTGATATTCGCTTAACCCTGTCTTGTCACATCAGAATGACTGTCCTTTCTCTCATCTAATACTAGTGGCCTACATTTGCAGAGTGGCTTTAGCCAATGACGTGCTTTACCGTTCACACCATCAATCACTTGGTAGGAGTTTGGACCGGTGCTGTAGCGTAATAGATGAGACATCTTTATCTTGGAGTGAATCTCCTCGTAATAGCTACAGGCAGAGGAGAACATTTCAGAAACACAATGGCTTCTGTGTCCAACAGTAGGCCTACAGTAAGTACATTTACTCAAGTACTGTACTTAAAAGGAGAATTTCGGACTAGCCTTTTTCTTACCTTTATGTGATGTTACTATATCCTATGACGAGTGGTTCAGTAGACTTTCATAACTCCATCCCGAGTCCACCGCAGCTAAAAACCTTTTTTTTGGTGATATCTGACGTTCATAATGACTGTAAAATCAGCAATTACGACGCCATCAAGGCACCGCCAAAATACATTTTAGTTGACTAAATCAACTGTAGATTTAGTTGAAAAATGTTACGATATTCAGATGACTAAAATATGACTAAAACTAAATGGAATTGTATTCAAAAGACTAAATCAAAGTTTGCTGTCAAAATCAACACTGGAATACAGGTGGTGGTGGTGGGGGGGGGGGGTCATGGAGTGAATATCCTTGCATACAGACAGAGGAAAACGTTTCAGAAACAGGATGACCTCCGTGTCCCTGCAGATAACGACCTCCCGCGTCCCCACCTGCGCTCCGTTCCCCTGGTGGAACACACCGTAATGTGTGTAATATGACAGGGTAATCTCCACACGTTTTGGAGTGTGTCTGGTGAATGCATTCAGGCATGAATACATTTCCAGACAAAGCGACGGGCAACATTTATATTACTCTGTGCAAAATGAAAGATGAAGCATTATTAACTACACCAGTGCTTCTCAAACTTTTTCTTGTCAAGGACCCCCAAAATGATGTGTATTTGGCCACGGACCCCCATCTGGAAAGGTTTTGTGACAGGGCCCCCCCAGAAGAGAAAAAATAATCTAAATTCTTCAACATTTTCCAAACATTTTCGATATTTCTCAAAAAAAATCTAAAATGTAGCTCTAAGCTTAAATTCAATAAGGAAGATCTCTGCTGTCATTCGCAGCGGCTTTTTCCCTGTATGAGTCCTCATGTCCTGACTCATACGTACAATGTAGTAGTCCAAATTTTTCAATAAAGAAGGGTTTTAATCCGGCCGGTGGCCCATTCTGTCGGAAGTTCCCTATATTCCTCAATGGGCGGTAGTGACGGGCGCATCAGGTGAAAGACGGAACTACACTCAATGTAAAGAGGAAGTAAACAAGGGTGGAAAAATGGCGTTTGGCCACAGACGGGATTAAAACACGGTCAAATATGGACTAATACATTGCACAAAGACTCCGGAACGCTAGTTAACAATTGGGGCAACCAGGTAAGCACCTTATATTTTGCATTTGTACATGTTCGGAGAAATACGGGCTTTACTGGTGAAAGTCCAGGGCGCACTATGTCAAAATAGATAAAATAAACTGCCCACAATTGTTGATTGATCACCTTTACAACGAGGTACAGCTTGTAAGGATCGGGCATTCGTGGCATGAGCAACACAGCTAAACGTGTGGGTAGCGCCCTCCAAAAATGTGCCAAAATCTCCCAATATGCTTCTGTCGGTAATCACTCTCGTTTTGAGCAACCTGCCAGCACACACCTGGCAAAACTAATAAACACATTTATGAAATAATAAATACATGAATAAATAAACAAACAAACAAACAAACACCTGTTAAGGTAATAGTGATACTAGCATTCAACTTGATGCTGTTCCAAAGTCGGAATAAGGCCTGATAATGAATGAGTTAAATGAAGCCATTGGTACAACATTGTTAGACTGCCATGGGTTGTAGACCTAATATTGAGATTGCCTCTGAGATGTAGATCTGCTATTTTTGAATAGCCCAAAGTATAAAATAATGGTTAAAGTGGTTACACAGAGATGCGTTCCCGGTCTTAATGGGTTAAGGGGACTCTCCACCAAAGTCAGACCCAGACCCTGCGTCAGACCCAGACCTGCATGTACGTCATAACTTTGAAATTTTGAAATTTGATTATTTTTTAATTTTTATTAGGCAGAAAATGTAAACACCCCAATTACATTTATAATACCTTGTCTAAAAGGTCCGTCCAAAAAAGTGCTTGCGGTCTTGTTCCCATTGAGGTCCTCGGTATTTATTTTATAGACATATATAGTAGCAACCAAACAGTTCAAAATCAACACAAAAATACAGAAAAAATAACAATATAACGTACAAAAAAAACTAAAAAGCATGAAAAACAAAAAACTGGTATCTTTGCGTGATGGCGCATGCTTAAAAAGAACAGACCTACAAGCTAACATCCTGTACCATCGCACAGTGTTGATAGCTTGTAAATCTGTTCTGTTTCTGGACACAGGCACACCACAGCTCATAGACTGATACAGGGAGCACTTTTATCTTGGTCAGAAACAAAAACAAATCAAGTTCATTGTAACGAGTAACGCTTAGTAACGGCTTAGTAATATGTAATAATATGACTGTTTTTGGCCACGTAATATCCACTAGTCGTTACTGGGTAAAATAATGATATTACAGTACTATATTAAAAGTAACTTGTTACTGCCCAACACTGCACACGGCACAGCACAGGGTCTGGTTCAAAGAGCTCCCTCTTAACTAAACGAGAGAGACTCATGAACTGATATTTATTTTAAATTCAAGAATCTTTAATCGGATTAAAAAAGGAAAAGGAAAAAAAAACCTGCATGCATCCATGGTGTCTGTCTGTCTGTCTGTCTGTCTGTCTGTCTGTCTGTCTCTCTAGTCTTAATGTGGCAAATCCATCCATCCATCCATCCATCCATCCATCCATCCATCTTCATCCACTTATCCAGAGGGTCGTGGAGGGAACTGTTCCAGCAGAGAATCCGTCTTCCCACGTCAGCCACGTACCTCTGGGTATAATCTCCACTGGTCCTTGGTCTACACATGTCACTGTGAACTGTTTTTTTTTTTTATCCCACGATTTTTGTAACCAAATTCTTTCACCCAGTGAAAGAATTGCCTAAGCTGTAATCCTGGGCGCTACTCTCCCTCTGCCAGCCCAAGTTATGTTTTTATGTTTCTTTTTCATCAGCATTTTCTCCTTCATCATCATGTCATAATCTTCTTATATTATGCTTGGATGCCGTTGTTTATTTATTTATTCATGCATTTGTATCTTTGTGTCTTTGTTTATAGTGGGATCACAGTTTGTTTCTCTTTTTATAGGGCTATGTTATGTTCTCAGTTATTGTTGATAGTCATGACAGCCAGTTCCCATCTGATGTTATGTGGGAGTTCAGACTGCTCCACACCGTACTTAATAACTGCTAACTTGCATAACATCTTCAGATTAGGACTTGAATCTAAGATATACAGGTCATCAGATGTGTTGTATCCAGGTGTGGGGTATCCTCCAAAGAGGATGACGCGATCTCCCAACATGCAACAACTCATCAAAAACGTCCCACACGGGGCTTTCCCTTTGTGCTCAACCTTCTTCCATGAGAGGGTCTTTGGATTGAATTTCCACAGATCATTGAAGGCCGGCTTCAAGTTGTAGCCACCAACTATGTACAACTCTCCATTGTAGGCAAAGGCTGAATGACCATAGCGTTCTTCTGGAAGAAGCTGTGTAGAAGGTGTGCTCAGCCAGCAGTTGGTCTCTGTGTCAAACACTGTGATGTTGTTGCAGACCCCCTGGCGCCCCCGGCCCCCAAATACAAACATCTTTGTCCCGATGATGGTGGCAGAGTGATACTCTGAAACAGGTGGGGGAGTTCCTCTGATGTTAATTAAAGACCAGACCATTGTGGTGGTGTCCAACTTATAGATACCATTAGTGTATGCATTCTGCTTGACGGATCCTCCATAGGTATACATGACCTCATAGATATACATGACCATCCTCAAGACACAGGCTGAGTGGTTCTCCCTCCCCTCTGGAACTGTACCAGACATATTGGGTTTGGACCATCTGTGGTTGTCAACATCAAATGTATAAAGCACGTTACAGTAAGGATATCCCCCCCAGATGTAGACAATATCTTCTACCAGAACAGCTGTGTGGTACCTGCGCATACAGCGAACCTCAAGGCGATGTTCTCCTCTTCCACTTGTCCATGGGGGCAACGTCCTCCAGCGTAAAGACAGTGTGTTGAAGATGTGGACATCAATCTGATCACTGTCGTTCTTGTAACTGTATCCTCTAAATGAGTACACCTTGTGTCCGACCCCCACAGCAGCTCGGCAGCGGTAATTATTATGTCCTCGTTTCAGATGTATCGTCCAGTGAAACATTTCACACACCAGCACCACTGTGAATCAGTGCAACTAATTTACAGAAGCGGTTAGAAGGCGGGGCGAGTTGTTTCCAGGAGTTGCTGAATGGTGTTGTGTTGGAAAATACGATAACGACATTTAAAAGGATAATTACATCTGATGTAATAATGATGCTGTGATATCATTGCGTGATGACATCATTATATGGAATAGCTAATGACGTTACTCAACCTGAATGGCTCTTATAACAAAATCTATGATCTGAATTTAGTCAGTACTATGCCATCAGTAATCCATATTTGGGCATATTGTGATAAAGACACACTACCTGTGTGAATTAATGACTCCTCTGACAGGAGGGAGAATTATATTGCAGCTTTGTGACGCTGAGCTGGCATTAGGACCATGCTTATTAACATTCATTCAATTAAACATATAATATTAATTCTTAGTTACCGTAAGTGTGAGCACTTCTAGCCAATCTGCAGTCAGCCAATCACGCAATCGGACTCCGCCTCCGACTTGCCTCTGACACTTGTCATTCTCTTTCCAGCATGCAACAAACAACCTCCATCCCCCAACTCCACCAAGTCTCTATCATCTGGACTCTTGAGAATGGGGGGAGGGGCTCTGTTAGAACTGTGATTCCCAGGATTCAGTTCAAAACTAAATCAGGGAAGTACCGCTCCAAAACGAATGCTCCAGACATAGATATAGGAAACACGTACTGTAGATCTTTGGTTCTCAAAGTGGGGTCCGGGGACCCCCAGGGGTCCTTGGGGGGAAACCAGGGGTCCTCAGCGAAATGAGTTAATATAGCATCACAATAATTTTATGTATGTACAAATATTAAAAAATAAAGTTTTCCGTGGAGTTGTTGGATAAATAAAGTAAATGTGAAATTCAGCCCAGTGGATATGTTTTCTTTTTGAACCCTTTTAGACCGGGAGCGCATCTGTGTTTTTAGCATTTTCTTTGCCTATTCAAAAATAGCAGATATACAAGCTCATAGCGCGGCGCCGCGCTATGAGCTTGTAGATCTGCTATTTCTTATTATTTTTTTATCGTGAAAATGTGTGCAAAACTTTGAATATATATATATTTTTTAAAGCTTCTGGGGGAAAAAACATATGTTGCTATAATCAGTTGTTGTCAAACTTTGTCACGTCAAGGGCCCCCAAAATGATATGTATTTAGGTGCGGACCCCCATCTCAAAATATGTTGCTCCAAGGACCCGCCAGAAGTAAAGATTTGAGTAAAAGAAATCGCTTTTAAAAAAAAAGAGAAGTATATTCAAAGATTTGCACACATTTTCACGATTTTTCAAATAAATAGCAGATATACAAGCTCATAGTGCCGTGCTATGAGCTTGCATATCTGCTCTTTTTGAATAGCCCAAAGAAATCTAAAATGACACATGATGCGTTGAATCAAAATGACACATTGAATGGGTTAATGGAATGTTGGTTGTACCAACTCTCAGTAATAGGATGCACATAGCATACCTACTTTATGCTCCGTATTTCTATCTAAAACTAACATTCTATAGCATTATTACTATGGCAATAAAATGTTATTTAACAGTTATTTTAACACAAAATATCACCTGCTGGTGTCTCTTTTGGGCATGGCATTCTGAGCATTATCAAACAAAAAGCTCGCCTATTTTCACTATCCGACGTACAACAAAGCATACTGTATATAGGGTCTGATTGCTGAAATGATTGAATCATTTCCCTAATTTTTTTTGGGTAACCCTACTGTCAGAAGGTCAGAAAGGTCAGAGAAAGGCTCAGATGTCTGTCTTCTCTGGTTGTAATGATTATAGGAATCATTAGCAGACACCTGACCCCAGATCAGCGTTATATGGACATCAGTGTCGGCAGTCAGAGCCGTGATCGATTTCGGCCCCGGACAGAAAATCAAAAACAGTCCAAAATCGCAGCGTGCTGCGCTGAATATCAACGAGCTGGTTCACTGACAGGGGGGGGGCGGGGGGGGGGGGGGGTGTATCGCACCGATACCGCGGGTCACGCTGCACTAAAAACATAATTCAATTCCACCTTAACGGGACCAATATTGAATGAAAATAACCCTGACACACGTGACCTTTTAAGCATTTTCAACCCATGGCGTCCCTATTTTTGGGCATGTTATTGCACTGTGGGTGAAAGTTGACCAGAATTGTAATCTTTGAAATGGTTTCATGTTTTTATGTTATATTTATTCACACAAGACACACAGACATAGAAATACAGTAAGTGCAGGTGAGAATGGAAACCCATGTACGGGTTTATACAAGGTTCTCATCTAAAATAATACAAGCACCGAGTGTGATGGTGAATGTATGTGTGTGTGTGTGTGTGTGTGTGTGTGTGTGTGTGTGTGTGTGTGTGTGTGTGTGTGTGTGTGTGTGTGTGTGTGTGTGTGTGTGTGTGTGTGTGTGTGTGTGCGGGTGCGTGTGCGCGTGTGTGCAGAAGTAGGACTACAATAAGGGTATAAGCAAGTTGAGAGGCTTGATTCATTAGGCTGGCCCTCAGTCTATGTTTATAGTTACCGAGTGAAGATGAGGAGTTGGCAATAAGTATGTGTGAATTCCAGAGTAGATAACAAACTATACAAGTGTTTGTGTGTGTGTGTGTGTGTGTGTGTGTGTGTGTGTGTGTGTGTGTGTGTGTGTGTGTGTGTGTGTGTGTGTGTGTGTGTGTGTGTGTGTGTGTGTGTGTGCGCGCGCGTGTACGTGTGCGTGCGTGCAAAGAATGATGAAAAATGGCAAGAAGAGAAGCCCGCAGCCATCATTTCCCATTCCGTACGCATTTAATCGCCGCGCGCCCGCTCCGGCATGAATAAAAATGTGTGTGTGATGGGAGCGGAGGCAGCCAGCCAGGCCATGCATCTCTGACTGTCTGTGACTCACTCCCTCTCCATCCTCTCCTTTGCTTTTTCTTACCCCCTTTCTTTAAAAAAAAAATCTACATAGAGTGTGAAATACACACAAATAGGATTTGGAAATGTGCTCGGGCCATCCCTCATCCGGCACAGAATCAGGACACGCCGCCGCATATACGCGTTGGCGTGTTTGTTTAGGTAATGATGCCATGATTTCCTGCTCAAGCCTTGACGAGCCTTGACCTGCCCCCCACAGGAGGCATTTTTTAACCCATTAAGAGCGGGAACGCATAAATGTTAAGATTTTGTTTGGCTATTCAAAAAAATAATCTGATATACAAGCTCATGAGCTTGTAGATCTGCTAATTTTTGAAAAAATCAAAAAAGAAAAATGCAAATCTTTGAAAATATATATTCGATTTTTAAGCGAACACATTTTGAGATATAGGGGTCCGCGGCCAAATACATAATTATCTAAAAAAATAAATCGAAATCCTAACAGTATGTCGCTATAGCAGTGGTGCTCCAACTTTTCCACGTGAAGGACCCCCAAAATGATATGTATTTGGCCGCGGACCCCCATGGGTCAAAAGATGTTGTTCCAGCGACCCCACAGAAGCAAAAATCTGAGTTCAAAATGTTCGCTTATTTTTTATTTTTTAAATAGCAGCTCTACAAGCTCGTAGCGCGGCACCGAGTGCCGCGCTACGAGCTTGTAGAGCTGCTATTTTTGAATAGCCAAAGAAATCTTAAAATGACACAAGATGTGTCTTAATGGGTTAAGAGACAAAAGTGTAGAGGCAAAAGAAAATAAGGGACGACTGTAGGAGTGCAGGTGTGTGCAGGCAGAGAAACGACAGAGATGTATTCCTCTTTGAAGAGCCAAGTAGCACTCCGTTTATTTCAGACAGGAGAACGACAACAACAAAACCTGTCGCAGAGGTAATTACGCCAACCCTCCCCCGGAGGTGTGTGTTAACTCTTTCAGGTAGCAATACCTATGCATTAAAAGGGAATACTGCCTCTGGTAAGTAGGACGAACTGTATTACAGACAAGGGCGAGATCGGCGTGAATTTTAACTGTACTTAAAGGGATAGTTCACCCCCAAAATGTATTTTTTTTTATCGATTAGTCACCCCATGGAGACTTGAATTCATGGATATTTTTTTAGGTTTTGTCGCATTCCTAAGCCAATAATTTGATGAGCAACGGACCGGTAGGCAGCGGTTCTCCGGTAGGAGACACAAAGGAGACTCTTTGTGTCTCCTACCGGAACCAATCTCTTCTCGATAGGAGAAAAGTAATTTTGGGGGTGAACTATCCCTTTAATTGTCCTGTGTGTGTAAATCCACCACACAACAGTGGTTCTCAAACTTTTTTCATGTCAAGGACCCCCAGATTGATATGTATTTGGCTGGGGACCCCCATCTGGAAATGTTTTGTGCCAGGGACCCCCATATGAGAAGATTAAAATAGCCGATCTACAAGCTCACAACGCCTCACATTTGGCGTTGTGAGTGGCTATTTTCACAATATTTATTTCTGTGGAACCGAGTCAAACTAAATGTAATGCCTTAACTCCTACATTCCAAATGCTTGTCAGAGAGGGGGGTCCCCAGTTAAAATATGAGTATTTTGGGGGGTCACGGCCTGAAAAGTGTGGGAACCCTTGGTTTAGCCCATGGGTCTTCAACAGTGGGTTCGGGACCTCAAGGGGGTCTTCAGAGTTACTACAAGGGGGCCACCAAATCTTTGTGTGATAGGAACTTGTCCTCTTTTTAAAAAGACAAATATTAACCACTTGAACCACACGACAGACGACGACGACATTAGCCCAAACATTGCAGATCTACAAGCTGACTGACAGCTTCTAGATCTGCTTTTTCTTTTTCGGCGAAGAGGTTTGGTGTAGAGGGGAAAAGAGCAGACCCAACAGAGCCAACAGGACAAGTTTTCTAAGTATACATATTGACATGAATCCAAAAATATCAATAAAAGGCTTAATAAAAAAGATAAAGATGTGTAAACAAACAGACAAAGAACATTCTTGCCATCAACATCAATTACATCACCCTGTTTAGAACTAGGACAGGTTTCAGGTACAGTGGTTCAGGTACAGAAAGCAATGCAGAAATAGGTCAACCTTATTTGTTTAAATAATTAAACAAAATGAAGTATTTGAGAAACAAAGGAGATGCGCCTGCAGTCTAGACAAATCCTTATATAAGCAGGCCTTCTCTCTTAATTCCTCATTTGACTTATCACCCCATCCATCCATCCCTCCCTTCCTTCACCCCTCCTTCCTTGCTCTGCAGTCCGGATGCTTCCCTTCCTCACAAGGAGAAGTACTCCCATTTTGTAATAAATGTTAAAGACGGGGTGCCGTGATTTTCAGTGATCCCCCCCCCCCTAAAACATAATCATCAGGTATTATGTGTGTACAGAAAGTGTTAAAATTGTTTTCATGTGGACACGCCTCCAGTTCATTAACTGTACCTGGTTCTCACCTTAGCACCTCCTCCCCCACCTTAGCACCACCCACCTGTCCTAGTCCCTCCTCCTCCTCATGAGGGGGAGGGTATCTTTTTACTGTGTCATTAAAGTGCTGTTTTTCTATTGGCATGTTTGACCCTCAAGGTTTCAGCCTTCAGGAAGAAACTCAAAATAGTCAAACATAAACACCATAAAAACACCACCAGGGGGCTTAAGGAAGTTCTATCAAAATCATAGACACATGAAAAACAGAAAAGGTGCAAAACCATGGCACCACCTCTTTTTAAAAAAAATCTAAATGATTCAAGATTTTTCAAACACTTTCAAGATTTTTCAAACACTTTCAAGATTTTTCAGTAATGTTCAAAAATACCAGATGTACAAGCTTGCAGTGCGGCACAAAGTGACGCGCTGTGAGCTTGTATATCTGCTATGTTTGAATAGCCAAGGCTAAAATCTAAAATGACACACGCTTTCCCCGGTTTTAATGGGTTAAAGGACCACTTCACCCATTTTCAACCGTATCTTCATATAGCTGGTCCTCACTAATGCTCATGATAAGATGGCACCATTTTTGTCTATTCTGTCTCAGAGGAGGGCTGTGGACAGTTCAGAAACCCGCCTACCAGTGACATCATCGCTGGGGAATCCAAACTAATAGAAACTGCAGGTTTTCTAATCCTGGAAAGTTAGCATGCTATAATGGAAGCCATTGTTCTCACATTATTAAAAAAAGAAAATTGAATTCTTGTTTGAAATGACCAAACCTGCCTACCGATGATGATGAGCATTAGTGAGGACCAATTATATGAAGATAAGGCTGAAAATGGGTGAAGTGACCCTTTAAGTAAAGTATCAATACCACAAGAATGAAATACAACCATGTTGAGTAGAGCAAAGGTTCCCAAACTGTTTAGGCCGCGACCCCCGAAAAATAATCATATTTGAACTGGGGACCCCCCCAACCTGACAAGCACTTGGAATTGTCGGCATTAAATTTAGTTTGACTCGGTTCCACAGATAAATATTGTGAAAATTGCTGAACTACAAGGTCACAACGCCTCGCAATGCGATCTTTCTCATGCAATATTTGACAATTTGGCCAATTTGGTATTAGAAAGATCTTAAGTCATTAAATTGTAATTTAAGAAATGTGCAGATATTCTGTACTCACTTGTATGATGGTTTGTTTACTGTTGAGTGAGAAAACAATGTTGCACATTAAGCTAATCCTCTGGGGACCCCACAAAATTAATTTGGGGACCCAGTTTGGGATTGGGAACCACTGGAATAGAGTGCTCTCTTCCATCATTGGACCCAACCCATAAATCCTGTCGTACAAGGGGACTAAAATAAATACAAACACTGGTTTGAGGTTAGTAAGCACACTTGCAATGTAGGCAACTCACGTAAACCCTCTATAGCAGCGGTTCTCAACGTGGGGTCCGGGGACCCTCAGGGGTCCTTGAGGGGGTTCCCCAGCAAAAATGTGTTATTACAGCAACAAAAAAAATAATCTTTGAATCCTCAAAAAAAAAAAAGTGATCCAATTCATTGATAATTAAATAAACATGCTTTGAAAATGCAAAACACGAACGCTTTCAAGATTCTCTACACCAAATCTCTCTTATATTTGGCCGAATTTTCACCCCCATGTACAGGGATCCTGGGGTTCATGTGGTTAAATGCACAACAACAACAACAACAACATCCAAATAGCCCTCCAGCAAGGCAGCACAAGCCTCCCCGGCAGCCAGTGTCATGACTTTGCTGGTGCGAGTGCAGCTCCCGTTTTGAAGGCCCTCTGCATCATGCGACAACAAACCCCCAGGCAGCATGACGATGGAGGAGCAGGAATGCACTTCTTCCTCAGCCCTGTGCCACATTAGATAAAAGTTCAGCGGGAACTCTCTCCGACATGTCGAGCGTGGCGTTTGGCGGCGCGGGGGGTGTGTGGGTGAATGCCGTGTGAGAGAAAGAATGAGCCAACAAAACGCAACCGCGTCGGCTCAGAGGCGGAGGGGATCTCTTTGTTGTTGCAGCCAAGAAGTGGAAAAGGATTTAGATTCCTCGCTTCCTGAGTTCAACCCCCCCCTCCTCCCACCCCCCCCAACATGATTAATGTTTTAATTAGATAGATATCGTCGCTGTCGGGCAGAGACCTTGTATCTTGCATATTTAATCGGGGTTAAATATTGTTGGTACATTTGTACGCCTAATAAATGACACGCCTAAAAATAGGGATGCCAGGAGTGAAGTGGTGAAGTGTGTGTGTGTGTGTGTGTGTGTGTGTGTGTGTGTGTGTGTGTGTGTGTGTGTGTGTGTGTCTGTGAATTTTATAAATATTTAACCACTGAAACGTACTAACAAGAGCTTGTGACTATATAATAATCCATTGGAACACAGTTTTTGTATCGCATTTACTGAAAAGTAACAGTTTTGGACATACAAGCTTTCACGGCTGAGATGATGATGTCACTGCTTGGAGATATTGCTTTTCTGCAGTGCAAACGTAATCCATCTTAACTATCTACAGCTGTGGTTTTCAACCTCTTTCATGCCAAGGACCCCTAAATTGATATACATCTGCAAATGTTTTGTGCCAGGGACCCCCAGAAGCAAAGATTTGAGTTAAAGATGTTCGCTTTAAAAATATATATATATTCAAAGATACGCACACATTTTCACGATTTTTCAAAAAATAGCAGATCTACAAAGCTCATAGCGCGGCACCGAGTGCCGCGCAATGAGCTTGTTTATCTGCTATTTGTTTGTGCAGCTATGTTATAACTAATTTTGCTGGGGACCCCCTGGTACCCCCCAAGGACCACTGGTGGTCCCCGGACCACTGGTTGAGAATCACTGATCTACAGTGATGTTGACCGGGGCTGAAAGAAGTTAACCACTTTGAACCCCAATGGGGTAAACTAGCTGCAGTCGTAACACGCTGTGAGCATGTAGATCGGCTATTTCTGAGAGAAGAGATTCGATGTAGAAGGAGACCGAGTGCAGACCGAGTATAATTGCAACTCAGGTCTCATTCCCTATAGAACAGAGGGTTTAAGAAGTTAAAAGACATAAGAGACACTCAACTGGATCATTTCTGGATGTTGAGGGCGGCCACATAGCAGTTCAAACACCTATTTACAAAACTAGAGGTTCGGACCGCTATATGCGGCCCTCACACCACACATAGGATACATCAACACAATTGACAATAATATCAATACAAAAGTCCTTAAAAAAGATATATACATAGTGTATATAAATATTTTTTATCTCAGGAACCACAGCGCCTTCTACCTACTCAGTTTCCTATTAACACCTGCAGACCAACGATTATAACTTATCTTGTTTCCTATGGCTCTTAACCTTCCTTTACTGGCGGAGCACAATCAACAGGTGCTTTTACCGTTTCATTTGTCCCCTCATGACCTGAACACAGATCAACTGTGTCAAATGAGGCGACACGACTTAATGTAGAAAAAACAGGACGTGTTTGCTACAGTTCAACAGTCTAATACTCTCACTGACACATCACAGAGCCAAATGGTTTTCATTAAGGTTGCATTTATTCCGCTGACGTACCAAACGCAGACGTGAAGTGGTTAGATTTGGAGTCAAACGAGACAAATAAAAATAGAACGGGAAACGGAAATGAATCACTATCGAAATTGAAAGTGTGAACTAAAATAAATCCGCCGAATGGAAGCAGAGAGACAGTTGAATCAATAACATTTGTATCATTATTATTGTGGCAAGGTTAGGGAAGCCACCAGGCTAGTAGTACACTGAAACACAGACACCAAGGCAGAGTGAAGCCCGTAGGCGTATTTATTCAAAAATAAAGGCCGGCCTGGGGTGTAGGAGCAGGGTGAAGGGCTCAGGGTAGGTGAGGGGGGTTTGGCTCCGTGGTAGGGGTCGGCCGTAGGGTAGGGGGCCAAGTTGTCAGCCAGGTGGAAGGGAGCCAGGGGTTGGAGCTTCGGCAGCGTGGCGTCGCGGCTGGCTCCAAGGCTCCCTGTCGCTGGCTGCTCCGTTATCTGGAGGGAAGAAAATAGTAGGATGAGAAAATGTGGCATAGAGCATTGGTTCTCAAAGTGGGGTCCGGGGACCCCCAGGGGCGCTTGGGGGGGCTCCAGGGGGTCCCCAGCAAAATGTGTTAATTTAGCATCACAATAGCTTTAACCACTTTAACCTTTTATACTTTGGCTATTAAAAAAATTGCAGATATATAAGCTCATAGTGTGCCGCGCTATGAGCTTGTAGATCTGCTATTTTTGAAAATTCGTGAACATTTGTGCAAACCTTTGAATATATACATTTTTAAAGCAAACATTTGTAGCTCAAATCTTTTGCTTCTGGGGGTCCCTGGAACAAAATATATTTTAAGATGGGGGGGTCCACGGTCAAAAACGTAACATTTTAGGGGTCCTTGACATGAAAAAGTTTGAGTCAGCGTTTCTCCGGTCTTCTCCTTCTCACTGTTCGACCGGAAGTGAGGGCAGTGAGGTCTTTTACGCTGGGCTGGGAACGAGCCACAGCTGCGGACCGTCGGTTCCTCCTCCCTCTCTTCAGCTGTGGCGAGTTGCCTGATGAGCCTGCTTCAGTGAGGGGAGGGGCCAGAGTGACACGGTGACACCCAGGGGCTCTGCCACCCCCCCTCTGCCCCCAAATGTCGAGCTGAGGGCCTTCGCCCAGAGGGAGTGAAGTCGGGAGAGACCATCCGCGTTGCCATGGGCTGACCCAGCTCTGTGTTGCACATCAAAGGAGAAATCTCGGAGGGCCAGAAACCGTCTGGTGACTTTAGCATTGGTGTCCCGGGGCACGAGCCATCCACTGCAGAGGGGCATGGTCTGTCACCAGGGTGAATAGGCTCTATGCACAGCAGCCATATTGGGAATGAACTGGGCCCCTTCCTTACTTCCTTCACAGGTGTTACCAATGATACTAATTAAGGCTCTGTTCCATTTAGTGTGGCATAGTGGTTGTCTTATTTTCAAGGACCCCCATAACTCTTAGAGTGTAAAAATGGAACCAAATGGACCCGTAAGGGTCCATTTGGTTCCATTTGTACACTCTCAGAGTTACACACCCACCATAAGGGTCCATTTGGGAACCAAAATGATGTGTTTCTAGTGAGCCAACATGCACGATATCAGCACCTTGACCAGAATGGAACAGAGCCTTCATTAGTATCATTAGTAACACCTGTGAAGGAAGTAAGAAGAAGCCCAATTTCTTTCCAATATGGCTGCTGTGCATAGAGGCTATTGCCATCCCGAGAGGTGGTAACGAAGGGCAATGATGGCCCACTTCACTTCATCTTGAAAGACACAAACACTCAGCGTAAGGTTGTTGGCTGCATGCTCTCGTTGCCGGAAGCGTACATGGAAGACGCTGTGGCCATGACGCAGGACACTCCCAACCACGGGGCGGCGCTGGCCGTTATCTCGATCCGTTGGCGTCCCCTGAGCTGAGCCAGTACCGGGGCGGCTGCCAACACCACACCCCATGTTGAAAAGAGTCAGAGAGCTGATGACATTCCTCTGGTGGGAAAACTAAGAGACCCAGCAAAGAGGTTCTTCCCCCTGCATGAGTGACTGCCGGCTCACACCCGTTGGTCTAAAATGGGTCTAAAATAAAGATGATTTTGAATGAAAAAAATAAAGGCCGGCGGGGGGTGTAGGAGCAGGGTGAAGGGCTCAGGGTAGGTGAGGGGGGTTTGGCTCCGTGGTAAGGGTAGGCCGTAGGGTAGGGGGCCAAGTCGTCAGCCAGGTGGAAGGGGGCCAGGGGTTGGCGCTTCGGCAGCGTGGCTGGCTCAGAGTCACTGGCTGCTTCGGTATCTGGAGGGAAGAAAATGGTAGGATGAGAAAATGTGGCATAGAGCATCGGTTCTGAAAGTTCTCACTTTAACCTTTTATACTTTGGCTATTCAAAAATAGCAGATATACAAGCTCATAGCGCGGCTCCGAGTGCCGCGCTATGAGCTTGTAGATCTGCTATTTTTGAAAGATTGTGAAATGCTGTGCAAACCTTTGAATATATATATCTATACAGCGAAGTTTTGTAACTCAAATCTTTGCTTCTGGGGGTCCCTGGAACAAAAAAATATTTTGAGATGGGGGTCCACTGTCAAATACATATCGTTTTAGGGGTCCGTCACATGAAAACGTTTGAGAGCCACTGGCATAGAGTAATCATAGCGTCTCTGTGTTTCTCCTTCTCACTGTTCAACCGGAAGGGAGGGCAGTGAGGTGCTTTATGCTGGGCTGGCAACGAGCCACAGCTGTGGTGAGTTGCCTGATGAGCCTGCTTCCCAGCGGATGGCTTCTGTGTGGGGAAGGGCCAGAGTGAGACGGTGACACCCAGGGGCTCTGCCACAATTATATATAATATTTTTTTACTATTCAAGCATGTTAAAAAACAGCCGATCTACAAGCTGACAGCACATGAGTTTTGTAGATGTTAAAGCAATATAAAAGAATTGGAGGAAATTCAAAGGGCTTCCCTCTATGACAGTGGTTCTCAAAGTGCGGTCCAGGGACCATCGGGGTTCCTTGGGGGGTGTGTGTGTGTGTGGTGGTTATTGAAAAAAAAATGTTGAAAAAAAATGAAAATGAATTGCCTAATTGGCATGAAAAAGTTTCTACTGCTACTATAGAAAATATTAATATCAAGTCAGGGTGAAGTGTTGACAATGTATTGAAGAATAGTCGGGCAGGGAAACAGCATTTACTGATCAGAACAATAGTCAGGCCTCCTGGCCTGACCAACAGCCCCTCGGGGCAGAAGCCTCCTGAGCACCAAACTCAGACAGTTCCTATAGTGTCCACTCTAACAGAGATGCTATTCTAAATGGTCTCATGAGGATACGTGCTAAAGACAAGGGAAACACACACATACTAAAACAGATTCTGCTGACAGTGTAGGAGTCCAACCCAGTCAAAGAGCTACGGTTCAAATACAATTAAAGTGGACATAAATGATTTTGAACAGATTGGTATTCGAAAAGTTCTATTATACTGCTCTGTGGCATCACCAGTGGTGGAAATAGTACTCACATTTTTGTGCAAAGTAGAAATACTCTGTTACAAGTACAAGTATTGGTATCAATATGTGCTTAAAGTACCAACAGTAGAAATAAGTCATTATGCAGAAGTTTTCAAATGTATAAAAAAAACTTTTGGAAATAGCAGATCTACAAGCTCACAATAATGTATGTTTTGTAATAATAATCCAAATCTACAAAGTTACTTACGTTTGTAGTGGAGTAAAAGTACAATATTTTCCTCTCAGTAAAAGTACAGAAAATTGACATTTTTACAAAAGGAAGAAGTTTAGATGCACAAAAAAAACTAGGCCTTCAATAAAATGTGTGTTAAATGTGTACAGTAGCTATGGTTGCATCACTATGGTCAAGCGACGCAGTTGGCCTAGGGTTTGTTCATATCTGCACACTAATGTCTGTACTGTAGTCTGTCTGGAAGTGTGATTCATTGTCCTGTACTGTAACTTACTTAGAACTGTGATTCATTTAGGCTTCTGTCAACAACATGCTGTAGGCCTATCATGAACAACGGTTCATGATAAGTGAATCATAAATGGAGAGAGGTGATGCAACACTCAAGTGCAAACGCAACACACAGGTTTCTGTCTCACCTCGGTTTCACACACAAGTGTGAGAGAGAGAGAGAGAGAGAGAGAGAGAGAGAGAGAGAGAGAGAGAGAGAGAGAGAGAGAGAGGAGTACTGTGTGTGTATCAAGAGACTGTAAAAAAGAATGGACGAAGGTAGCTGCGATGTCACCCATTGGTTACAGACCCCTTTGAAGCCTCTATTTCGGCTAATTACCGAATGCAACGGTAAAAACTAATGCGATTGGGTGGGAAGCTATAGGGGAGGAAGGGTGGCTCTTCACTCAGTAGAACCAGAATCCTTAATAGTTTTTATTACAAAATGTATGGAGCATACATTTAAAAAAAATATGCATATCATGTTGTGTGAAAGAAGACTTGAAATTATCGATTGAAAACTATAAGGTCTTTATGAAAAGGTTTGGCAAAATAATAAAACCAAGTGTGAAGTCGAGTGTTCGGTCAACCAACAGGAGGGGAATCGGCGCCACCCTCTAGGCCAGCGGTGGGCAACTTTGATGATGGAGAGGGCCACTATATTTCCACACTTCCCTCCTGAGGGTCACATTGCATATACTGCCTCTTATCTCTGTATTTGTAACAGCTGAAATCAATAATATATCAGTATACCGATTTGAACCTGCGGGCCTTATTAAGTGAAGGTGGGGGCCGCATGTGCCCATGTATGCTCTAGGCCATTCATGAGAACTGCAGTGTTTTGATTGATTGATTGATTGATTGATTGATTGATTGATTGAATGCTTTATTAACAGTTTGCAAAAGATGCAGAGGTACAGTTATAAAATAATGCTAAAAGGATAACACAAAAAGCCCTGTGGGCTTGTTTCCATTGTGGTCCTGCATACTCAATTCATCAAGACACATAAAGACATACAATACTATACAAGAGATCATCAATACTAGGAGCAGTAAAAGTATATTTACCGAAAATTGTATTTATTTGACATGTCTAGGTCCAGTTGCAAATTGCAGACAGGTTTTCTTTCATGGCGGTTTTGAAGGAGGGTAGGGTAGTCACACTTTTTGATGGTTGGTGGTAGGGAATTCAACATTTTGGTGGCATAATAGTGGAATGAATTCACCCCCATGTTTGTGCCGAATCTGGGGGGAACGAGATCAGTGGAGCTCCCTCTGTTGTTGTGCCCGTGGGCGGACATCACTCACTTTTTGGAAGTAGGCACACCCTACTTCCGCACTGGCTTCATTTCCAACGACAGAGCCTTGCCGCCTGGTTTGTGTAGCTGTACTTACAGTACATAGTTTAATACGCAGTCTGAAGTGCATACTGTACTTACAGTAGAAAGTGTAATAAGATGTGTGTGACTTTGTGGTCAGCAGTTCGGCCAGTCTTTCCCCATAGGACATTAATATATCACCCGTTTTATCTTTGTCCTTGTAAAATAATTACAGCATGGGGTCACTCCCAGACAAAGATTTGGGACAGATTATTATTATTGTCGTTTATAGATAAACAGAGAGATAATATCGATTAAATTCGAGAAAATCTCCTCTCCTCTCCTCTCCTCTCCTCTCCTCTCCTCCAACTCAGATCACGGCAGGGCTTCCCAGCAAGCCAAATGACGTCATAATGGCGTCATGATGACGTCCTCCGGTGACTCCGATGACGTTCAGGACAAGGCCGGATCACAGCCCATATGGGGATGATCATGACGTCATTTCCAGGACGTCATCAATAAGACGTCACTAGGACGTCTGTTTTTGACGTCCTGGTGCAAATCAGGTGATGTTTTGGGCCAGATCAAGACTAGTCTTGGTTTGACTTGATCTGGCCCCAATCAAGACGTCACCGGTCCTGACCGTGCTTGCTGGGTTATAGCGTACAAGTCACCCCGCTGCTATTTTCCAGACTCTGTTAAAGCACTCCGATCCATTATGCGTGTGTATAGGAGAGGGGGAACCATGCACGACTTATACCTACCACAGACCAGCTAAAGCCGCATTTGCACGTCCTGGCACGACGGCGTTGCACGCCACCCCGAAAATAGCCGATTTGCAAGTTCACGACGCGTCGCATCCGCGCCGCGTCGTGAGCTTGTAAATCTGCCATTTCCGCTCGTTCGACGGGGCATAAATTAGACATAAGCCTCGCCATTTACACTAATGCTTAACAGAATGCCGCTCCATGTCAGTTTACAATGAGCCAGGATACAGATGAAAGGCTTGTCTCTGTCAGTGCAAAAAAAAAAGAAAGTACACTCCAAGCTCTTAATGTCTCTTATGAAAGCTGTTTTCCTATAGCTAAATGTCAACTGATCGGGGATCAGCCGCTAAAAGCGTACACTGTATGCATTAACCACTGACATGACAGCAATGACACAGGAGAGGTTGGAATGTGTGGGAGATTATGTATATACTGTACAGTGCAGTATCACACGTGTGGGCGCAGGTGTGTGTGTGTGTGTGTGTGTGTGTGTGTGTGTGTGTGTGCGCGTGCGTGTAGGCGTGCTTGCGTGTGCAGCCGTGCGTGTGTGGACTGTCAAGAGCACTGAAGAGCCTAATGTCTTAAATTCAAGGTGCTCTTACTGAAAGCGCGCGCACACACACACACACACACACACACACACACACACACACACACACACACACACGCGCGCGCGCGCGCGAACGTAGGCACACACGTACATTTACTTATAGCAAACGTTTGGGGGACCTTGCATTCATTTCATATCTCCTTATATGCCTATTCCCCAAACCCATACCGTATGCAATTCAGTACAAAAACATCCAATTGGGGACACCAATTTTGTCCCTGGCAAAAGCCACGTTTGGGCGGACAATTTTGTCCCCAATTATACGGCACAGGTCTCTCTCTCTCTCTCTCTCTCTCTCTCTCTCTCTCTCTCTCTCTCTCTCTCTCTCTCTCTCTCTCTCTCTCTCTCTCTCTCTCTCTCTCTCTCTCTCTCTCTCTCTCACACACACACACACACACACACACACACACACACACACACACACACACACACACACACACACACACACACACACACACACACACACACACAGTCCGACCGTCTTCCGTCTGCTTTTCAAATCGAGCTGCATTAAGGAAATGAAGCCACCCCTCCCTCCCCTCCCCTCCCCTCCCTTCCCCTCCATTAATGTCCTCTGCCTTGCTTAGGTGTTTTATTAACCACTGGCCTCATTTCCTCATGCAGTAGTACTGTAGCATTCTAATGGAGCTGCCATTACAGAGCCAGTGAAGCTGCACAGGCTGGCTGTCTGGCCTATTAACAGACCAGCCTCTCCTCTCCAAGTAGAGCACATCTCTCCCCCAGACAGCCCTGCATATATAGCACATGGGCTTCATCAGCCTCTACGCCTGCAGTCCCACAAATAATTTGGCAAAACACAATATGATTTAAACAAAAATATGTACAAGCAAATATAGTGTCTGCCCACATCCGTGGAGGTTGTGAGTTCAAATCCACCGTGGTGCATCCAGCGTTGTTGAGTGTCTGTGTACACAAACACAATTTGGCCCGTGTTTCGGGGGAGGGAAGCCAGGCAGGGAGGGTGGCACGTAATCCTACGGGCTGGGGCGGCAGCGGGGAGTGTTGGGTGGGAGGAGCAGGACGAAGGCTCTTCTACGTCTTCCCGGTGGGGGTTCCTCATTGTTAGGTGCAGTCAGGATACAACAGCATGCATGTGTGTGTGTGGGGAGGAATTAATTGGCATATCGCCTAAATTGGGGAGACAAAATGGTATAAATAAAAGAAAAGAAAATGGTTGGTATTTTTTTTCTTTTGAAAACCTTGAAAGATTTGTTTTAATTGTGTTTACATGGACTATATTTATTCATTCAGAATTAAATCATTCAGTTCAGAGATTCCACCCTAACTACTGTATGTTCCTGCTGTTCTGAATATCAAAAGGTTTGTGCCAACTATTCTGAACCAGAATGAAAATGTATTCCGGATCAGACCGGATTAGAATATTCTCTTCCAATACGTGTTTATACATGAGGCACTTCAGCTGTAGGTTCTATTAGCTTGTAATCTCCATCGATGATGTCATTGGTAAGCAGGTTTCTGAACTGTCTTCAGTCCACCAGTGAGACACAAAGCCAAATGACCAAATCTCTGCTCACTCGCTCACTCCACACTCGGTCCTCCAGCTTGACCCGGACATAGTTTGCGCTCCAAATGGTAATTTGCTTCTGGAGGAGCCGAGACCGGAGAGCGAGTGAGCTCTCCAAGCCGCTTGGAGCGTCAAACAGCGAGTGTACAACCACGCAGTGTACACAAATAGCCTGTTGTCATCCGTTTGCCAGAAGTGTTGACTGCCTATCTGTTCTGTTATTGGATGGACGTCTCCTCTGGCTATGGGAGGGAAACCATGGCAATGCTGTCTGGGAGATGGGGTCTAAAAAAGAACAGCAGTGCCATGTCACAGACTTCAAGGGGATGTTTTAGAGCCGATGAAACTTTGTTCTGCGTGCTCATATCCTAAAATGTAAACATAAAGCGCCAGCATGCGTGTGTTGAACGGTTTGAGGGTGAAAGTGCCCCACTTGATTCAACTGCAGAGATACTGAAGTGCATTTATATAATCATTCTGAATAACAGTGATCAAAGCTACTGAAGCAACACATTAAATAATGGGTTGATTTGTATTTATACAATAATGCTGTTTGTTGTGTGAGAAGCATGTCAAACAGCTCATGTATGAGAAATACAGAATATACAACATGAATTCAGTGGTGGAAATTAAATAAGTACATTTACTGAAGTAGCCTACTGTACTTTAAGTACAATTTTGAGGTATGTTTTACTTTACTGGAGTATTTCCAATTTTCTGTACTTTAACTTCTACTCCACTACATCTCAGAGGCAACTTTTACTCCACTACATATATTTGAAAACTTTAGTTACTAGTTACTTTGGAGATTTTGATTATCATTACAAAAAATACATTAACCACTTCAGCCCTATATATATTTCGACCATTTGAAAATAGCCCATCTACAAGCTCACAATGCGTCACAATGCGACGCATTGTGAGCTTGAAGATCTGCTATCTTGTGAAATGGGAAATTCTGCATAATGAGCGCTTTCTACTTTTGGTAGCCTACTTTAAGTACATTTTGATACCAATACTTGAGCAGGCAGGAGTGAGGAATTGGAACGCGGCTGTCAGTCCAGCTGGCTCATCCGGACTCGCTTATAATCATCTCCTCCTCGCTCGGAGGCGGGACTAATGCGCGAGTTGGGACACAGAAATGGTGCCAGCTTATTATGAGCACCAGTTATATGAAGGCAAGGTTGAAAATGGGTGAAGTGCTCCTTTCACTATACACGAACCCTAGCGTCACTTTTCTGGGCCCAACATTTGGTGAAAATAGCCACACACACACACACACACACACACACACACACACACACACACACACACACACACACACACACACACACACACACACACACACACACACACACACACACACACGCCCCTCTGGTGACAGTTTCCAGGGTACGGCTGTCACAATGTGACAGTGTGAATTAGCGGTAAACTGTATTGGCAACAATCTGTGCACAAAGCCGTGCACGCCAAGACAAGAACCAGTGGTGGAAAGTAAGTAGGTAAGTAAATGTACTCAGTTACTGTACGCACTGTACTGCAGTTAGGATACAGTTACGAGGGCAAGAATAAGTAGCCTACTGTAGATCAGTAGTTCTCACACTTTTTTTCATGTCAAGGACCCCCAAAATAATGTATTTGGCTGCGAACCCCCATCTGAACATATATTGTGCCAGGGACCCCCAGAAAAAAAGATTTGAGTTAAAAATGTTCGCTTTAAAATGATATATATTAGTATATATCATTTTATAGTATATAGTATGGTTATACTAACCCATATTTTCAAAGTTTTGCGCAAATTAAAAAAATCCCCGAAAATAGCAGATATACAGTACAAGCTCATAGCGAAGGTGCCACGCTATGAGCTTGTATATCTGCAATCTTTTGAATAGCCATTGTCTAAAATATTGTTAAAGTGGTTCAATGATTGTGATGCTGCATTAACTACTTTTTAACCCCTGGAACTTCCCCGGGACCCCCCAAGGATCCCTGGGGGTCCCCGGACCACTCTTTGAGAACCACTGCTGTAGATACATCCGAAGAAGCACCGTCAATAATGAACCAAATATAGGCTACATATATAATGTTAAATATAGGCTACATATATACATATAAGAGAGTTGGTGTAGAGGGAAAAAAAGGGAAGGGGACCAAGTATAGACCCCTGGGGGACCCCACCACCCACAAAGTAAATTATATAGGGTTTAAAGTGGCTAACCACTGTTCAATAGTCGTGCCCCAGATGTTAGATACCTATCTAATCAGCTACAACGAGACTCGCATAGATTTGCATCCAATCTAATCCAATCTGGTAGTGGAGGAGAGCCCGAATTTACATCCGGATTAGTTTATGCATTTTAGTAGGTTTGCATTGTTTTTTTTAACAAATGCATTTACATTTGCATGCCAGAGAAAACATTCAATTCAAGTCATACAAGTCGTATTATTATTATTGCAATGCCTCGTCGACAGGAGCAAAACACCTGTGTGGGTTTAAATTAAACCCACACAGGTGTGTTGCTCCTTTTTTAATGGGTTAAACCGTTTAACCCATGTGGTTTTCAAAAAAATGCAGATCTACAAGCTCACAGCCTGTCACTTCGTGCCGCGCTGCAAGCTTGTACATCTGCTATGTTTGACCATTTTTTAAAAATCTTGAAAGCGTTTGAAAAATGTTGATGTCTGAAAACATTTTGAGATGGGGGGTCCCCGTGGTCAAATTACATCATCATTTTAGGGGGGGGTCCTTGACATGAAAAAGTTTGAGAACTACTGCTTTAGAAGGCATTCGTAGAGTCGGCCTCAGGTCTTAATGGGTTTTTTAACACGTAGGAAATCCTTTCATTTATATCCCCGTCGTAGTCTACTGGCTTCAGGGCATTAAGCTGATGATTATATAGGGGAGAGTGCTTAGAATATGTCTCAATTCAAACGCAATAGCCAACACCACAAACCGCTAACAGCTAAGGTGGACCAAGGGGCGGGGCGGGGGGACGGACTTTTATTCCCTTGAAGCTATAGAGCGATCACGAAAAGAGAAAAGAAGAGAGATGTCCTAGAATTTCCCCGGCAAGACACGGAGGACATTCTTTCACCCGGGGGCTAATCCCAAAGCCCTTGAGCTCCCCTCCTTGCATTCACCGGCTCCAGCGAAGCGCGTCCTCACCAGAATGAAATGAACACAGGCTCTTATACCTGACTATGCGCTAGTGAAAAAAAAAAACCTAATGGGGAACTTCCACTTCAGACCGCAGAGTTCTTTCAGCAAAAAAAAGCTTAGAGCAAAAGTAGCCTATGTCGTCTCGAAACCTTGTATGTCCAAAACGGTTATACTTTTCAGCAGTGTTCATTTTGACGGCAATTTCTGATTTAGTCTTAGTCTTAGTCTTTTGAATAACAATAACACCATTTAGTTTGAGTCCTATTTTAGTCTTCTGAAATGGTTTAATCTTAGTCTAGTCTTAGTCGATTTATCAAAATCTTAGTCTTTGTCTTACTCTAAAAGTAACACTGCAGCAAATTCTGATTAAGTCTTAGTCTTAGTCAACTATATATCAAAACCTTTTAGTCTTTTAGTCTTTTAGTCTTTTAGTCTTTTAGTCTTTTAGTCTTTTAGTCTTTTAGTCTTAGTTAACTAAATTAACACTGCTTTTCAGGGTTCAAATAAAAATAAAAAAAATAGCAAAAGTAGCAGATCTACACGCTTGAAACGTGACGCGAAGCGGCATGTTTCGAGCGTATAGATCTGCTACTTTTGATGCTTTTGTGTGACGCTGTAGAACGATTCAGCAGGGCTTTCATTTACGAAAAAAACACGGAAAGTTAAAATACGGAGATAAGAGGTTTCTGCCCCCGACAGCGCCGGCGCTATGTCGCAATGTAATGTTTGTATCGTATAAATCACGGGTTGCGGTGGAGAGTTTAAAAGCACGTTTGGCAGCCTGCCAGGCAATAATGTCTGCTGCTGATCATTTTGATGGGAATGGAGCCCGCCGTCTATAGCTATTACAGGACCTGCATCCAGTGTGGGAAATTACCACCACCAGCAGAAAACATATAAAAACAAGAGTTGATTTAAATCTGAAATGATGTGTGCAAAATCTTCTTCACTTCTACACTCAAATTAACACAGCTTCTAGCCAAATTGGTGGCTGAGAAAGTGCACTTCGCCCGACCTTTTTTACATACATCTTCCCTTCCGGGGGTCCCTGGCACTAAACCTTTTCAGGTGGGGGGCCAGCGGCCAAATACATATCAATTTGGGGGTTCTTGACATGAAAACGTTTGAGAACTGGGTTAGAAAACGTTCAAGAAATAAAGAGATCATTCTTCAAAAGTTGGCCATTGGTTCGAAATGTGGGTGTGGATATATTTCCGGTTAATTATCCGGCCCTACCACCAGTGTGGCCTGTTTTCTGTCCTGTGTTTGGACATGGGCGGTTTCTGGTCAGCTTCTTGTTTTCTAGACTGTTAGACGATAAAAGCCAGCGTCAAATGAAACGTAATTTATTGACCCTCACGAGATGATAAAAGACTACTATTGATCCATAATCCAAGGCCAAAGACCGGCTGGGGTGAGAGAGATAGAGGGGGGGGGGGAGAGAGAGAGGGAGAGAGAGAGAGAGAGAGAGGGAAAAGGTGGAGCGAGGAAGAACAGAGAGTAGGGAGAGAGACAGTGATTTGATATCTCTGTCTCTCACAGTATTGAGTGACCTAAACATGTCTCGTAAGTACAGTAGGTACTTATAGACACACACACACACACACACACACACACACACACACACGCGCGCACACACACACGCACACGCACACGCACACGCACACACGCAGCAATCACTCAATCGTTTTTTCCCCCCATTTCTCATTAAATCCAGACCCTTCCCTGCCAACAACGTGTGTCTAATACGGTAACAGTCCAATTTCAAGTCAGATTTGAGCTGTAAAGCGTCGGCTTCAGCTATCGATCGTATCTGTCCTATATCTGTCTTCCAGTGCGTCTCGTCTACACAGCCCCGGGTTCAGTATAAACCGGAGAAGGGATTGGGAGGGTCGAGCTTGAACGGAGCTCACCGTTTCCGCTCAGCGAGCACAAGTCATCTGTGAAATACACAGTACAAGTTTGAGGTATTTTACTTGAGTTATTTCCATTTTTCGATACTTTACATCAAGGGTCTTCAACGTTTTCAGGGCAAAGACCCCCTAGCTGAGAGAGAGATGAAGCAGGGACCCCCTACTCTATATTGTATAAAATTGTGTTTCAGATTAAAAATAGCCGATCTACAAGCTCTCAACGCCTCGCAGCGCGAGGCGTTGAGAGCTTGTAGATCTGCTATTTTCGGCTAATGTTCCCCTCAGAAAAGGAATTCTAGGGTTCAAGTGGATAATGTAAAAAAATGAAATCCTATCACACAAAGATTTGGCGGACCCCCTATAGTAGCTCTGGGGACCCCCTAGGGGTCCCGGACCCCCTGTTGAAGACCCCTGCTTTACATTGTTGGTTCTCAACATTCATGTCAAGGACCCCCAAATTGATATTTATTAGCCCGCGGACCCCCATGTGAAAAGATTGTGTGTCATGGGGACCCCCAGAAGAGAAGATTTGTGATAAGAACATTCCAGATTATTAAACGAAGTGATGCGCCGTGAGCTTGTAGGTCTGCTATTTTTGAATAGCCAACATATAAATGGATAAAGTGTTTAGAATGATTGTTGACTGCTTTTGCTGGGGACCCCCTGGAACCTTCCCAAGGACCCCTGGGGGTCCCCGGACCCCACTTTGAGAACCAATGCTTTACATTTCTACCCCGCACATCTACAAGCACAAGCAGTGTCACATATTATCTAAATGCCCCATTTAAAAACTTGTGAAATGGAACATTCTGCATTATGAGTACTTTTACCTTTGGTACTTTTAAGGATGTCTTCATACTTTTACTCAAAGTAAAATTCTGACCATTGAGCTAAAAGAGCCTGCCTGCTTGCTCAGGGGATATATAGAATTTTGACATTCAGGTCAAAATTCACGTCAGATCCATGTATCTGGGTGAGACATGACCTTTGACACGATCTAAACGTCTCAATAGAAGAGCAGGGAGACAAAACACAACCACCCCAATTGTATAAGTTATTATTGTATTGACATACTCTACCATACAGATTGTATAAGTTATGTTGTATTAGCATACTCTACCATACAGATTGTTGTATTAACATACTCTACCATACAGATTGTATAAGTTATGTTGTATTAGCATACTCTACCATACAGATTGTATAAGTTATGTTGTATTAACATACTCTACCATACAGATTGTATAAGTTATGTTGTATTAACATACTCTACCATACAGATTGTATAAGTTATGTTGTATTAGCATACACTACCATACAGATTGTAAAAGTGATAAATACTGAATCAAGCAACTTAAACACGGTCTGGGGGGCTCACAAAAGCCTGAGTAGACGATAAAATGAAGTTTTTTTGAAAGGGAAATATCCCTTTAACATACTCTACCATACAGATTGGACACAATTACATTTTATACATTAAAAAAAAGTTACATGTTACAGCATCCGTATTGTGGAGAAAGCTTTAGCTGAAAATAGCCAATCGACAAGCTCACAACCCGACGCGATGCGTCGGGCATGTCGATTTTCAGCTATTTCCAGCTAAAGCCTTCCCCACGATAACAGAAAACAGAGCAGACACTAGCACAGAGCCCAGAGGGACCCCGCTAAGCCATATGGGATTTTAAGTGCTTAAGCAAAAAAACATCAGCGTATATATTTCTTCCATCGCTGTGAAATACAGCAGCCTGTCATCTCGGTTGATCTTGGTCCTCAGCGAGGAGAAGACAGTGAAGCTCATTATTTATTTAATCAAAGGGAAATGTTGATGCGTCTCTGCTAGAACATCTGCTAGGCTGTCAGATGCAACACGGAGCCGCTCTGGCTCTGCCGCCACGTGCCATCGATGCTTTAACTGCTGCGTTTGAATCTCACAAATCAACTAAAACAATGCATGGATTTTTTTTGTGAAGTTTTTTACTTAAGTTAAAAGTGACAATGTAAAAACATTCTGTTACAATTCAAAGTTCAGCATTCAAAATGTATTCAAAAGTGCACACTATGCAGAAATATGCCACTTCATGTTTTCACAGAATCTTTTGAAAATAGCAGATCTACAAGTAGCCTGAAGTAGAGGGCTGAAGTGGTTAATGTATGTTTTGTAATAATGATCTAAATCTGCGAAGTAACTAAACTTTTCAAATAATTGTATTTGAGTAAAAATTACAATATTGAGATGAGATGCAGTGGAGTAGAAGTAAAAGTATCAATTGAAATACACCAGTAAAGTAAAAACCTCAAAATGTTACTTACAGTACTTCAGTAAATGTACTTAGGTACCAAATGTGTACAAAAGAAAAGCTTGGGCTTCAATACAATGCGTGTTAAATGTGTACAGTAGCTATGGTTGCCATCCGTCCCTTGAAATGATACGAAATTGTCCACTTATTTGCAAACGTGTGCCTTATTGGCCCGATATGGGACACACTTTGTCAATCAATGACACTTCAAACTACCTACTATATATAGTATTCTATAATACAGGTTGTTAAATAACCACTTCTGCAAAACCTTTTCAGAAGGGGGTCCCCAGCCAAATAAATATCATGGCATGAAAAAGTTTGAGAACCACTAATGTATGCAAGATCTGTGAAACTCCTAGAATCTGAGGTTGTTTAAACAAAACAAAACAAAAAATATATATATACCGTATATATAATCCTAACCCTGTCTGCCCGTTAACGCCTTAAGCCCTATATACTTGGTTGTACAATGAATAGTGAAAATAGACGATCTACAACACTGAGAGCTTGTAGATTGGCTATTTTTGCTCATTTTGAAAATCGTTCCGAAATTGTTTCGTCATTTTTGACAGTCTAATGGCATGGCCGATGGTTCATTTGGGATTCCCATTTGGAAGCAGCTTCGTCCAGGAGGTTCGGTATCAATGAACAACATGGCAACAACAAAATTGCAATCAAGCGCTGGCGGGTCCCCCCAAAAATGGCCCCCCATAAAACGGGATCCCGACAGTATGAGAACCCTGGGCCGTGGCATAGGTACAGTAATGTGCAATTACTATTACTAACCTATATGCGAGCAATCTCATGTAAATGCTGCTTCCGTGCGACTGGCCTCATTCAGACTGGCAGCAAAGGAGTTAACAGCACTCCTCTCTGCTCTAACCTTCATCTCACCTCCTCCAGTCTACCTCTCCTCTCTAATTCTCCATTTGTCTCCTCTCTCTCCCCCCCTCCTTCCCTTTCTCTCTCCTTTCTCTCTCTCCTCTCCTCTCCTTCTCTTTCTCTCTCTCTCCTCCTCATCTATCCTCTTTCGCCCTCCTCTCTCCCCCCTGTGTCTGCCCAGCTCTCCCCCTCCCTCTCTCCCCCCCTCTCCCTCTCTCTCTCTCTCTCTCTCTCTCTCTCTCTCTCTCTCTCTCTCTCTCTCTCTCTCTCTCTCTCTCTCTCTCTGTCTCCCTCTGTCTTACCTGTCACGTACCTCTCTCTCTCTCCCCTCAGGCTCTTCATTGTGTGTATTAACCTCTCCCACTGGCTCTGTCACCCACCCCCCTGACTAACAATTACCCCACTCAGCCATCCTTCCACTCCCTGAGGGACCACCTACCCTTCTTCTCTGACCCTCCTCCTCCTCCTCCTCCTCCTGTGTTCACTCCATCCCTCCCTCAGTGTCAAGGCGTTCACCAACAGCAGTGGTTCCCAATGGAATGTGGAACAATATGAACACTTCATATCGTCAAAACGGTTGTGATTATTAACGATATTATCGCGATAGATTATCGCGATATCGTTAAGTTTAAGCAGGCTTTGTAACTCTTAAAATTACACTTTTTTTTGACCAATCGAAACCCCAGCATCCCTATTCTAGGGGGACTTTTTTTCTATCGATTACTTCTCCTTCGTCATCAAATTATTGCCTCAGGAATGCGACAAAAACAAAAAAAAAGGCTTCATGGGGTGTGTAATTGATAGAAAATTAAAACAAAATTGGGTGAACTGCTCCTTTAAGTGGTTAATTTATGTTACTTTTGTAATAATAATCAAAATCTACAAAGTTATCAAAAACAATTAGTGGAGTAAAAGTACAATATCTGCCTCTGAGATGTAGTGGAAGTAAAAGTATTGAAATTTGGACATACTCCAGTAAAGTAAAAGTAACTCTCATGTACAGTAGCCTACTTGAGTCAATGTAGGCCTACTTAGTTACTTTCCACCACTGCGTGTTTGCAATGTAGCGCAATGTTGTTGTGAGTTGCGATGCAGCGTTGGGGTGCGTTGTGTGACATTTGTAACATTTTGGAAACTTCAAAAAACTGAAATAAACCGGGTTATTTTGTTCATGAGAAAGAGAAATGTCACCTCTTTTTGAGAGATGCTTGGTTTTCATCCGACAAGAACCAAAGTTGTCCTTATCTCCTGTGAGCATACATGTGCACACACACACATACACACACACAGACACACGCACGCACGCACGCGCACACACACACACACACACACACACACACACACACACACACACACACACACACACACACACACACACACACACACACACACACACACACACACACACACACACACACACACACACACAAACACACACACACACACAAACACGCGCGCGTGCGCTCTTCCTCAGGGCTGTGAGCTCTGTTTGCCGTGAAAATTGATTGATCCGCACAGGGCAGCTAATCTGTCCAGTGCACAGCAGTTAAGCAGTAAGTAATGAGAAAACGGAGGAGGCAGCCACATGATTAAATGTTGGACCCCATTACACACACACACACACACACACACACACACATACACACACACACACACACACACACACACACACACACACACACACACACACACACACACACAGAGCCTGGGATCCAGACTGATTGCTACGTTCAGCGTTTTTTTCCCTCACTTCTCATGAGAAAAAGGCGAATGTGGCGAATCAGGCTAACGCACACACACGCTTGTCTTACTATTGAGGACATCAACTTTTTAGTACAGCAATTGTATGAATGCAACTTTTTTACCGCTTTTTGCCATTTGTTTTACCCTTAAGCCGAAAATAGTCGACCCACAAGCTAAAACGTGTCGCGCTGTGACGCATTGTTAGCTTGTAGATCGGCTATTTTTGGTGCACGACACTGGTACGCAACTACCGTAACTTAAAAACAGGGATTACTCTATAACCCCCCAACCCCTGAAACTACCTGTAAATGTCTAATCCTAATCCTAACCTCTAAATCTGTTCCTAACTGTAAGCCTATCCCCAAATCTTTTTCTTTTTTAACTATGAAACAGCCATTTCTCTTGTGAGGAACGTGGAACATTTTCCTCACAATGTCTATTTCTCAAATTCTACTCTACTTGTGGGAACATTAGACCCTCACAAGTATAGCAATGCACGCACGCACATGCACACGCACACGCACACGCACACGCACAGTTTAAGTCGCATCTCTCTTCCAGCCCTCTGCCCAGACCTGATCAGGTTCCTGATCAGAGAGAGGGAGAGAGAGTTGTTTCGACTTTGTATCTCTTCATCGTGTTGTATTGGGCAGCTCTTCTCTTGTTTCTGTGCTGAACAGTAATAGTACTTTCTTTTCAGAAACCTCCTATCTCCATAGTCTTAACCTTTTGTATTCGTGACCCTTACTTGATCACACTACAGTGTCACACAAAAGCATCAAAAGTAGCAGATCTACAAGCTCGAAACGCGGCGCGTTTCGAGCTTGTAGATCTGCTACTTTTGATGCTTTTGAATTCGAATCCTGAAAAGTAACAGCTTTGTTTTTTTTTGGGAATAATGAGGTTTCCACCCGACAGAGACGATTTGCTATAGCTTTCCTCCCGGGCTCGTATGTGTTCATTTATCAGCCGTTTGTCTTGTGAGGTCATACTGTACAGCAGTGGTTCCCAACTCTTTGATGATCAGGGCCCCACTTGAATATCTCAAAAGTGTTCGCAGCCGGCCCACCCATCTGGACCCCTTAACAGTGGACAGATGGGTGGGCGCCGCGTGCATTTTCAGAGCGTGTACATTTCAATGATCGATCAATCGATTGAGTTCCGGCTTAAGGGATCAAACTAACGTACTCAAGTCCCTATTTATCTGTACCACAATGAATAGTCACCCCATGGAGACTTGAATTCATGGATATTTTTTTGTTTTTTGTCGCATTCTCAAGCCAATAAAGTGATGACCGGCTGCGGTTCCGGTAAGAGACACAAAGAGTCTCCTTTGTGTCTCTTACCGGAAACGCTGCCTACGGTCCGCCGGTCATCAACTGATTGGCTTAGGAATGCCACAAAAAATATATATCAAGTCTCCATGGGGTGGCTAGAAAAAAACTATCCCTTTAAAGAGAAAAAATAAAGTTATATCATATTATCATTAAAATCTTAAAATAATAATTATTTAGGGGCCCACTTGCAACATCCTCACCATCTCTGCTGTGTAGGAACACTGCTGGCATCTGTATTCAGGGTGCTTAGGAATGGACCAGGCACTCCCTTCCCAGCTAATAAAGTTCTTGGCAACGCCACCGGTGCAGGGATTTAAGCCTATTATTTACACTGCTGCACACATCATTACAAGACCTCCACTAGTAGGAGTGTGGAGATGTGGAGAATGTAAACACTAGGTGTGGAGTTTTCGAGCACCAGTTGATGGATGATTCCCTGAGAGTTTACTTTGGACAAAGAGCCGATACTGTTGGACTGAATGTTAGAATCCTGATGCAAGGTGAATATTTTTTTTTTTTACAACCACCTGAAATTCAAATAAGGGAGGCCCAGATAAAGATAAAGTCTCACTGCATATGATTTTCGTACATATACTGTATGCAATGACTTGAACCTCACTTGAACCCCAGCCTCCATATTCTGCGGGGAACGATAGCCAAAAATAGCCGATCTACAAGCCTGTAGATCGACATTTTTGTGTAGATAGAAAAAGGTGTCCCAAAGACAACTCGGGTCCATTTTACAAAGTCTATACAGTAGCAGTGGTTGTCAAAGTGGGGTCCGGAGACCCTCAGGGGTCCTTGTGGCGGGGTTCCAGGGGGTCCCCAGCCAAAGTAGTTATCATAGCATCACAATCATTTTAGCCATCTGTTGGATATTCAACAATAGCAGATCTACAAGCTCAATGGCATTCAGAACATAGATGCTGGGGGTCGTCACAGGGAAATAAGCCCAGTGACAATGAAAGCAAAACAAAGCACGAAAAAAAACAACGGCAGCAAACTGGTAGTTTGTGTCCTCATCTGCTGTTAGCTCATGTTGTCTGGATGTTTTCCCCGCTCAAGTCTTTATTTGACTTCCCCATCTCTCCTCCTGGCTGATAAGGAAAGAGGGACCAGTAAACAGGATTAGCAGGTTCAGGAGCTGCTTCTTATCACCATCCATCCCCAACAAACAAACAAACACCCACCCACCCCACCTAGTCCACACCACAATCTCATGGAACATCTTTACATATTTTAGGGGTGCCACAGTTCATCGAACATCAATTTAATCGTTTTTTCAAAATAAATCCATTTTAATATAGTGAACGATTTTGACAAATTTAAAAAGGACACGTCGTGAGCTTGTAGATTGCTATTTCTGCGTTAAAGCCGTTTTTTTTTACAGCCAATTATGAAATAGAGCTCAACTAGAAAAATGTGCTCCTCGGAGCACAGGTCTCCGCCAGACCAGGTAGCTTATTATGGACCAGCAAAGTTTGGAATCCAGTCACATGCAGGTGGAAATCGGCGTGGCTTATTTTTTTGTATCGTATGACCTCAAGAGCTATAGGCCAAAACGTGAATCTGCCTGTTATAGCGCCACCATGAGGCCGATTTGAAAAAAATGTTGGGTTGCATTTATTCCTCGGCCTAGTGGGAATGTGCGTGAAAAGTTTCACAGCAGTTGGACTCTGCGTTCATGATTTGAAGCATTTTCTTAAAAGGGGCCGCTCCTGCTAACTTTGGAAGCCAATCTTAGCCAATCAGGAGGAAATATGAAAAATGTGACTGATCCGCCTTGATCACATGACTACAGAGATACAAAATCTGTAGGAGTAATATCTGCTCTGGCCTCCAGGGAGTGTGTGTGCACTGTTTCACGCTGATCAGTCTAATGGTGCCGGAGATCAGCTGCTCACAGACGGACGTACACTCGGATGGTCGGACGGATGGACGGACGGACGGACAGACGGACAGGGGCTAAAACATAGGCTCTAGCCTAATTATTATATATTTTGTTTTAATCACGTATATATGAGCAGCGTTCCTCTCCAAAAGTGTAACTATGCATACTGAGCGGCGAGCGTATAACCCAAAAGCCTGTCACATGGGTAACCAGACCGCTCCCCCGCCCCCAGCGGTTCTTGTAATCTTGTATTTGTTTTACTGAGGTTACGTTTAGGAATAAGGTTAGGTTTAGGCATAGTTTTACTGAGGTATACGTTTAGGAATACCTGGTGTCGACAGTTCCGAGGTCGCCTGATTTGACCTGGGGCGAGGATGTTTTGGGGCGAGCATTCTTGTATTCGTCACAATGCTGTCAGGAACTTGTGTCCCACTCTCAGACTATCCCTTCCAGAGCGGAACGCCTCTATCCTATTAATCACTGTGTAAACAGCCAGCTGTTGAAGGGAGTGTGTCAACAAAGGCCGACGTGAGGGATTTACAGAGTGGTCCGTTGAAAGCAGGACAATGTGCTTAGACTGTATAGTACAGTGGTTCTCAAAGTGGGGTCCGGGGACTCCCAGGGGTTCTTGGGGCCCAGCTTGCTGAGCTGCTGTCCCTGATGGTTTCTGAACCCCTTCCCGCAGCCAGGTTTGTTTAAGCTGTTTTGTTGTTGTTTTTTAGGGAGTTTGTTTGTCCAGTATGTTGGATGTTAACTGTCTAACATGGACCACAATTGGAAACAAGCTTCAGCGTTTTTGTGACATATCCATGTCGACACTTTTAAAGGGTGATATTCTATTCTATTCTATTCTCTCTGCAGTTCTTTCCAAATGGCTTCCAGGTTCCAGGGACCCCCAGAAACAAAGATTTGAGTTAAAAATGTTTGCTTTAAAAATATATATTATATTCAAAGCTTTGCAAAAGATGTCATGATTTTTCTAAGATAGCAGATCTACAAGCTCACAGTGCGGCACGAAGTTCGTGCCGCGCTATGAGCTTGTAGATCTGCTGTTTTTTAATAGCCAAAATATTGAATATGTTTGAAGTGGTTAACATGATTGTGACACTATATTAAGTAAAGGAAGTATTTGCACATCCACTTCATTCGGATGTAGGTGCATTGGACAGTGAAAACATGAACAAAATATTTTCATGAACAAAACATCTCGCACACTGCTCTTGCTCAGCAGCCTCTGCTTTTTTTCAAAATGACAGACGTTTCAGTCCCTCTGGATCTTCATCAAGAGTGTGTTACAGCAATGATACCAACATTTTCTCTTATATATGTTACAGGTAGATTGGCATTCCAGGTAGATTGGAAAAAAAACGCTTATTTTCACCGCCCGTCCGCCCCCCCAGGCTATTCTGTAGAACCAACGTTAGAGGGCAATAAGTCCCACAGACATGAGTCCCACACCACACACGCACGCATGCACACACGCACAAACGAGCACGCACACATGCATGCGCACACACACGCATGCGCGCGCGCACACCCACACACACACGCGCGCGAAGCACAAAGGGGCGAGCCTGAGGAGGCGGGGGCGGGCTGGCGGGCTATGTTAGTGCAGTGAGTGGCAGTTGGGGGAAACCATGGAGGGGCAAACGCAGTCCCCACAACATCATTTACTATTCTGTGCCTATCGGTACATAACTCGGACGGCACTTAGTCGACTAGCAGACCATCGGCCGGTCGTCGCGGGCGCCTGGAGGCGCTCGGGCGCTTCTCCTCGGCCTCAAGGTCTGCTGAGTCGGCGCGCCTCCATCATGGTCCAAAACTATACTTTATCGGCGAAAAAAAGTAGTCCGCGGTTGTTTGAAAAAGTAATATCTCAAGCGGGAGTCAAACCCAGACTCCCAGTGGTAGTGGATGGGGAGTACAATAATTATCAAAGAGCGCCACTGAGGCTGGTATATCCATGTTGTTGTCGTCGATGTTCTCGCATCGCAGCCCCGCCCCGAGCCTAAAAACAAGCGCTCCACTTCCAATATACCTGGAATGCCAATCTACCTGTGACATATACACCCCTTCATGTTCACAGGTGTGAGACAATCACACTCCTCTGTAGGCGTGTCTCTCAGTGATTGTCTGTGACCTGTGTGTGGCTAATCACCCAAACCAGACGCACAGGAAACTACAGTTAAATACTTGGTCTGCTAAGGGTGCATCCACACATGTACGTCAAGTTGTCGTACGGATAACATGGGAGTGGATGGGACTTCCGACTTCCGTATGACAACTTGACGTACATGTGTGGATGCACCCTAAGAGGATTTTAAACCCAAGAAAGCCTATGGCTTGTTTCCACTGGGGTCCTTTGTACTCAATTCATCGAAAATGATTGAGAACAATGAGGACATGGTTCTGTGACATCATGACCCATGGCCCACCTCGATGTCAACCCAACACATAGTATAAATGTATTTACAGAAAAAGCACAACTAAGATCATCGGCTTTTTGGCTTTCATAAATCATTCCAACATGTGCATTGTGTACAAAGTGTATCTTAGATGCTTTAAAAAAATAAAAAAATCTTTACAGCAGAACATGCCATGGAATCTGATCTCATCATTAAATCCTTTAGGGAATAAAGTTTGTAGACTATAAATCCAATAGACTTCTGTTCTGTTAAGAATGTCATCAATGTTCCCACCTCTCTCTGGTAGAGACACTTTTTCAATACCCTGGAACCTGAACAATTACTTTTAAAGTAATTAAAATGTGCTGCTATTGGGTCATTTCTATCATTTCTCCTTGTGGTGCTTTTATGCTCATTCATTCTTTGTTCTAACTGTTGTGATGTTTTACCCACATACTGTAGACCAGCCCGCAAGGACATTTAATCAAATATATGACATGGGTAGTATATATACTATATTAACTACTAAAACGACACAGATGCTTTCCCGTTTTTTAATGGGTTAAAAAAAACAAGGAATCCTGTGAGCAGGTATTGTGATTGCAAACTTAAATGTTTAATAAGCTGTTGAGATAATCTGGAAATTTCTTAAGTACGGCTTATAGATAAAAACAGTGCATTGCAGATCTCTCCTAATAGCTAATGATGACCAACCAACCTTTTCATAAAGCCTACAGTGATGGCTCACTATGCCTTGTGAGCTTGTACATTGGCTATTTTCACCGTTAAAACTATAACTTTGAGCTTATAGAGCCTGCCTGCTTGCTTGCTCAGGGGATACATTTAATTCGTGTCACATCCTGTGTCTAGGTGAGACATGACCTTTGACACGATCTGAATGTCTCAATAGAAGAGCAGAGAGACAAAATACAACCACCGCAATTGCATTAGTTATATTGTATTAACATACTCTACCCATACAGATTGGATAAAATGACATTGTATTCATAAAGAAAAGTTACATAGTGAGGCTTTAAGTAAGGCTTTGTAGATAAAAACAGTGCAGTGCTGTTCTCTCCTCATAGCTAATGATGGCCAACCCACCTTTTCATAAGGCCTACAGTAATGGCTCACTCTGCGTTGTGAGCTTGTACATTGGCTATTTAAACCATTAAATAGTGGTCGAGTGGTTAATTCATAATGGATTTTTTTTTTTTGTGTGCATTTTTCAGGCTCTCAGCGTGAACACAACGGTAATAAAATGAGCTGCCTCCCTGTGGATATCACTGTATTATTATTAGGTTTTTTTTATTACTTTCTATTGGCACCAGCATCTGTGCTAATCCCCGCAGTTTATTCTCATATTCATATTTAATTTGCTCAGTTTCTTTCCGTCTCTATTCTTTGGTTATACTTCTAGAAAGCAGTGGTGGCAAAAAGTACTCTGAAACTATTTAGAAGCAAAACGTAGCTTGAATTGACGATCTACAAGGGCGATGCAATGTGTTGTGAGGCTTGCAGATTGGCTATTTTTGCACGACACTCTCTTGTACGACAAAGTAGGGCATTGATTTATGAAAAAAACAAACAGTTTAAGGAGATCTTCTGCCCAACAGCAATGATAGTATTGTACAGATGTTTGCTTTTCTTTTGTTGCATAAAAAGGATAGTGCACGCACATCCAAATCATGCACAGGTGCAGGACAAACAACTGACTGTAAGACACATAGAATTTATGACATGAAAACATTTATCAACCGTAATACTGCTGTACATTTGTGGTATACCTCCTGTCTTGTCCCAGTGGTTGCTTTTATGTAGGTCGCACAAAGAGACGACTACAAGGCAGAGTCTCGGAGCATAAGTATGCTATCCGAAGACGTCACCTGGGTTACCCTATGGCTAAACATTTGTACAATGTACATAATAGCAATCCAGATGGTCTTAAGGCCTAGAAACCAGCACAAACAACATTAGAAGGGGTGATAGACTTAAACTATTATCGGGGAGAGAAACTTTCTATATCATATGCAGGCCACTGTTTATCCAAGTTGGTTTCAGTCCTTAGGTGTCCTTATGTATGTGGCTCAGTGCTTAGTTTTTTGGTAGTTAAATTCTGTTGTTTATTTAAAACTGGTTGTAGACCAGGGGTCTTCAACGTTTTCAGGCCAAGTACCCCCTAGCTGAGTGAGAGATGAAGCAGGGACCCCCTCTATATTGTATAAAATCGTGTTTCAGATTCAACTTTTTTCGTTTCCTTGGTCTGCTCTTTTTTCGCTCTACACCAAACCTCTTTGCCAAAAAATGGTGAGAAAAAAATATATATAAGTATTTCTTTTTTTCTTTTGTATATACTTTTTTGTTCCTTTTCATTTGTTTTCTTTTACATCCATATCTCACCCATCTTGAATAGCCATCTAGTGATTGCTCTGAATTTGTCATCTGTGTCTGACTTCCTTCTCAGGTGTTTGCAGTTTGCAATCAGTATGTAGCCTATATAAGGGGACAATAATTTATACTCTGAAGAAGGCTGTGGGGCAGCTGTGTGTGGGTTATCCCAGTCACAGTTTTTAACTCAAGTCAATGATGAAATAGCCACCTTAACAAAGGCTTTCTAACTTTTTCACCAGAAGGGTGCCTTGTTTTTTTTACCATCTTTGTTGCTTGTGCATACCTTTTTTTTGCATGTTAGATATGTGGGCATGGGTCCAGGACAGCTGTTTGGTCCATCGTTGTGTTTTAATCACGGCAAAGTGCCTCTTCATTCCACCTCACTGAGTGACAGTCACTGTCATCTGTGAGCAGAAAGACATTCCTGTAGATCAGCCATTCTCAAACGTTTCTTTCATTTCAAGCCAGGACCTCCAGTTTACTATGCATATTAGGCTATGGGCCCCCATAAGTTACCAATTTACTTTTTGCTGTGTGGACCTCCTGGAACCCCCTGAATTACCCCTGGCGGTCCCCAGACCCCACTTTGATAACCATTGCTGTAGATCACAGACTTGTTGGCTGCATTACAACATATGCCATCTCATCTGCTTCTCAAAGTCGGATCTGGGGACCCCTGGGGGTTCTTAAGCACGTGTTTACCTATAACTGGACCGATCGGCATGAAACTTTGCACACACACTCCCTAGAGGCCAAGGAAAAACCTCTGCTCAGCAGATCTTTGCTAAACACATTTTTTGATATTGCTCCTTCACATTTTGTCCAAACATCATGCAAATCAGTACACATTATCTCTATAGGCATGTGATCCAGACGGATCTGTCCGATGTTTCATATTCCACCCTGATTGGCTAAGATTTGCATCTAAAGTTTGCAGGAGCTTGTGGCTCGTTTAGAACAAAATGCCTCAAATCATGAACGCAGCGTCTGATTGCCGAGAAACTTTGCACGCACATTGCCACTATAGGCCGAGGAAGAAATGCCACCCTTTTCACATTGGCCTATTATAGCGCCACCAGCAGGCCGATTTTTGCAAAACACAAGTTTTTATATTACTCCAACCGATTTTGTCCAAACATTGTGCAAATCTCTATAGTCATGTCATCAAGACGGACCTGTCCTATTTTCCATATTTCATTATTATAAGAGTTACTAAAATGTACTTCTACTACCTTGCCTGGCAGTGACCTGTGCTCTGAGGAGCACATTTTTCATATGCATTTTTTTGTAAATTTGGGTCCAGGGGGGACACCAAATGCATCTTTTGGGTCTCAGCTGAAACAATTTTGGAACCGCTGTGTTAGACCATGATGTGACATAAAAAAAAAAGGAACGGTTTTGGACATACAAGGTTTCCACCCGACAGCAACGATATGCCTGTTCACACATGCACGCTACAGCACAAGCCGCTCCCCCCCCCCCCCCCCCAGCCTCCCCCACTCAATCTAGTCAATTTGACCGTGGCTATACTCCGCGCACAGCGTGCCGCATGGTGACAGCTTTGAGTCAATAGGGTGTAATGTGGCTGTGGACCAGCATTATCTCACTCCTCACTGCACAGGACAGGACGGTCGATGGTCAATGAACCCTCCAACCTGGCAACATGAGGTCCAACTGTCACGCCGCAGGCTAGTGCGCTTTAATGATGACTTTGAAGGAATGTCACCGACGTCAGTAGAGAGAGAGAGCAAGTGAATGGAGGTTTAGAGCACGGCCATGTGCATAGAACGTACTGTACATTTGATATTGTTGCTGCTCAAAATATTTCGAGCTTGCAGATCTTACGTATTATACGTATAACCACATTACCAAAAACAATGGTGGTCTTTTTGGTGGGAGTAAATGGGGAGAATATGTATATTTTAAAAGTATTAACAGTATTAACTTGTCTGTACGACTACGCAAGCTTCCACTAATGGTGACTGTGTTGTTCCCATGTGAAATAACTCATTTAGACAGTCTGCCTTCTCAGAAATGGGGGCAAGGTTCTGGAACTAACTAACTAACTAGCCCACGGATCTAAAAGTAGACTTGATTTATTGATTGATTGAATACTTTCTACTCAGAAATGTAAAAGGCACATGGTACAGTCATTACCATGATAAAAGGATAACAAAAAAATGGGTATGTTTGTAACACTCAAACAATGCATCTGGTTTGTCCAATGCAATTGTGTCAAATAAAATGAACGCATGGATGTGTTGGAGTTGTATTGGTTTTTGTGTATTGTGTTTTCTGCATATTTGTGTTAATGACCCCATCGGAAAACAGACGATCCATGCGAAGGGGTTTATTCTTCCAATAAAAGTACTTATTAACCATTTAAACTCTATATGGATGACCGGAGTCCCCCAGGGCTCTATACTAATATAGTATATTTTCTGTTTTCTGTTCAACAGATAGTCTTCCAGCAGTCTTCATATTTTTGTGTTAAATATTTAGTTTTTGCTTTTAATTAGATATTGGATATGATTCTAGCTGTGCAGAGAATGGCATGCAGTGCAAGGTCCTGAGTCAGAATCGAACCTGTGACATTGCACCTATGCGACGCGTTGTGAGCTTGTAGATCTGCTATTTTCAAACATTTTAGTACTTTTACTTTTGGTACTTTTACTCAAGTAAATTTTGAATTCCGGACTTTTACTTGTAACAGAGTAGGCCTACTTCTACATTGCAGTATTGGTACTTTTACTTCATTTGAGTACTTTTTCCACCACTGCATTCCTGTACTGGTTTTTATTAAAACAAATATCTTTGTTAGTTTTTGCTTTTATTTAGATATTGGCTATTATTCTAGCTGTGCAGAGAAGGGCATGCAGCGCAAGGTCCCGTGTCAGAATCGAACCTGTGACATTGCATTTATGTGGCCGATGTGAAATATGCAGCCACTTCTACACCTCATAGGACAGAGAGCGAAATAGATAGCGGCAAATAGATAGCGGCAAATAGATAGCGGCAAAATTTTCCCTATTTTGGAGTTTTTCGTTAATTATTTGTAATCGTTCGTCTCCTTTCATAAATGTTCATAAATTAGGACTTTGGTCATACGAGCATTTTCAGTCGTGAGGTTTTATTTTGCTTTAACCCATGAATAAATCAGCACAATGAGCACACATCCAGAACTACAGTACAGCATTACAACCAACCCACAGGCCAACAGCAGGACCGCAGCAGAGAGGAAAGTCAATACAGTTCGATACACATCATGCCATGATGACCATAAAAGGTCATCCATTAGTGTCAAATACCAACGCTCTGAAGCCCCGCCTCCCTCCCACCATCCCATTCCCCACCCACCCTGAGAGAGGATGCTGCTGTTAGAATGGTTGCCACGGGAACAGGGATGGGAGGGGGGGTTATGTTTACTTTGTAGATTTAGATTATTACAAGACATACATTAACCGCTTACCCCTCTAAGACCCAGCGATGCTTTTTGGCAACAATTATCTAACTATATAAATGGCGAGCAACTTCCGCACCCTCGGTGGCGACACCCCACAGCTCTGTTATCGAATAAACAACGCACCGCCAGACCACATGTCGCCTACTGACTCGCCACGCCCGCCGCGCTGAATTTACGCCTCGCGTAGGGGACATCTCACTGCTCACTACACCGTTTCCACCGCGCAACATAATTAATTCTACTCACCAAATGTCGGACAAAACGGAAGGGGAGCCAGCTTCGTACCGTTTACCGTGCGCACGACCTCATCACCACAACAGCAGCCAGCCGCTGCGGGGGTTTTTTCCTTTTTTTCAAAACTTTTTTTTTGGTCACCATTTTCTCCAGGCACCATTTCTGGTGTAACGTGCGCCAGCATGCGCTGCGTTGCCAGGTTTGCACAGCCTGCGCCAGAAATCTCTACTGCCCACTCTGTGCTGCAGCTACACGGACACAGACAGGGACACGGAGGGACCTACAACATGTCTGGACATGTCTGTGTAAGCGAGAACTATACTTCGCCAGTACAACGCTGTGTAACCGAGAGCACGTGCGCACGACCAAATCACATCAACACCAGGCGGCCGCCATCTTGCAGAAAGGGCTGCCATTCGCCAGCTTTCAGAAAAACAAGCAACCACCTTCATATTTTTTTTTTTTTTTTTCTTTTTTCCCTTTTGGAAATTTTCATCCCACGATTTCCGCGCGGACCACCAGGGGGTCCGCGGACCCCCTGGTGGTCCGCGAAACATACAAAATATAATTTCTTCTACTTTTTTTTCATCATTTTGGAACTTTTACATTACACTTTCTTACAATTTTTTTTTTTTTTTTCCCTTTGCCCACTCTGTGCTGCAGCTACACGGATACAGAGACAGGGACACGGAGGGACCAACAAACGCAACGCCCCGTGTGCGGCTGGGGTTGAGGGGGGCGTAGCCCCCCGAAACTCTAGTATTTTATAAAGAAAGGAGTTTAAATAATTTGTTTTTCTGTTATTTTTTCATTTTTTCACCACTAAATCCTCATAGGGTCCTATTGTTTAGTCTTACAATGCCATTGGCCAGGATATTTGCATATAAATACCCCCCACAGAGCCAGGAATCATCACAACACAACTTGAAAAGAATCCGGGTCTTACAGGGCCCTATTTTACACTTTGTCTATTCAAAAATAGCCAGTGAGCTTGTGGATCTGTTTTTTGTTTGTTTTAAGTGTGTAACGTATTAAAACATTTTGCACTTTTACTTTGGTACTACAGTACTGTATATATGTTGATGATGCCAATACTTAAAGGTAGGGTAAGCGATACTTTTTGTTACATTTTTCGTTTTGTTAAAAAGGTTAAAGTACTATATTCTGATAGTAATCATTATACAGAGTGTTTGTTCGGTCACAGGGGTCTCTCCAGCTCTTTAGTAAACAGAATATAGTACATTTTCAGGTAGGTGACAACATTTAAGCCAATCAGGAGAGAGCACTGAAAATGCATTTTCAGTGTATTAAAGAGCTGGAGAGACATTACATTTACTGAACAAACACCCTATATGAGTACTATCAGAATATATAGCTATTTAACACATATTTTAACCAAAGTAAATCACGTACCCTACCTTTAAGTAAAAGGCATTTCTACCTTTTCTACGAACAATATTGTTTATGTCCAAAACTGTTACTTTTCAGAATTCACATGGAAAGATGCATCGCTTCGCGTATTGTTCGAGCTTGCAGGTCTGCTACTTTTCATGCTTTTGTGACGCTGTAGTCTGATCAAGTAGGCCATGAATTTACACAAAACAATTTACACAAAAGTTAGAATATGGAGATAAGAGGTTTCTACCTGACAGCAACGACATCAGAGCACTTCTTCCACCACTGGTGGAGGTCACAGTGAAGGTCAGTGAAGGTGATTCATGGACCGAGCTGCCGAGGTCAGGAGTTCTTCACACATGTGAGAGATGACAGCTAAGAGGTTTCCCCTCTCTGCAGTAATCTGACTCCTTTAATGGACTTCTCAAAGTAGGGTCCATGGACCCCCATGGGGTCCTCGGGAGGGTTCCAGGGGGTCCCCAGCTAAATGACTGATAGTTACTTAGGAACCAAATGGACTCGTGAGGGGTCAGAGGGTACAGAATCCAACATTGCGTTGTTCTCAATCAGGTTCGCATTCCGTCGTCAGTCACTGTTTTCATGCATATCCCTTGTCAAATAAAATAAATAAAAAACACTCACCCACCCACACCTGCAGTGGCCCAGGTTCACCCAAGCCCCCAGAAGCGCAGTAGAACAGCGAAGCTGCCTGGTGGTCAAATCGGGGATGGCATGACTTCTGCATTTAAAACGCTATACTGCACGCGCTTCTAGCGTCTGAAACCCTAGTGGCGCCTCTGCTCGGTGCTCAAGTCTTCCGCATTTGAGCAAAATTTGGTGCCCTAATGCGGAAGAAGAGGGTGCTTCTGGGTGCTTCATGCGCCGGTGAGCAACTTTCATGGAAATTAATAGGTGGGGGCGAGGGCCATCCGTTCTCTAGATATATTATAACTATGGGTTCACCTTCTAGCAGCCATGTCAAACTCACAAGCCCAATAGACCATTGTCATCATGGCAGCCACATTATGGCATGAAATAGCTATGGCAAATACAGGTGTGACCAATGACACTAAAGACCATTGTCATCATGGCAGCCACATTGGCATGAAATAGTACAGGTGTGACCAATGATACTAATTAAGGTTGTCTGTTCCATTCAGACATCAAACACAGTCAGGGTGCTGCTATTGTATGCTGGCCCAAGATACTCGATACAGAAAATATGTAATTCCAAGCCACGCCAGTGGTAAGTGGCTAAGAAGTTGAACCCCCTAAATCCCACTGGGCCACACTTAGAAATCTTCAATTGTTACTTTTGTTCTTGAGAAAAGAGCAAAACAACACACCAACGTGAGCTTCATGAATCATGCAGAGTGCCTGCATTTGGTGCCCCAGGTGTGCCAGATAATGAATGCCAACTGAAATTGGATACACATGACTGTTCACGTTGATTTGCAGCAGATGTCCTGCCAACACCATGGAATGCAAAGCTCTTCAAGTTTTTATCTATCTATCTATCCGTCGGTCCGTCCCAAAATGTGTCATTTTTCGAAAAGAGATATACACATCTACAAGCTCACTAACGCATTGCATTGTGATGCGTTGTTGTGTGGGCTTGTAGATCAGCTATTTCTGAATAGCTGGAATATGACCTACCGTAAGTGTATAAACTGTTCCTCATTTTGCTGGGGACCCCCTGGAACCCCCTTAAGGACCCCTGTCGGTCCCCAGACTTCCTTGGGAAGGGGTGATTAGCCTCATGCTGTTAGTCAGCGTTACCTACTTCCACCTCTCACGGTTGTCCTTTGAGAAGCAAAAATGTTTTTAGTTGGGGCCTCTGTGGGTCACAGAGGTATAAGGCCATTTCAAACGGGGAGCGGTTGACGCGTCTTAGTAATGACTTTTCAATGAGAGGCGGGCGATTATTTGGGACGGAGAAGTTGAAGGGCGGAGAGGCAAGCAGGCGGGGTCCTGTGAAATTCTCGCGCATTCGCTCGTTTCATGCACACGCCCGCGGGCGGCAAGGCAACAATGGTCGCTGCCTGAAAATAGCGGCCATCAGTTGAAAGCATCAGCAAAATTTGAAATATATATATGTACAGTATATGGTGCAGTACCCGTTTTCAGAGTACTTTCCTTCGGTACTTTGACATCAGTCTATGACGTCAGTACTATGACGTCAGTACATGCAGGCAGTCTACAGTATGACATCGGTCATCGACATATTTGTCCAAAACAAGACAGGCACTCAGACATCTATGTTTTTGTTGTTGTTTACCCTCGATGTCCTCCACTGCCGCGCCCAAATATGGACAATTGTATTGCTGTGACATCCGTCTCCGGAAGCCCATAATATACACCTTCAGCCAACAGTATTTCTCACAACTATCCTTTGTTCACTTCGTAGATATTGTACGGTAGCAGTCTAGGAGGATTCAGTGGATTACATTGCTTCACAAGCTCATCAGAGCATTGATTTCATCCACCACCCTGGAGTAATTGATGCCCCACCCATTTATCCAGAACACCTTCCATCTTACAGTATACATCTAATTCACAACATCGCAGCATACCTACTGAAGCTGAACACAGCAGGTCTTCGAAGGAATGAGCACTTCAGAAGAAGAGTCGTGGATCTCCTGGTTTTGTGGACTGCGGGGGAACGAGTTCTTCTGCGAGGTGGACGACGACTACATGCAGGACAAGTTCAACCTGACGGACCTCAGCGAGCAGGTCTCCCACTACCGCCAGGCCCTGGACCTCATCACGGACGCAGACCCGGACGAAGAGCAGGACAACCCCAACCAGATCGACCTGGACCAGGCGGCCGAGATGCTGTACGGCCTCATCCACACGCGCTACATCCTCACCAACAAGGGCATCACGCAGATGCTGAGGAAGTACCAGCAGGGGGACTTCGGCTGCTGCCTCCGCGTCTACTGCGACAACCAGCCCGTGCTCCCCATCGGCCTGTCGGACGTCCCCGGCGAGGCCATGGTGAAGCTGTACTGTCCGAAGTGCATGGACGTGTACACGCCCATGTCCTCGAGGCACCACCGCACGGACGGCGCCTACTTCGGCACGGGTTTCCCCCACATGCTGTTCATGGTGCATCCAGAGTACAGGCCCAGGAGGCCCACCAGCCAGTTTGTCCCCAAGCTGTACGGCTTCAAGATCCACCCCAATGCCTACCAACTGCAACTTGCAAGCAGCGTCCAGCATCAACAGTCTCCACAGATGGCCAACCCCTAGATAAACTTTGATCATTTCAACGAACCCCAGTTTCATATGCAATAGGCCACAAACTCACATTTGATACAAAAACTTTTTTTTTTGTCTCTGGGACCCCAATCTACACTGTAAAATCCTCAGTATTCATTTTACTCTGAGAGAGTACAAATGGAAGGAAGAAAATGGACCTCAGAGTTACGGACGAATAAGGGCCCATTTGGACCCCTAGTGGTCCACAGACCTGACGTTGAGAAACAGTGCTCTAATCAGGGGTCTTCAACAGAGGGGCCGCCACAACTTTGTGTTATAGGAGGTTATAGTTTTTTTTTTTACATTAACCACTTTCGAACGCTAGCCGAAAATAGCGGATCTAAAAGCTCACAACGCCTCAATGCCGTGAGGCCTTGTGAGCTTGTAGATTGGCTTTTTTCGGCAAAGAGGTTTGGTGTAGGGGGAAAAACGAGCAGACCATGTACGAGTTTTCACTGAGGGTTTAAGTGGTTAACTATCTGAAAATACACATTGACATGAATCCAACACAACGCTACACAATGATAGTGCTGTCAAACATTAACTCTATGAAGCCATCTATGAAATCTATGAAAATGTTTAATTTAACACAATTGTATACAATATGTAGTGGGGGTCTCTGCTCCATCTCTCTCTCAGCTAAGGGGTCCTTGGCCTGAAAAACATTGAGGACCCCTCTCTAGATTGCACAGGAAGAGAGAGAGAGAAATTATAACTAGAAAAAGTGCTCCTCGGAGCACAAGTCTCCGTCAGCAGACTTGTGTTGGGAATGTTGGGAATGTTCTAATTCTTATGTTCTAATTCTTACAAAAAATAGAACATGTTACTGTGTCATAGTAACATGACACAAGTGTCCTATCCGTCTGTATAACTGTCCTATCCGTGTCCTATCCGTCCTGTCTGTGTAAGTGTCCTATCCAATTGTTACAGTATCCGCCATTTCTCAGCCATTTAGTGATTATTCCTGTCTTACCTCACTTTGAAAGAGGCAAAGACTCTTTCAAAGTGACACATGTATTTATAGCCCGTTATATGTCACTAGCCAATCAGATCACACTATTTCACCGTATTGTCAAGTGTCACGTGAGGCTCGACCAATGTTTGCTTGGCTGACGGAAAGTGAAAACAAACTCTCCTGGCGGAGACAGTGGCCCTCATTTATCAACGCAGCGTATAAACCGGCGTATATTTTTCCATATATTCGGCCGTACACCAACGTCGAAGTCACATTTATCAACGCATCCTACACAGCTGATCCGAGCTTACACTTGGTCCCAGCGTTGATAAATGTCACGGCTGAAACGAGCGTCATTTAAATAACACGCCCTTTAAATATTCTCAAAACGCCCCGATTTTACGACATGAAGACGAACCAGAATACGACCAAAGACATGAAAAGCCAATAAGAAACAGCTTCCCCCGCTCGCCACAACCCCACCCCACCCAGCCTGAGGATTGTATTAATATTATCTCCACCAGGCCATCTTTAGCCGCAGGACTGATCAACGCCACATTTCTTGTGGCCACTGCAAGTAGGCCAAGGAAGTACATGCATGCCTTTTTCCCCGCATATTATGTATATTTTGTGAAATATTGAACTTTATTTTTTAATGGAAGTCAATGGTGGGTCGGCTAGGGCTGAAACCTTTCCCAAATATGGAGTCATATGTCAGAGATACATCAAATATATCATACCTGTATAAACGGCATAGTGTGAAAATGTGCCCTGTGTTTACATAACAAAACAATAAATACATAGTTTACCCATACTTTCCCAGGGGTTCTCAACCTGTGGGTCCGGACCCCCAAGGGGGGGGGGGTCCCCAGATGACAGTGAAGTGACAATTTAAGGACTATTAATGCCTTTTTAATACAAAAAAAAAGCCAAATTGTCAATATAAGAAAGAGGCAATTTTTTGGAAAATAGCCGATCTACAAGCTCACAAAGCCTCACAGCACGAGGCATTGTGAGCTTGTAGATCTGCTATTTTCACAATATTTATCTGTGAAACCGAGTCAAAGAAAATCCACTCCTACATTCCAAGTTCTTATCAGGTTTGGGGCGGGGGGTCAAATATGATTATTTTGGGGGGTCACGGCCTGAAAAGGTCGAGAACCACTGCTCTACACCAGCAGTTTATCAGACCCTGGAGTAGTGTGGTGGTGTTTACCTGCAGAAACACATCGCCCTTTCACTGTATTGTGGTGTTTTTCACTGATTCTGTAGCCCCGTCTATACCAAAACAAACAAAAAAGGTACAAATCGGCACCACACTACTCCAGTGGCTGATGACTGCTGGTATAGAGGGACATTCTGGGTAAAACATGTATAGATTGTTTTCTTACGTAAACACAGGGCAAAGTTATAAAGTATGCCTTTAACCCATTAAGACCTGATGCGATTCTTAAAAATGTTTTCTAAAAAAATCTAAAAAAGAATGTTTTCAAGATTTTTCAAAAATAGCAGATCTAAAAGCTCGTAGCGCGGCACTCGGTGCCGCGCTATGAGCTTGTATACCTGCTATTTTTGAATAGCCTAAAGAAATCTAAGTGACACGGATGCGTTCCCGGTCTTAATGGGTTAAGCCGGAGATAAATTAATCATACCTGCCGTTCTAGCTACATTATTCCTATCGTATCTATAATCTTAACATTTTACTCCATCACATCCAGTACTTTTTTGTCTCCATTATCTTGTATTGTTAGCACAGTCTCTGCAGAACACGTCCCACCAACATGTCTCTGCATGCATCTATGACAAATTAATTCTTTCCTACATCCATATATACGGACGCTATACCACAAGATTAGAAACCAATATTGAAACCAACAATAGCTTGAAAACATTCTTTAAAATAAAATGTAAATACAAGTGTGAATTTTATATTTCATCTTGGCGTTCCGGCTCTGCAATACATTACTCCCTGCTGCTGCTCAGCACATTAGCAGACCACCATTTAAGAGCAGGGAGATATATACATCTATAACAAACACCCCAGGGGAAACAGAACCCTTGGGGAAATCAGAGCCTACTGGTGGTGCTGGGGTGGTGGTGGTGGTGCTGGGGTGGTGGTGGTGGTGGTGGGGGGAGCAAACAAAGCATATACAGCATCAGTGGCAGCACTGACAGCGTAATGTGCAATGAATCAGGTGTGCTTAAAGACGGGGTGCCGTGATTTCCCCCCCTAAAACATAATCATCAGGTATTATGGTTATACTAGGAGGAAGATTTTTTTCAAAAAAGTGTACAGAAATTGTTAAAATTATGTTTTTATGTGGACACGCCTCCAGTTCATTAAGTATACCTGGTTCTCACCATAGCACCTCCTCCACCCAACTGTCCTAGTCCCTCCTCCTCCTCATGCCCACACCTGTTGTGTTATTATAATATAATGAGGGGGAGGGTATGTTTTTACTATGTCACTAAAGCGCTGTTTCTCTATTGGCATGTTTGACCCTCAAGGTTTCAGCCTCCAGGAAGAAACTCCAAATAGTCAGAGAAAACATAAAACACCATAAAACCACCACCGGGGCGCTTAATGAAGTTCTTTCAACCTCATAGACACATGAAAAACTGAAAAAAAAAAGTGCAAAAACATGGCACCAGCTCTGTAAGTAGTCCGGCCAAAACCCCATTCACTTCAATGGCAAAAAAATGCTTCTGCAGCCAACAGGAGGGCAAATAGCGACATCTCCCGGGCCATCAATCGGAACTGCATGCTGATAATGACTTCCTATTTGGTCTCAAATCCAGCGGAGCTTCCTTTTCCGCCTGGTTACAACAGATAGCTCTAATTAAGCAGACAGTCCTGTCCAATGGCGACTCCCCGAACGCCAGCCAGACACTCTCTATACTGTAGCTGCTAATAATGACTCTATCCCCACTTCAGCTCACAGGAAGTGGGCCACAGGATGTCTCTGGAGGGGTCATCCGTGCTGTTATAAGCTGGTCTCACATACAGTACTGCTGCATATAGGATTGAGTTCACGCACAGAGGAAAGGGACGTATTTAAATCAAAGCGAGGATGGAGGCCTCGGTGAATGGTGTTATAGTCTGAAGCAGAGACAGGAAACATTACATTTTTGGCCTCATGGGCTAGACAGAAAAAAGGCTCGCACAGGTTTAAAGATGCAAAGATATGTTCTGTGTTGCGCCAATTAAGCCCCTACTGTGTATACTTACTTAGTCATACGACGAATAGTGAAAATAGCTAGTTATAGTCTGATCATTGCCTACTGTGCTTTCTATTTAGACCATACATGGGCAGCTGGCGGCCCTTACCTTCACTCAATGCGGCCTGCAGGTTAATATTGGAATACTGTTACAGTATATTGATTTCAGGTGTTCCAATTTCAAACATGCAATCATGACCTGTTTTAATTACTTCAGTCTATATTATTAGTTTAATGACTTTTTTTTATGTCCAATGTATTTGCATTTAAGTTCATAAAGTTAACTTAAGTATAACTAAATGCATTTGAAATTAAATAAAAATGTTACTTTTCAGGATTCAAATTCCAAAATAGCAAAAAAAAAATCAGGATTCCAATTCCAAAATAGCAAAAATAGCAGATCTACAAGCTCAAAACGCGCCGCGATGCCACAAGTTTTGAGCTTGTAGATCTGCTATTTTTGGTACTTTTGTGTGACATACTTACTAGAATGACGCAATTTTGACATTCATTTACGAAACAAGTTAAAATATGCCCCCTGGAGTGAGTGTGGAAATACAGTGGCCCTCTCCATCATCAAAGTTGCCCACCCCTGATTTAGACGTTGGAGTACAGTGCAGTAAATACTTAAAAAACGTAGAAGTACTGTTGCCTGGCATTGGCCAGACTGATAACGTGGATTCACTCTTACGTTCCTCCCCGGTATCAGTCTGGACTTCGGCCCATAGGGAGCGAGTATGAGAAATCAGAAAATGAACGGGCCAATCAGTGACTTTGTTTCAACTGCTGTCCGTACAACAGTGAAAAGCGTCAAAATCATTTTCTAATTTCAATTTCAAAATCTAATTTCTAATTTCATACTCGCTCCCTATGGGCCGAAGTCCAGACTGATACCGGGGAGGAACGTGAGAGTGAATCCACTTTATCAGTCTGGCCAATGCCAGGCTAGAAGTACTGACCCAGTCCTTTAGTTTAGACCATGGGAAACAGAAGAGCCACACACAATTAGGAAGTGAAATGAAAATGAATGCTGAATTTACATTTTCACCATGTCCAAAAGAATCCGAGGCGAGCATGTCGAAAATGTTGCACTTTCTGAAACGAATATGTCAAAACGATCGGTAATCGGTTGGACCAGGAGGACTCTCCGAAATTCTGGATCAGCTTTACAAATCTAGCATCAGTCGGGCTCTCGTGTTGACCCACAAACCCAGTATTGTACTCACTAGCCAGCTGTGGTTGTGCTGCTGTGGACCACTGTCTGCTGTGGAGACTGTCTGGTCTGGGCAGACTAGTGGTGATAACTATTTAAGATAGTCAAAGAGACAATGCCCTCAATACCCTCATAACTGTTGAACCAGGGGTCTTCAACAGGGGTTCTGGGACCCCTAGGGGGTCCTCAGAGTTACTATAGGGGGGGCACCCTATCTTTCTGTGATTGGATCTTTTTTTTTTGCATTAACCACTTGAACCCTAGCCTTTTCTGGGGGGGAACGTTATGCGAAAATAGCCGATCTACAAGCTCGTAGAGCTTGTAGATCGGCTATTTTCAGCAAAGAGGTTTGGTATAGACTGGAGGGAATAAAGAGCAGACAATGTACACGTTTTGAGTTTTTTAAGTGAACTGTCTGAACATACACACTAACATGAATCTAACTCAACGCTACACATTGATAGTGCTGTCAAACAAGTCTATGAATCCATCTATGACATCTATGAAATAGTCTAATCTGCAACACTATTTTATACAATATGTAATGGGGTGGGGGGTCCCTTCATCTCTCTCTCAGCTAAGGGGTCCTTGGCCTGAAAAATGTTGAAGACCCCTGCGTCGAAAATACTTCCCCGATGTGAGTGACACCCAGAGCCACAACACTAGAGGGAGCGGAGCGACCATGAGCTGGTCCCACATTTAGAACAAACATGCAGTGTTGTTTTGGTGATTTTGTTAGTGGTGGGACGCTATTTTAATGACGTCACACACACACACACACACACACACACACACACACACACACACACACACACACACACACACGCACGTACGTCGCTTAACACCTACACTACAGGTCACACAACGGACAATTGATCTGCATCTAGGCTCATTGCTATGTTAATCCTATGTTAATTCATGCTGGTGTGACAACCGGCAGTCGCCTTGGTGATTTTAAGGTTGTTTTATATCTACGCATGTGCGTGCGCGTGCTCCTGTTCAAAAAAGGGGTTGCATGGCGTGTTACCCCGTCCCATGAGCAATGCATCCCTGCACACATGGGGAAGTTGTCAATCTTCTACTCTGCCACCGACATGTGGAGTGCTCTGACACCATCCATTAAAGGATGTGTAACACTGGTTTCTTTCAAAATTGGCCTGAAAAAAAAGACAACATCAGTAGACCTGAAGGGGAGGTGAATGTAATCTTCCCATCAGAGAGAGAGTCATTATGCCAAAATGCACCACTGAGCAGCACAGGAGGTCATTCCTGCCTGCGGACATACTTTTTGCAACGCTTAGCTGGCATTAATTGATTTGCAATATAGGCCTGCAGATGTGTAATACCGTTTTGTTGTTTTTAATCTAGTACAGGAGTCTTCAACGTTTTTCAGGCCAAGGACCCCTTAGCTGAGAGAGGGATGAAGCAGTCACTACATATTGTATACAATTGTGTTGCAGATTCTTTTTCATAGGTTTCATAAACAGCTTCATAGACTTGTTGGACAGCACTATCATCAGTGTTGTGTCAATTTGTGTTTTTTTTGTTCGTTCACTATACATTTTCTATTAATAAATTGGGGCGGTGTTAATGTGTATTTTAAGACATTTAACCATTTAAACCTTCCTTACTTTGTCAACCTGGCTCTGTACTTGGTCTGCTCTTTCTCTTTGCCGAAAATAGCAGATCTACAAGCTCACAACGCGTAGTAGGGTGACACCTAGTGAGCTTGTAGATCTGCTATTTCCGGTGAATATTCCCCCCCTATATGGGTCCTGGACCGGCAGACCCCCTGTTGAAGACTGGGAATTACTGAGAATCTGAGAATTACAGAGGCTGTCAGTTAGTTCATTGTGTGGTCAAATGTCTGTCAAATTACATGTAAAATAAAGTATTAGACGGTAGTTTCTGTGTTTGTGTGCTCGACAACTGAGGTGAAATTGCAGTATCACTTGTGGAAGAGAGCGGACTGAATGTCAACACGACGTGTGCAAACCGCAATATTCTGCAGGTGAAGTTAATGAGGGCTTGCTAAAACCGAGCAAGTGACTAGTAGTGTCTGTAGCTTGAAGTCTCACTATAGCTCAGAGGGATGTTTTATTAGCTATTCTTTGAGACACACATACAGGGTTTTGGACCAATAAACGCCTTTGTTTGGCCCGGATTCGGGACAGCTGACGCTTCTCTGGGCCAAACAAAGGCATCACGTGACGTTGATCCACTTCCCCTAAATGATTCAATACTGAGAAAAAAATAAAGTCTGGTGGGAAACGTGCAGACCAGGGCAGTTTGGCTTTATTATTCCAGATTAGAGCTCAACGCATGCCATATTTTTGTGTCGGATGCCAGATAGATAACATCACAATCATCTTTACCACTTAATCCATTTATACGTTGGCTATTCAAAAATAGCAGATCTACAAGCTTGTACATCTCCTATTTTTTGGGGGAAAAAATCAAATGATTATGAATGTCCTCTTCTGGGGGTCCCTGGCACAAAACCTCTTCAGATGGGGGTCCCCGGACCAATATATATCAATTTGGGTGTCCTTAACGTGGAAAAGTTGGAGAACTACTGGGGTGCTGCATACACCCACTACGGTGTTATGTTAAAGGGTCTACACCATGAATTTAAAAAATACTAATAATATTTAATATCATATTGTTTATGTCCCTCATACGTTTTTCAAAAGGTTTGAGCCTAAATCAAGCCTCAGATATACTCATTCCAACTAACTTCTCTCTGGCGTATAAAGCACTTTCACCTGCAATACCACATTGTCCTATTTGGCACGGGGCGCTATTGAGCCAGTTTGTATGCATGTTATATCCTGGTTCTGTGTGGAAAAAGTAAAAAAAAAGAAATAAGAAAAAAATAAGAAAAATATATATATTTTTTGGGTTGGAACTGAAAAACGGGAGGAATTGTTCCCCCTGCCTACGTAGGCAGGGGGACCAAATCAATTTGGCCTGTTTTTAGACCAATTTACAGAAAACCCCAGATTTGCTGTGAAAGCCTGAGTGTTCAAACTGGGGTATTTTTGAGGATAGAAGAGAGGTAGGGGAGACCAAAAACACACAAAAAAGAAGAAAAAGTTAAAATTCATGGTGTAGACCCTTTAAGCCCTTTGGAGCAGGTTATATTATTAAATAGCATATTTTGCTTACATAAATACAAAAATACACCTACTGAGGTGTGATGTGCAGGATCTTTAAGGCCGGTTGCGTTTCAGTTTGTAATTTTAATGCTCAAATGAAACAGCCATAATGTTGTGAAAGTGTAACACTTAAACACCAACCAATGTTAATGTTGTTTTTTCCATTGCTAATTTGAATAATGGGTTTGTCAGTGACTGATAATGTTGTATGCCTGAATGCAAACCACACAAAAAGAGATGGTAATGCTTTGAATATTATACATTATATAATATTATATATATGAATATTATATATATATCACTGAGAATGTGCGTAATGCTTTGTTTTATCACCTGTATCCTACAGTATACAGATTGTGTGACATATTTCTAATATTTTTTGTGACATATTTATAATATTTCTAGAGTTGCAAAAAAGAAAAAAGGTGGGCATACACAATAATTTGATGAGTACATGTAGGTCTGTGCATGTTCAAATCATATACAGTATTCTTACGTTGAAGACCCCTGATCTACAACAAATGAAATCACTTAATCTACAAAATGTTTCAACATATTTATTTCGATTTTTTCATGTTGAACCGGAACAGAAACAAGATGTCCTTTGATGGCTGGGACTTTTTTTAAATGATTCAATATTGATAAAATAAAGAAAATGTCTAATAGGGAACAGACCAGGACATTTTGGCTTTATCATTCCAGATTAGAGCTCAACCCATGCCATATTGTTTGGGTCTGAGGTCAGAGAGTCCTAGCCCACCGATTACCGATGTTTTGAATGATATTGTTGTCCAAAAGTGCTAAATCAATTTGAAAAACTGACTTGCATGTCAAAAAAATTAAGTCCACACGCTGGATCATGCTCCAAAGTAAAAGAAATACATTGGTTCCTTTTACACCATCATTGGACGTGACGTTTTGAGAAACGTCACGTCCAATGATGGTGTAAAAGCAACCAATACATTCTGAGCTGTTTTTTAGTGAGTGGATGTGCGTGCTTTGTCTGTACACATAACATTATATTGCAGAATACAAAAAAGCCAAATAATGGCTGATATAATATCAAACCGATCAATATATTGGATTTACAAGATCTACAAACTTAGATTATAAGCTGACATGGCCAAAATAGAGACTCATAATGGTTCAGGCAGGTTGGTTAATGGCTGGAGTAAGTGCTGCATACACCCACTAAGGTGTTATTTTAAGCCCTTTGGAACAGGTTATATATTAAATTGCATATTATTTTTGCTTACATAAGTGCAAAATACACCCGCTGAGGTGTGATGTGTATGGGATCTGTAAGGCCGGTTTCATTTCAGTTCATAATTTTAATGCTCAAATTAAACAGCCATAAAGTTGTGAAACAGTTGAAGAGCCTGTAAACAGGACATGTGTTTTTTACTTCACCTCCAATGAGTACAGTATGCATACATGCCGATTGGTCCAACGGTGCCGGAGATTAGGTGCTCACAGATGGACTGACGGACACACAATCAGGGGCGACAAGGGGTCACCTTAATGGGTCAGCACTCAGCAAGAGTTTCTCTTTTTCCTTTTCATGTCAAGGACCCCCAAATTGATATGTATTTTGCCGCGGGCCCCCATCTGAAAGGGTTTTGTGCCAGGGACCCCCATAAGATTTGTCAACATTATTAAAAATGTTCCAACCACTTTCAACATTTTTCAAGAATGTCCAAAAATATCAGATCTACAAGCTTGTAGATCTGATATTTTAGTTTTAGGGAAAACAAATTATGTCGCTGCACCTGTATACTGTATAGCTAAAAGCTAAAATGACACAGATGATTTCCTGGGTTTTAATGGGTTAATGGCAAAGGGAAATGCTTTTTTTTTTTTTATAACTGCTATTTTTGAATAGCTAACATATATGGGTGCTGGTTATAATGATCGTGATGCTGTATTAACACATTTTGCTGGGGACCCACTGGAACCCCCTCAAGGACCCCTGGGGGTCCCCGAAGCCCACTTTGAGAACCACTCAGCAAGAGGATGCCTATGAGATTTGGTTGCAGGTCTTGCCTGCTCTCCTGTCTTCAGCTGAGTGATGGCATAGCAGCAAAATGCTACAGGGACAAAGAAGACACAAGGCAGTGTTGGAGATTTGCTACTTGGATGTGTGCACTGGTTCCAAACAGCATTTTTACTGGCTGAGCCAACTAGATGAATGAGAGCATAACCAATGCTGTAGTGCCCTCCTCTGGCCAAAATGGCACATGCCATGCTGTGTGAGACGGTCTGTGTTCTGCTGCTGAATAAAATATGTATTATTATTTATTTTAGTGTTGTGATTGGCCGTGCTACTGCAGGTCTTATTAGATTGTTAGGATTTGGAATATTACTGCCTATCATCAGAATGCTAACACATTATATCAATCTCTTCATCAAAGCTTCTCTTGAGAGGACAGGAGCAAAAGATTTAAAATATATGTTCTCAGTTTCCAAACGCGCCCAGTTACAAGTCGCTGGTTTTACGTAAGACAGGATACCAAGTGTTCACCTGAGGTTTTCCGCATTCCCTTTCCCTCCTGGGACACTACTGTAGATGAATTCATCAATCTGAATTATTTGTGTCTAGAAATGATTTATTGCATTGCATTGAAAAGTAGCAGCAGTTGACTCCTGGCAAAGTGAATTAGACACGACAGTACGACAGGGGGGCGGGGGGTAAAGTTAACCACTTATCCATTTATACGTTGACTATCCATTTATACGTTGGCTGTTAAAAAATAGCAGATATACAAGCTCACAGCGACGTGTCACTTTGTGCTGCGCTGTGAGCTTATACTACTTTTTTTAAAATATCATTTTGCATCATTTTGAATCATTTTGAGTTTATGTGATTGTGATTTTTTAAAATTTTGCCATGCAATACCCGTTGTACCAGTTGTCACTCAGAGTACATAGTGCAGTACCAATTTTCAACTTGGAGGCCAGAGAGTGTATGACGTCTGAGTCTATGATGTCAGTACTATGTCAGTGCTATGACATCATAAAGACAGAAAGACAGACAGACAGATACAGAGATTTGTGGATTTATAGGTATTTCTGGACGAGCGCTGATCTGACCGATTTCCCACTCAGCACATCACTGCCTTGGATCCTTGTTGTCCATACACACACACACCAAGTAAATCGGTAATACAGTTCTCCAGATGTGCCAGGATAACACTCAAATAGATTCTGTGCATTTATACGTCTAGGGCTGCACATTGGGAGCGCATTCCCCTCCGCTTATGTAATTGTCAGAGTAGCCGTTGTGCACGTCTGTCTGTGTCCCTTTTATGAAAAGGAGAAAGCAGCCAGCACTCAATACATGTCCTTTAACATAGGTTTATCTGCCTCACGGACATGTTTCAACATGTGTCAAGACAACAGGAAGTGAGCATTAAGTAGTGTATGCTTCAATTAAGACCAAATGAGTACAGGTGTGATTGTGTGCTGTCGTCACCTTGAAAGCTAACAATGATGTCGCTATAATATTAAATAGATAGCTAGGAAAGTACCATTACTATGTCAATTCAAATACAATGAAGAGAATCTACATTCACAAATATTGTCGGATAATGTACAGCGAGTCAACTATATCTATACATGAAATCAAAGCCACATGAAAGGAGGGCTGAGTATAAACCTACTAAGTGCCTGAACGGTTTGCAAACCTAACAAACAGGTAATCAACTGACTCACGAGATTCACAAATATTATACATGAATATGCACATATACAAAAAGATACCAATATATAAAATTACTAAGAGATACAAACATTAGAGGGGCCTTTTAACACACTATAATAATACTACTGTCTCAATATGGAAGTGTCTAATATGTAAATTTGGAAAAGCCGATATGAATGGACATTTTATTCTTTCATCATTATTCAAAGAAAGCAGCTGAATAATAGCTCCTCATCAAGACCCTTCGGGGGTTATGTCTGTAGTGTGTGGTTCCAAAAGGCCTCCCTCTGAAGTAACAGTCTGTCCCTGTCCCCACGTCTCTTTAAAGAGTGCAGACATCATGACCCACAGCATTGAAATGCCTAGCCGCTGATGATTTCTCATCATTGTTTCGGGTAGAGCTCAGGAAATAAACTTGTTTTCAGTAATGTCTAGTGGTTTTCCCCACATGCCATAACCCACAAGGGCATGTGTCCCTTTTATGCCCATATATGGAGATCTCTGTCTGTCTGTCTGTCTGTCTGTCTGTCTGTCTGTCTGTCTGTGTCCCTTTTATGCCCATATATGGAGATTTCTGTATATGTCTGTCTATGACAGTTTTAGTCCCGATGTTCCTTACAGAGGACAACTGTAGCTTTCCAATCATCTACATATCATGTGTGGGGGTATGGCCATGCCAACTAATGTTACAACATGTGCACTGTAGGCGATAATAGTGTGTGTCATTGGCTGAAACGAGGATAGGGATCACGCGAGGCGACGCGATGAGGCGACGCCTCGGAGGTACCGATGAGTCGGCTTAGGCGGACTTTGCAACGTTCGGCATGGTGACTCGCTCGCTTGACGGTGGCTCAAGTCCGCTTCAGACGGCGTGCCTCCATCGGGGCTGTCCGAAAACAAGCGCTCTCTTGCGTCTCGCCTCCTACGAATACAATATTAGCTCACTGTAGTGCACATTTTTAAAAAGACCGGTAGTTGGCATGGCCTTAAAATCAAATGGGGCAGATATGCAGAAAGTGGTATAGAAATCCACTGGATGCAGTGCCATTTAAAAGGGAATATTTATGTAGATGAAAATGTTCAACATCCAAGCATAAAAGGCCAAATTCAGGACACTGGCACTTTGGCACCGTTTGTGTTGTGTGTGACGTCACAGCAGAGCTCTGGTCAGCCTATAAAAGGTCTGAGGATAATTTAGACTTTCACTTCGTCTGGGTCACATTAGAGGTTTCCTGACGGTCATAGTGAGCTAAGAAAGACATATGGAGAAGAGTGACACTCCCCGCCCATCACGGTCCATGTATTGCAGCAGCTTTGACGATGAACTGCCGCTACTCGAAGGAGTGATGTCCAAATCTGCCAAGACTCAGGTCTTCTCCTGTTCCGAGTGTAACTATTCCTTCACGTCTGAGGTCTTCATCCACAAACACATGAAGAAGAGCCACAACCTCCTCTACCACCAAATGCTGCAGAATGGACATATCCCCTCAGCAGCCTGTCAGCAAATAACCAACTCTGTAACCAGCCAGGAACAAGGATCCGTAGACGGACCAGGGTTTTACAGTTCTCAACAGGTTACCGTGACTCTAACTCAACCAGGAGAAGTAAAGACACATCAGCTGACTGACAGAGGAAAGAAAACTCACATCTGTAAGCTGTGTGACAAGAGTTTCCAGAGTTCAGGTAATCTGAACAAACACCAGCGCATCCACACTGGAGTAAAACCGTACCACTGCAAGCACTGCGACAAAGGTTTCAGTGAGTTGGCGCAACTGAAGACTCACCAGCGTATCCACACAGGGGAGAAACCTTTCCGGTGTCAACAGTGTGGCAAGAGTTTCACCGAGTTGGGTAGTTTGCAGAGGCACCAGCGGATCCACACCGGAGAGAAGCCCTTTCACTGTAAACAGTGTAGCAAGAGCTTCAACGATCTAGGGAATCTGAAAAGGCACCAGCGTATCCACACAGGGGAAGCGCCTTTCCTCTGTGATCAGTGTGACGAAAGCTTCAAGGATAAAGGCAATCTGAGAAAGCACCTGTGTCTTCACACCGGAGGAAACCCGTTCCAGTGCAACCGGTGTGACAAGAGTTTCTATGCGATAGGTCACCTCAAGAGGCACCAGCGCATCCACACTGGAGAAAAACCTTTCCAGTGCAAGCAATGTGACAAGAGCTTCAACGATTTGGGTAATCTTAAGAGACACCAGCGCGTTCACACCGGTGAAAAACCTTTCCAGTGTCAGCGGTGCGACAGGAGTTTCAGTGTGATAAGTAACCTAAAGACACACCAGTGGCTGCACACCGGAGAAAAGCCTTTCCACTGCAAACAGTGTGGCAAGAGTTTCAATCAGTTGAATAACCTGAAGACGCACCAGCGCATCCACACCGGAGAGAAGCCTTTCAACTGCAAACAGTGCGGCAAGAGTTTCAGTGTGTTGAGTAACTTGAAGACACACCAGCGTGTCCACACTGGAGACAAACTGTCTAGTTCTGAGTGTTGAGATCTGAGTCTTTCACAGTCAAAAGAAGGAAATATGTTTTTACAGCGTGTCACTAAGCCTGTCTGTGTGTATAATTGTCTGGGGCTATTCTCAGCAACCGCCAGGCTGATCAGCATCATGTTTGCTGGCCAGTAGGCCAATGGAGTAAATCTATGCATTGTCTTTTTTTGAGTGGTGCCAACCACTCCTATATCAGACTTTGTCCGTATGTATGTATGTCCAATAAACAAACATTGATGACAACACGGGTGATGACAATACGGGGCTCATCAAAGGCACCACTCTCTTCACACAGGGTGTGATTTTTAAATATTATATATCTATCTAATTAACTAACCCAATAGATGTCAGACATTAAGTCAGAGACTCACATGGGAGCCCCTGTGTGTGTTTTTATCTGGAACAATGAAATGTCAATTGATCAATTGTCTGGAACATGAGATCCAGCTGGGATGGACAAAATGACCGTTGGAGGAGGAAAACGATTTGTTCAATATGTTTGTACATTCTGCGGCCCTACACTACGCTCCGCACCCTGAACATCTTGTTTATGGTGGTCTCCTGAGTCCTGGCAGTATAAGCCTTATAGCAGCAGCATAATGAAGGGCCTAGTCACAGGCAACAAGCCCTTACTGAGCCAGCCCTTACTTTGAGCTTCATTAAGTAGCGAGGATGTGTCGACTCCCGGAACGAAACAGAGGTGGTTCAACAGGAAATACTGTACGTATTATAGTTGAGAGCGCTCTTCCCCCCGTTTTGAGATTCTAGGAATTCTGGGAATCTGCAGTAGGCCTGCAATCTTGAAGAGCAGTGTTCTAGTGACGATTGAGTGCAATGCCCGGTGTGAAGTCGGTCAGAACGGCGGTTGTCCAGAACCACCAATCCGACTTACTGTATATGCCCATATATGGGAATATATGGAGTACCGGTTGTCCAGACCCGCCGATCGACTAAGACACCTGGGATCTCCATATATGGGCATAACAAGTACACAAGGACACACTGATACAGAGATCTCCATATATGGGCCATAAAAGGGACACAGTCAGACACATGGGTATAACGGTAGCAACAGGTATTGCGTAACTAGGTGGAGCATGCCTTCCCATCTTGCATCATTCCCGAGGTCTAGTGTACAATAATGACCTCTTTACAATATGAACACCCACCAAGCAAGCTTCAGTCAAAGGCCACAGAGATGTTCATGTCTGTAGAGAGTCCACTAGCAACAACAGCATCAGAAAATATACTGCGACAGGTCAGCCAATCTCACTCCAGGAGAATGGAGAATGGAGCCCGTTGGTCGGACTGGCCCCAACCAGTGTTGCCAGATTCTGTGAGAGAAACAAGCAACCAGGTCTAAGAAAACCAGCCCAAAAGAAGCGACTATGGGCGTGGGCCCCATGAGCACTTTAACATATACAACAGCTATTTGAAAATAGCAGATCTACAAGCTCGCAACGCGTCGCGATGCGACGCGTTGTGAGCTTGTAGATCGGCTATTTTCAAATAAAATCTTGCAGGGAAATTATAATTGGCAGATCTGGCAACCCTGGCCCCAACTATCCCTAACCCTATCTCACACTATCCAACGTTTGTCGGAGCATTGGGATGTTGGAATAATGGGATGTCAGAATTATTATTACGATCATATCGCGTGCGCACAGCACAAAGGGGGGCAAGAGTACAGACAAAACAGACATCACCTCGACACAAAGTATGCACAGCATGCACCACTTACACAGCCATGGTTCAATTCGATGGGGGGATGCCCTTGCTTTTGATACACCCCCCCCCTCCCGTTTATGTTTTATCCACGCTTCTTAAATACATGCATTTCCTTTATTTAAATGTTGCCAGTCTGATGTTCGATTTATGTTTCATAAATTCTAATTAGAACTCTTTTCAACTTTTTTTTTAAAAACTAACTATAATGGCAGATCTACAAGCTCACAGCCATGAGCATGTAGATCTGCTAGTTTTTATTTTTGCAGATTGAACTTTGAACATTACAGGCAACAAGTGAGACAGCCCCTCATAATGTTCTTTACCAGACAAGGTTACAGACAGGAAGCCAAGCCCAGAATTGTTCTGGAATCATATTGGATCATTGTTATTTTCTCACTGGAGATTATCTCACTCCGTCTGTCCGTCCGTGTGTGTGTGTGTGTGTGTGTGTGTGTGTGTGTGTGTGTGTGTGTGTGTGTGTGTGCGTGCGTGCGTGCGTGCGTGCGTGCGCGTGCGTGCGTGCGTGCGTGCGTGCGTGTGCGTGTGCGTGCGTGTGTGTCCGTCCGTCTGTGAACCTGTGATTGGCTAGCGAGACACATGATGAAATTAACTTCAAACTTCGCAGACGCGCTGTGATTGGCTAGCGAGACGCATGATGAAATTTAAAAATCACACCCAGTGTGAAGTGATCGGTGCTATTTAAAAACAACAGTGGTCATCACAATGATGGAAGCTCACTTAAAAAAAAAACACTTTTTTAAAAATTAAGTGGTGCTATTCATGAATAATTAATTTCGTCATGCGTCTCGCTAGCCAATCACAGTACTGAGCAGAGGGTCTGAATACCAATCAGCCAATCACAGTACAGCGAAAGACACATTTTCACGACGGAAAGAAAAACTTTCGCTACGGATGGGTCCCAAACCCACTTCCTGACCTCGCGGAGACCTGTGCTCCGAGGAGCACATTTTCTAGTTGATTGTGCAATGCCGTCGACTGCGATTGAGTTGTATCGATAATTGCGTACATATTCTAATGTATAGACCATTAACTAAGCACGGTGTCAGAGGGGATTGTTACCATAGACCATGAATGGATTAAAGTGAAAATGGGCCCTGTGCACAAAATCACGGTGGAGCTATAACATCCAACTTTCCGTTTTGGCCTGTAACAAAATGTAACCAAAATGTAACCCCTCAAAAACATGATCATTCCTCTCAAAATGAAATACAAGTGATCTCAGGAGTGATCTGACAATGTAATTGGCTTGCAGAATTTGTGGGAGGAGCCTATGGCCTATCACCAAATGGCCTATCACCAAATGGCCCAACACTATTCCTCCCAGCGTATTCCTCAGGTCCCAGCGGCTGCAACCCATGACTCGCGTTGGTGCAACTACACTTGCAATTCCCCCTAATTGCACCTTTCTATTTACTATTTAGAGAGAGCTGCGATGTTCACTACTTTTGTCGACTAGTATGATGAAGTAGGGCATTTATGAAAACATCTAAACATTTTAAATTTGGAGATACATGGTTTCTGCCCGACAGCAGCTACAGTATATCTTGTTTTGGGACAAATTGCACCCGTTAACATTAAAACACAAAAGGGACATTACTTAACATTAAATCAAATACATTGCGAAAGCCAAATAAGCCAAATTTAATATACGATACTTTTTCATATTTAAGTATTCCAGTCAATTTGACTGAGCAACTTTCACTAGTAATGTTGAGTAATATTTGACCAGGAGTATCTATACTTTGACTCGAGTACTGGCGTCGATTACTTTGCCCACCACACTGGCAATCACGGCAACAGCGCCTGCGCAAATTTGGGTTGTTAGGTAGGCATAGCAATGGTTTGTGGTGTGTGATGTCAGAACAGAGGTCTGGTCAGCCTATAAGATGTGAAGAGCAGGACCTAAACACTTTGTCCCGAGATGCTCTGGAAGGTTAATACGCAATAGAATGGGCAATGTTCCAGCCCCAACAGAACCCTACGTGTCCCCATCACAGTCCATGTACACCACCAGCAGCTTTTACGATGAACCACCGCTCATGGAAAGAGATGACGTCCCAATCTTCCCAGACTCAGGTCGTCTGTTCTGAGTGTACAAATGCCTTCACGTCTCAGATCTTCCTCCATGAACACATGAAGAGGAGCCACAACGACCTCTACCGCCAAATGCTAAAGAATGGAACGATCCGCTCAGCAGACTGTCGGCGAACAACCAGCAAGAAACAAGGAGACACAGGTGAACCAAGATCTTACAGTCGTCAACAGTTTACCAAGAGTTTAACTCAACCGGGAGACGTAAAGACCAAAGATCAAATGGCGCACGCAGGGAAGAAGACTCACGTCTGTACAGAGTGTGTCAAGAGCTTCAGTCATATAAGTAATCTGAAAAAACATCAGCGTCTCCACACCGGAGAAAAACCTTTCCACTGCAGACAGTGCAACAAGAGATTCAATCAGTCGGCTCACCTGAAGACCCACCAGCGTCTTCACACTGGGGAAAAACCTTTCCACTGCAATCAGTGTGACATGGTCTTCAGTCAGCTAGGCAACCTGAGGACTCACAAGCTGGTCCACACTGGAGAAAAACCTCTCCATTGTAAACGGTGTGACAGGAGTTTTAGTCGGTCGGATACATTGAGGAGGCACCAGCGTGTGCACACCGGAGAAAAGCCTTTCGACTGCAAACAGTGTGACAAGAGCTTCAACCAGGCAGCCCACCTTAACAGACACCAGCATATCCACACCAGAGAAAGACATTTCCACTGTCAACAGTGCGACAAGACGTTCACCGAGTTAGGTAGTCTGAATAGACACCAGCGTCTCCACATTAGAGAAAAGCCTTTCAACTGTAAACAGTGGCACGCGTGTTTCAATGATTTGCTCTGAAGACACTGAGAGAAAAAAGAATGCCCGCAACATCCATCCAGCCATCCATCTTCAACCGCTTATCCAGAGTCGGGTCGCGGGGGCAACGGTTTCAGCAGAGATCCAGACTTCCCTGTCCTGAGCAACACTAGCCACTTCCTCCTGGGGAATCCAGAGGTGTGCCCCCCCCATCTGGTCCTTGGTCTGCCACTCGGTCTCTTCCCAGAGCGAGATGCAGAGAGAGCCTCCCTTGGGAGATGCTCGGGTGGAATCCGTACTAGATGCCCGAACCACCTAAGCTGGCTCCTTTCCAAGTCAAGGAGCAGCGGCTCTACTCAGAGTCTATCTCGGGGTGCCTGCTACGCTCAGAATGAAATCGGAGTCTCAAAGTGCACGGGCCAAACAATATCATGAGATGTTGTTGGGCCATGAGATATAAGATTGAATTTTCGTCACTTGCTCTGACGACACAGCAACGTACCCACACTGAAAACAGTGTGACACTGGAGCGTATCCAAACACCACAACTCTGTCCACCAGAGGATGATGAAAACACCAAAACAGATATCGTCTAAAACAGCTGTTCTCAAACTTTTTAATTTCAAGGACCCCTACTTTGGTGTGCAATAGGGTCACGGACCCCCAAAGCTCTGACTCTGAGAGCGTACGAGTCCATGTGGTTCCATTTGTACACTCTGAGTTACAGACCTGCAAGGGTTCATCTGTTTCCTAATCCCAACTATCAATCATTTAGCTGGGGGCCCCCTGGAACCCCCTCAAGGATCCCTGGGATTGAGAACTACAGGTCTAAAACACGCTACCCCAGACAGCCCAAATGAAAGTAGTCTAATGTCATAGGCTGGCCTCCGAGTATGCAGATGAACCAAGATCTACTTCCACTCTAAACAGAGTTTCAGTCGGTCAGATAAATTGAGACCCCCAGCGTATCCACTGGACAGTTTGACTGTGTCAAGGAGTTATGTCACCTGAAGAAACAGTCTTCACACTGCAGAAAAGGGTTTCCACTGTGAACAGAATGATAGGAGGTGGATGTGCAGCCCTGCGGTTCAATCACTGTTGCTTTAGAGCCCTCCGGTCACATTCACACTTTGAATTATTTCTTTTGTTCCTAGAATATTTCTAAATAAATATAAATAAATTAAATCAAACATAATTTCACTATTACATTACCAACCACTACATGAAAATAAAATATCCTTGTGGGTGGCCAGTGGACGTCCCAAACGTGGCATGCCCATATATGGAGATCTTCAGGCACCGTGAAGCAGCCTGAAAATCTCCATGTCACAAACAAACATGCCAATATGGGCATTATTCTGGTGTGTGGACAGTTTGCTGGCATCACTGATGATGTCACGCTCTGACATCGCTCATCACAAGCTCAGGAACGTTACCATATATGGAGACTATTCTGGCACGTGGAGTGATGCACCGAGTGGTCAGATCAGCTGATCTCACAAAAAATATTGATAAAATAATAAATTCCCATATATGGGGTAGGCCTACCCTCATGTCATCAATATGACGTTATAGTACTGATACTCCATATTTGGGCATGCCTCACACAAACTCCATATATGGGCATAAAAGGGTCACAGAACAAACAGATACTGAAATATCCATATATGGACATGAAAGGGACAAACTGATGGGTACAACGGCTACTCTGACGGAGTGTATTGCATAACTGGTTGAGGCATGCGTTCCAAACTCACATCGTTCCCGACTTGCATGGCCCTTGAGTTAATTTAAAAAAAGAAAACAATATCAATAATATTTTAACCCCTTCTACCTGGGCACCAGGAAATGTAGGCTACATTAATATCCAGTTCAATATTGTTTGCAAAAGTGAGTGACTATGTCTAGAATAACAATAAGACGCACAAGAGAAGGTCTAAAGGCCATTGCACACAGGATGCGATTATTCGCACGGAAAAAACGCACCCTGTCTGAGCCAACCTAATAATCACAATAATCGCAATAATCGCATCCTGTGTGCAATGGCCTTAATAATGGCGCTACTTCTGCGCCATGTGGCCAGTCACATATGACACATACGGATTTGGGCAAGGTTTCAGTTTGAAACCATTTATTAACCGCCATTCACTTTTGTCAAGAAATGTAAGTTCTGAAAACTATACGAGCATGTGTAGTGTTTTGACTGGAAAGCAGTGAATCCAGTGGCATTTAAGAGAGAACTGGGTGCAGATAAGAAGGTTGAATGTCCAAGCATAAAATACCAAACCCAGGACTGCACAGGCTCTGCACAAAACTGCAACGGCACCTGTGCAAATCGGCATAGTTGGGTCGGCATGGCAAAGGTTTGTGTTTTGAGTGATGTCAGACCACAGCGCTGGTCAACACACATATATGGCGTGATGATGTCCTTAGATGTCATTATATATTGAAGACGTTGAAGAAACCGCCAGTATTGAAGAAGAATCTTCCAATCCGGACAGAGCTTTCCAGACACGTTGTCCCCGTCACAGTCCATGTATAGCAGCGATTTTGACAATGATGAACCGGTGCTCCTGGAAGCAGTCAGGTCTCAATCTTCCCAGGCGCAGGTCTTCTCCTGTTCTGAATGTACAAACACCTTCACATCTCAGATCGTCCTCCACGAACACATGAAAGGGTTTCACAACGACCTCTACTGCCAAATGCAGAAGAATAAACAGATCCCCTCAGCAGCCTGTCAGAAAAACCCCAGCTCCCTAACCGGACAGAAACGAGGAGACACAGATGAAGAAAGATCTTACAGTTGCCAACAATTGACCAACTGTTTAACTCGGCCAAGTGAGGTAAAGACACATATACCGACTTTGACAGGAAAGAACACTCACATCTGTAAACAGTGTGAAAAGAGCTTTGAAGTTTTGAGTTCTCTGAAGAATCACCAGCGTGTCCACACCGGGGAAAAGCCGTACCACTGTAAACGGTGTGACAAGAGCTTCGGCCATCCGAGTACCCTGAGGAGGCACCAGTACGTGCACACCGGCGAAAAGCCGTTCCACTGTGAACCGTGTGACAAGCGTTTTAGTCGCTTAGCTCACCTGGAGACGCACCGGCGTCTCCACACCGGTGAGAAACCGTTCCAATGTCAACAGTGCGACAAGAGTTTCAACCAGATAAATGCTCTACAGTCACACCAGCGCGTACACACAGGGGAAAAGCCTTTCCGTTGTGCGCGGTGCGACAAGAGCTTCAGTCATTTATGCACTTTGGAGAAACACCAGCGCATCCACACTGGAGAAAAGCCGTTCTACTGTAAAGAGTGTGGCAGGAGCTTTAGTCGGTTGGATACGTTGAAGGAGCACCACCAGCTGCTCCACACCGGAGAAAGACCTTTCCTTTGCATACTGTGTGACAAGAGTTTTGGTCATTTAAGTGCCCTGAAGAATCACCAGAAGCGTCTTCACAGTGGAGAAAACCCTCTGAAGAATCACCAGGATGTCCACACTGGAGAAAACCTTCTGAAGAATCACCAGCATCATGTCCACACCGGAGGAAAACAGTTTGACAATGGTGTCACTGTCAATGAGTTATGCCCTCTAAAGACACACTGTATTCACGCTGTAGAAAGATCTTCCCACTGTAAACAGTGTGATAAGAATTTCAATATGTTCACGGCCATGTTAATGCACAGACATGACAGCATCTGAAAAAATATTTTAAGAATATATATTTTTTTGCAGCCTATGAACGTGTTTTAATTAAACATCTTTCAAACTGTACAGTAGCTGTTGTAGTGTCTCTGTGTGCCTGGAACATAACAAGTCCATAAGTCCATATTTGAACATAACAAGTCCAGATTTAGACTTTAACAAAACATTTCCCAGAGGCCAACGGATGTTAACTGACCCCAAGGCTGACCCTCAAATAGAATAAACAAAACCATGCCACTTGTAGAGAATTGACACTGGAGCGGCCTGGAAAGTTAAAGCCTTTTATTTAGGTGCTAGTACAAGGAGTGACCGACGTTTTGATCTTTCGATCTTCCTCAGAGTTATGAAGAACCATGGCACCATATGACATACTGGTGCGACACGCAGGCACACAAACGCACACACGCGCACAGTGAGGCCCATCCATGCACGCCCATACACACACACACACACACACACACACACACACACAGAGACACACACTCGCAAACAAAGAGAACACACACACATTTGTGCACGCACAGAAATACATGCATGTGTATAGACACTGTCTATATGAGCTCAGACAGAACAAAGGAGCATTGCATTTCTTGGCTCTGTCACCCGAGGACGCCACAATTTGTATAACTCTCGTAACCCCTTTTTTCCCCCCAAATAAATTGACTTTTGAGGAAGAACCCTGCCTGGACGTGAACAACAAGCGCACGATACTACACTGTTCTTCCTGCAAGACCTCCATCGGTGCCCAGGAAGGACTATGGCAGTCGTGTCCGCTTCTCTGAGTCAGGCCTGAGCCAGACTGCATATCTAAAAGTTGTAAGCTGGCAGGGTTAAGACCGGGAACGGACCTGTGTCATTTTTTTATTTCTTTGGCTATTCAAAAATAACAGATAATACAAGCATGAGCTTGTAGATCTGCTATTTTTGAAAAATCGTGAAAATGCGTGGCAAAATCTTGGATTATATATTTTTGAAAGCGAACATTTGTAAAATATTTAGTTCCAGGAACCCCCAGAAGCAAAGATTTTAGTGACAAATGTCCGCCAAAAAAAAATATAATCAAATATTTGCACAACTTTTCAAGATTTTTCAAAAATAGCAGATCTATTCAATTCAATTCAATTCAATTTTATTAAAGTGTCAAATCACAACAAGTTGTCTCAAGACACTTTACATGTAGAGAAGAGACCCGACATCCCATCCTGAGCAAGCAATTTTGCGACAGTGGCAACGAAAAACTCCCTCTTAACTGGAAGAAACGTCAGTCAGACCCTAGGCTCTAGGGTGGCGGCCTTCTGCCTCGACCGTGTCGGGGGAAAGAAGAGAGAGAGAGGGAGAGACAGACAGAGGAGAGACAGAAAGAGATACAGTGCAAGTAGTAACAATAACAATAGTAGCACGCTGCACATATAATAGTGTAAGATATATCGTATATGATAATATAATATAGTATCTACAAGCTCATAGCGCGGCACCGAGTGCCGAGCTTGTAGATCTGCTAATTTTGAATAGCCAAAAGAAATCTAAAAAATTACATTCAGATGCGTTCCCGGTCTTAATGGGTTAATAGGGTACAAAATGCCCTCACCTCCCCAGGACCGAAACAAATCATTTCACAGAACCTCCTAATTGCCACAGGCATGGATAAGTCTTGACACACACACACGTTTGTAGTTGTACGTGTACGGACGGACATGTTGGTGACTCCTGCTATATGTGTTTCTGGTAATACTATTGAACACTTATTTTGTATATCTGTGGAAAAAATAAAATGTTGATGAAAATGTCCATCACAAGCTGGCATGGTGATGTATGTAGTAAGGGTGATCTAGTATAACCATAATACCTGATGATTATATTTTGGGGGGGGGGGGGGGGGGGGGGGGAAATCACGGCACCCCGTCTTTAAAGTAATAAAAGGAGAAGGATGAAAAAGTTACTTGTACAGATGAGTTAAAACGCGTCTCACTTTATTTGTTAATTTAATATGCATACAACTAGTTTATTTTCCACAGACAGAGAACACAGTGCCCTCTGCAGACGCAGTATTCTATAGGTCACAATTTTGGTTGTAACACAGAGCTTGTCTGGAGGGAGAGGACGGCTGGCAGTGTGTATCCTGAAAACAAACAAACAAACAAACAAACAAACAGAAGCACCATCATCATAGCTCCCCTCCCCATCCATCACAGCCCGTCTCCTGTTCCATTTTGCTGTGTTTTAGAAGTGTGGTCTGTGACCAGCAGTGTTGGTAAGTTACTAAACAACCTTAATATATTACCTATATTACTAGTTACTTGTTTAAAAAGCCTCCAGTAATTGCAACCTTTCTCCCCAAAAGTCTTACTTTGCATTTTCAACATTAGCAGTAGAGTAGTTTTCTCCCTTTTCTGCAGCCAACATTGTAAAATCCTAATGGTTGATTTAACTCCGAAAAGTGCACTGTACACATGACATGATCGGTTTCCGTTTGTACACTCATTTGAATTAAATTAACACTAAGAATTTACAGTCTAAATGAAAACCACACCTGGGCTCAAACTGATATGAGACCCAATCTTTGAACAACTTCTGTTGTTTATTAACGCAGTTAAGCTCCAAACAAAGTGCTAGGCCAATATGAGGCCAACATGTGCCAGTGCATTTCAATGCAATCCAAAAATATGTACATTAGCATAAGTTTGTCACAGACTGACATAATTGACACAATAATATACAACTTTTCCTCTGAAAAACTAACATTTCTATATGACTGGCAGGACTATTGATCAACCAAATGGCACATGAAGGGTGCAAACCACGGGTCACCAGTTGATAGGTAGTCATGATGGTGTGTCATGTTCTTCCCCATGTTTACACCTGGACACACATGAGATCAAATACATTGTTTCCTGTATACAGGTTGAGCATCGCAGCACAGATTTTTGGTCCACCACGGAGGCGCATCGAATCCCATATGACACTTTGTGATAATGTTTTTTTTTTGTATCATTCTAACTGTGTTTTATGTGTGCATGTCTTGACTGTTTCATACAAGTAAGATTCCACAATCAATCGGATGGATATGTAATGGTATTTTATTGTTAAACAACATTAATCACTGACGAAGTGAGCTCCGCCCCCTTCCTGAAAAAGTGCATTTGGTGAGCACAGCCACTGTAATTACCAAGTAGCATAGACGCAGGTAGTATTTGGCTGTCAATCATGAGAAAATAGAAAGACATGAAGTTTCGGGGTACTTTGTGATCAATGTAGGCCTATTGATCAAGACTGATTGCACTTTGTAATTTGACTTTGCTTTCATTGTCATATTGCCCCTTCAATACATTTATATCGACCTAAATGATGTAAATGTCACCATTAGGTAATAATTGTTTGATTTGAAGCTAGTGCTGTGCTGTTGTGCTTTGATTGAGTGTAGTTATTCAATGTTATATTGCCCTCTACTGGTACCTTAACGTAATAACTTCAGACGTAAAAAAAAAAAGAAGAAACATTTACTTCTGCATCAAGAAGGTTTATTTTGAAGTACAAACAGTGAAATGTTGTTGGGACTTGTACTGCAAAACTTGTGCTAAGATTCCAACATTGCCAAATCATTTATCAAAGCAATAATAATAATATCAAAAAATATATAGGCTAATGCGTGCATTTAATTACCATATTTATGCTATGTGTCTCATAAACAGGTGGTGGGGCTCTTTGTTGAAGTCAGCCCTCATAAAGAAACAGAGTGAGATCTACAATGGTTCAAGAGCAGCTTAATCCTCTCACCTTCATGTCCATTGAGAGACTTATTATGGAACGTGGATTTATTTCACTGACTTGATCAAAGACTTTGTTGCACAGAAGTCAAGAAGAAGACGGTTAAAGGTAGGAACCCTGTTTGTCTCTGTGCTGCTGTCTGCCATTCATTGTCTGTCAATTGTCTGTCGTTGTCTGTCATTGTCTGTCATTATATGTTGCCTCAGGATGCTCATTTATATTCAGCTATTGTGACAATCAGTGGTGTAAAGTAACTAAGTACATGTACTTAAGTAAATCTTTTCGTTTTTTTTTTTTTTACTTTGGTGGAGTATTTTACATTTTCAATACTTTTACTTCTACTCCACTACATCTCTGGGGAACATATTGTACTTTTACTCCACTACTTTGAAAACTTTAGTTACTTTTTAGATTTGTATTACTAAACACAAATTAACCACTTAAGCTCTATATATATTTCAGCTATTTGAAAACAGCCGATCTACAAGCTCACAACGCGTCACGATGCAACGCATTGTGAGCTTGTAGATCGGTTATTTTCAAAGGGTTTTCATACCTTTGAACTAAAAATCCTCTCCTTTCATGAAAACTTGAAATGGGACATTCTGCATAATGAGTACTTTTACTTTTGGTACTTTAAGTACATTTAGATGCCAATACTTTTGTACTTTTACTCAAGTACATTTTGAATTCCTGACTTACTGTATACTGGTAACAGAGTATTTCTACATCGCAGTCAAAAATGTGAGTACTATTTCCACCACTGGTGACAATGAATCATGTTCATTGTCTCAGTTTTTGTCTATGGGTTTCAGGGTGGATGTGAATCTATCTGTCTTGTGTGTGTTGTGGCTGCTGTTGAGTTGAGACAGGACGCCTGGTTTATTGATTCACCAAAACAACAGTCATTCTGTTGTATTATACTTAATTAGCCTGCCTACTGTAACTGATTACATGCGTGGTATGACATGTCCTTTAGAGGGCGGCATTGTGATGATTACGTCGTCGTCAGATGAGGATGATGATGGTAGATGATGAAGATGATGATGATGGTGTGACAGTTTATCTTTGAACAAACAGCGTCCACATCTCTCAAACAACACGTTGGCCTCGTCTCTGACCGGTCACTGGTCAGTGGTGACTTCGTGACACTGCGAGAAGGGTTATGCATTGGAGAAGAACACCGAGATATCGTGTTCTCAAAACAATAGATAGCCACAGAAAGCCTGTAGCTAGTTTGACCTTGCATAGACAGAGAAATAGCAGAATAGAGTACATGGCTGAATTTAGGCCAATATAACATCATTATATTAATTTGACATTTAAAGCAGGTTTAGGGCACTAGACAAATTATGATCAATCAAGATAACGAGATTCTAACTCTATCATATAGTATGACTGTTTTTTATTCTAATACTCAAGTAAATACTCAAGTATTCAAAAGTACAAATTACTAAGTGAATTGTCAGAAATTGCTAGACATAGGGAAAATAGCAGATCTACAAACTCACAAGATATTTTCACTATATTTGAAAGAGGGCTTTGACTGGTTATTTCATGATATATTTTTGTATATATGATATATATAAGTTTGGGTCCCAAGGGTCCCTTCCTAGAAATGTAGTGGACTGAAGTCAAAAGTAGGTTCATATTTCTATTTGAAATGTAGCGAGTGAGTGCAAGTCATCAGCTTGCTAAAAGCAAAAACAAAAAACAACTAGAAAAAGTGCTCCTCGGAGCACAGGTCTCCGCCAGGTCAGGTACGTTATTCTGGCCTCCTGGTGGCGCTATAATAGGCCAATGTGAAAAGGGTGCCATTTATTCTTAGGTCTTTCACGGCAATCAGACACTGCATTCATGATTTGAGGCATTTTGTTCCAAAAATGTGTTTTGCTAAATTAGACCTGCTGGTGGCGCTATAACAGGCCAATGTGAAAAGGGTTGCATTTCTTCCTCGGCCTAGTGGGAATGTGTGTGTGAAATTTCACGGAAATCGCAAGCTGCATGCATAGTTTGAGGCATTTTGTTCAAAACAGACCAATCCTGCAAACTTTGGAAGCCAACCATAGGCAATCAGGATGGAATATGGGAAATCGGACAGATCCGTGTTGATCTCATGACTGTAGAGATACTGTGTACTGATTTGCATGACATTTGGATAAAATCTGTAGGAGTAATGTAAAAAAAATGTGTTTTGCACAAATCGGCCTCCTGGTGGCGCTATAACAGGCCCATGTGAAAAAATTGGGGCAGAGGTTCTGAATTGGCATCCAGGGAGTGTGTGTGCACAGTTTCGGAGCGAACGGACCAACGGTGCCGGAGATTAGCTGGTAACACACAGACAGGACACACACACACACGGACACACGGACACACGGACGGACGGACGGAGGGTAAAACATACTCTCTCGCCATGCCTTTCGGCCTGGCGGAGACAATAATGCTCCAAAAAGTACTAAAGTAGGCTACAGTACACAAGTAAATATACGTATTACTGTCCACCACTGATTAAGGCCACGCACAGACCCTATAACTCAGAGAGTTTACAAATGGGACCAAATGGGTCCCATTTCTCTGAGTTTCTTGGAGTTACAAACTTGTAAGGGTCCATTTGGTTCGTCAATATCAATCAATCATTTAGCAGGGGGACCCCTATTTATAGGCCTATTCATAAATAACAAGAGCTTGTGACTAAATAATAACTACATCAGATCTATTGGATCACAGGTTATTTTTTCCATTTCTTGAAAAGTAACGGATATGCAAGGTTTACACCCGACAGCAATGATGTTCAGCAGTGCCAGCTCCTCTCAAGATGATGTTGGAGTGTTCCTCTTAGGCCAGGGGGTTTCAAACTTTTTATGTCAAGGACCCCCAAAATTACATGTATTTCTCATCTCAAAGTATTTTGTGCCAGGGACCCCCAGAAGCGAAAATTTGTTTTAATTATGTTCTTTTTTTGTTAAATTCAAAAATAGCAAATCTACAAGCTCAAAGCACATCACGATGTTACATGCAGTGAGCTTGTAGATCTGCTATTTTTGAATGGCCAAAGCATAGAATATGGTTGAAGTGGTTAAAATGATTCTGTTGCTATATTAACCAATTATACTGGGGACCCCCTCGTCTAACCAGGAAACTATAACTAGACAGGACTCTCGTGCACCTTGTCTACTGATGCCCTCTAGGAGGCGCTACAGTTCTATCAAAGCAAATACTATTTGTTACTGTTAGATGGTACAAATGGATCCTAACATATTTGTAACTTTGAGGATTTTAGTGTGTGTGTGTGTGTGTGTGTGTGTGTGTGTGTGTGTGTGTGTGTGTGTGTGTGTGTGTGTGTGTGTGTGTGTGTGTGTGTGTGTGTGTGTGTGTGTGTGTGTGTGTGTGTGTGTGTGTGTGTGTGTGTGTGATTGTATATAGTCTCATGTCCAACACACTTTCCTCTAAGACTAAGTCTAAGGGACAAATGAAGTGACCTTGATCCTTTAAGTGTTTAAATGAACATAATCATCAAATCTTCTTGCACAATTGTGATGTGATTACTCCTAGACAAAGGATATGCATTATTTGTTATGTATTCAAAAATATGAATAATTAACAGATGTGCTTTTCAAAGAGAATGAAGTAAGTTGAAGTTTATTGTCATAATACTTTATAACAATGTACATCATTAGCAGTCATGACATTCTTGTCCAACTCAACTTTACATAGTAATACAAAATAAAAGCATAGTGAGTGTACATCAAGACAATATTTGATCAGTCAATCGTGACATTTTCTACTGTCCTTGACTCTTCAAGGAAAATACAGAAGTCAAAAGACTCCCACATGAATGAAGAGAATAACAGCATATTTTTATCAAACATCATGTATTTTATATATGACAGAGTTTAAAAAGCAACAACATGCCATCATAAATGGCTTATTGACTCTATGCATGTTTGAGTCCTATGTTAACAGATTAAACAAAAAATAATGTAGTTTGGCTCTGTGTGTGCGTGTCAGTGTAAATGCTGATTGTTGTATGTCTGAGAGTGTAGCCCACACATGGATAGTGGTGGACAGTAACTAAGTACATTTACTCAAGTACTGTTCCTGTCTGCAATTTTGAAGTACTTTTACTTTACTTGAGTATTTCCATTTTTCAATGCTTCTACTCCACTACATTTCTGAGGCAAATAATGTAGTTTTTACTCCACAGAAATGATTTGACAGATTTAGTTACTTTGCAGATTTAGATTATTAATACAAAATATATTAACCATTTAAGCACCACTTTATATGTGTTAGCCCCAAAATCCTTTGGGGACCCCCCTGGGGGTCCCGACTTTGGGAACCATTGTGATTTGTCCTAACCCATTTGTAACTGTCAGGTACAAATTAAACCAAATTAATACTAATCTAACCCATATGTAGTTCTGAGAGTGTATAAATGGTACCAAATGGACCCCAACCCATTTGTTACTGTTAGATGGTACAAATGGATCCTAACATATTTGTAACTTTGAGGATTTTACTGTGTGTGTGTGTGTGTGTGTGTGTGTGTGTGTGTGTGTGTGTGTGTGTGTGTGTGTGTGTGTGTGTGTGTGTGTGTGTGTGTGTGTGTGTGTGTGTGTGTGTGTGTGTGTGTGTGTGTGTGTGTGTGTGTGAGAGAGAGAAGGAGTGCAAGCGCTCTCTCAGTACACGGGATGCTACTACTGAACCTCCTCCCTCTGACACACACACACACACACACACACACACACACACACACACACACACACACACACACACACACACACACACACACACACACACACACACACACACACATAGAGGAGTCATACTGAACCCAGAACTCTGTTACACCCTATAACCCTAACCCTGCTCCTACAGCTCCTCCTCTCTCTGATACACACACAATGAGGAGTCACACCTAACCCTCCTCCTCTCTCTGACACAGAGACACTGAGGAGCCACGCCCCTCGAGCCTAAACCCAGCATAGAGTGGTTCAGTGAATGTGTGCTGGACGGTGAACAAGTGTGTCAGTGTGCCAGAGGACACTTTGTAAAAGGACACAGTGCCAGCCGGCCAGTCCACATACACTCCTACTCTGTTGTTACTGCCATGCCTTCCTACTCTGTTGGGGGTGACAGAGGTACTGTCAGGGAGACCAAATCCATTATGGAAAGAGTAACTGTTTTCATCATCATCACCTTGCAAACACCAGGACTTGTCACTGTATCCAAACGCACTTTTAGGAACCCATCCTTTGCTGATTCCTCTGTATGTCACTGCTATAAAAACTTCTCCCCTCCACTCTACCTCCCAGTAATATCGTCCAATCAGACTCTCTCTACACATCACCTGATAATAGTATGTAAATCTGTCTGGGTGATCAGGATACTTCTGATCCTCTTCCACCCATGTCCCCTTCCTGTTGTTCTCAGACAGAGAGAGGTATCTGTTTGCTGTGTTTGGATCCAGTGTGAGTTCACACACATCTGATGAGAGAACAAGATACAATACAACATCAGTTCACAAGCAAATACAACTTAATTATGATGTATACGTATTGTTATTAATAATTAATGAAAAGAAGATAATTCACATACATTAACCACTTATGCCCTATTTTTTACTTAAGCTATTCAAAAATATCTGATCTACAAACTCACAATGCGTTGCGATGTGACGCGTTGTGAGCTTGTAGATCTGTTATTTTTATTTGATTTTTTTTATCCTGAAACCATTAGAAAAACCTTCTGTAAATTGTCATCATTCTCCGTATTGGATACATTAGATGTTACACCGTAAAATCCATCATGCTAACTCATGTATAACTCGGAGAGAGTACAAATTAAACCAAATGAACCCTAACCAATTCATAACTCTGAGAGGGTACAAATGGAACCAAATGGACGTGAGCCCATTTACAACTGTCAGAGGGTCATGAGAACTGTCATGAGACATCACCACATTAATAGTTAGATGAGAAATAAATAAACGTGTCACATTTTAGTATTGTTTACTTGTGTCTCTCCCAGTGTGTAAGGACCTTGAGAGGGTACAAATGGAACCAAATGGACCCTAACATGGGTTAGGGCTGCATGGTGGAAAGTACATTTACTCAAGTACTGCATCTCAGTACAATATTTAGGTACTTTTACTTTACTTACGTACAACCATTTTTTAATACTTTATACTTCTACTCCACTACATCTCAGCAGAAAATATTGTACTTTTTACTCCACTACAATTATTTGACAGCTTTAGTTACTAGTTATTTGCAGATTTAGATTATTAATTGAAAACATTAATTAACCACTTCCATACTACAGTATTTTACACTTGGTGGTTATTTGAAATAGCAGATCTACAAGCTCACAACACGTCACGATGCAATGAGTTGTGAGCTTGTAGATTGGCTATTTATTTTTCACTTCTTTTTTTTTTTTTTTTCAATACATTACTTTCACTGTGCTAACTGCCCAATTGTAACTCTGAGAGAGTACATATGGAACCAAATGGACTCTAATTGATTTTTCCCAGCGGGATCAATAAAGGTATCTATCTACAGTAATCCATTTAGAACTCTGAGAGGGTACAAATAGAACCAAGTCAACCAACCTAATGTATTTGTAACTCTTGAGCATTGGTGGACAGTAACTAAGTACATATTTTGAGTATCTATGCTTTACTTTAATATTATATAGAGCCATAATTATTTTAACTTAAAACTGTGAAAATTGCCGATCTGCAAGCTCACAACCTATCACTAGTGGTGGAAAGTAACTAAGTAACTCAAGTGCTGTACTTAAGTACTATGTTTTTGTGTTTTTACTTTACTGGACTATTTCCAATTTTAAATACTTTTACTTCTTCTACTCCACTACATCTCAGAGGCAAATATTGTAATTTTACTTCCCTGTAATTATTTGAAAAATGCAGTTATCAGCTACTTTTAATTATTATTACAAAACATACATTCACCACTTTAGCCCTATAGAGCAAGGGTTCCCAAACCTTTCAGGCCACGACTCCTCAAAATAATCATATTTGAACTGGGGACCCCCCACCCTGACAAGCATGTGTAGGCATTACAGTTTGACTCGATTCCACAGATAAATATTGAGAAAATAATCGAACTACAAGCTCACAACGCCTCGCTGCGAGACGTTGTGAGCTTGTAGATCGGATATTTTCACAATGTTTGCCTATTTATTACGTAATATAATATTATTATTATTATTAAAAAGGTCTTAAAAGTCATTAAATTCTAACTTTAGTAACGTGCAGATACCCTGTATACACTTCTACTGTATGCTGGTTTGTTTACTGTTGAGTGAGAAAACTACTTTGCACCGTAAGTTAATCATCTGGGGACCCCCTGAAATCATTTGGGGACCTCCCTGGGTGTCCTGACCCCCAGCTTGGGAACCACTGCTATAGAGTATAGCAGTGGCAGTCACAACTTGTAATTTTGCCCTTTTTCTTTCAGCTTTCAAATATTTTTTGACACAGAATCAAATGCTTTATGGTCATGATTCACCAGGACCCTAGATGGCTTGGTTCCAGGCTTTGAATAATTAATATCAATATTTTCGGAAATCTCTTTGGGCTGAATGAACGGGCTTTCTATCTGTGGAACCAGATCGGGTACACAAAACTGCTCTGCTCTATAATGCAGCTGTCAGATCTACAAGCTCACAAGACACATTGTAGATCTGCTATTTTCTAAAGTTTCTTATACATTTTGAAAACTTGAGAAATGGGACATTCTGCAATATCAGTATTTTTACTTTTAGCACCAAAAACTTTTGTATTGAAATCCTTTGTTAGGAAATATCAACCAGGCAAGCCTGGTTGATATTTTTTATTTTATTTATTTTTCTATGTTTTGTATTGTGTGTTTACAGTACATTGCACTGCTGTCTTCAGGACCCATTTGAAAACAAGATGCTGCATCTCAAGGGGTTATTCCTAATAAAGAATTTAAAGGTGTAAATGTGAATATTTTAGCAATGTAAACTATTAATGAGTCATATCACTGCAATGCAATTCCCAAATTCCAATAATATGATACGCCGCACCATGTATAGTATAGTAAAGTATAAATCAGGTATTACTTTTGCTGCAAGTCCCATTCCGTTTTAACTTTACATGGTCAGATTGATATTTATATATCTATAGTGATGCAAGTGAAGATAGGTCATCTTCACTTGCATCTGAATGATAAATAATACAATCATCGTTTACGAAAAGTCATAATATTGGGTAAATTCACCCTTCTGATATTTTCCTTCTGATATGAAAGCGTCCCATGCCTAGTACAGTTCCCCCAGTATATGTAAGGGCACATTCAACTAATACAAATTAGGGCGTATTCCATTTTATCTCAGTGCTCAGTTGCTCATTAATTCACTATGAAATTGATTAACTGCTTATCAATTTTAACAGGACAAGCAGGATTACACATACAAAACAGCCTCTTAGGACCAGCAACCATAAACACTGACTCTCTTCACTACTCATATCTGCCCATGCTCATCTTGGGCATGGCAAGCCGTCATAAACTGCCTGAATATCAGTCCGGACCGGACCACAACGTTTTCCATAATGATTCATCTCACAGGGACACATGCTGCTAGTGTCCTCCTGTCCTTGGTCGGGGAAATTAAAATAGCGAGGAAATTAAAATACTGCAGATATAAATGTATCCACCATCTCAAAGTATTTATTTAGTGAGCTGCATGAGTTGATCTGTTACAAGACAGTGCACGTGGGCACCACCATCGGTGCTGTAGTTAAGTGTATTTCTACATTTCAATACAGCAATGCATTGATGTTACAACGAAAATGTACTTTATAATTTGCACTTCTGAATACTTAAGTAATGTTGAAAGCAAATACTCCAATACTTGACTCAAGTTCAAATTTGACCACTACTGATCTGAGAGTGTCCAAATGGAACCAAATGGACCCTAACCCATTTCTAACTGAAGGATTTTACTGTGCATCTGTGTCTCTCTCTCAAGCTTACTTTATACTTTGTTGTGTAACCGCACAATGTGATAAACAATTTTTGACAAGCGACACCATCCCATTAATCATGTATGCTGCTCATGACTCATAACATTTAGTCCTTAGATATTGACATTTGGTATTGAAGGACAGAGGATTTTTCAGTAATCGATGGATTCAAATCAGTTCAATAAATGAATGACATCTGATGGGAGAATACAGCACCAGTTTACAAACAAATACAGCTTAATACTAATGTATGAATAAATACTTCCCCATATCCTATCCTACATCCTACTATAGCCTACTGTTCCTACTATCCTATTATTTAATGAAACCTCTGACTGTATGGGATAACTGGATGTGTGCTGTTTTGATTTCATGAATAAAACAGAATACACACTTACTTATTGGGCACTTCTTTAGACCTCGTTTCAGCCAACACACTCCGCCATGATCAACACTGGGGGTGAGGGAGAGACAAAGTCAGGCCTGTATTTTCTCTTCAAAAATAGAAACAATGAATGATAATGATTTCACACGATAAACCATTAAACAATATTATACGACATCATGGTGTTAGCATACTATAAACCTACTAGAGCACATTGACACTGAGTGACATCAAGTGTCTCCATACCTGAGAGCCTCCAAGCTGCAGTGTGGATCCGTCTGTCTAGCAGACAGTAGCGCCGCACCGGAGTCGCCTGGATGATTTTTGCTCAGGTCCAACACTTTCAAATGGGAGGGGTTGGAGATCAGAGCTGAGGCCAGAGAAGAAAAGCCTTGCTCTGTGACCAGACAGCCTGACAACCTACACACACACACACACACACACACACACACACACACACACACACACACACACACACACACACACACACACACACACACACACACACACACACAGTTACCTACTGTATGACTGTACACTATTATGCACACATACCTAGCTACTCACTTGTACCACAGATTGTTTTACATTTAATGAAGAAGAAAATAAAAATATTAAGGATTAAATAAAATAGACAATCATAGAAAGATAATGTAGGCCTCTAGATATACAGTTTTAGGACTATACCCTAATACTTAGAGACTTGGCTTAGACAGGCATATAACATCACAGCTGAGAAGGCACATCAAATTAGGTTACACAAAGTATAAACCTCAGTGTTAATGTAACTATGACTCAGAATTAAATCAACACTGAGGTTACTGAGAGTGTATAAGTGTAATATACTCAAAAGAGGGGAGACATGAGGTATTGTGAGCGTGTAAAACACTCGGTAGAACAGCTGTTTTAAGATGATTAGATTCTCCGCTTTGAAAACTGGCCGACTTTTATGACTTTATGACTCTCAGCCTCACTTTGTCCCTCAGAGGGAGAAGGAACGGCCGCATCGCGATGCATCTTGCTTTGATTATTTTCCAAAGTACTATATTGTAATAGGCTGGTGCATTGTAGTGTGTTGCGTATTGTGCAGATTGTGTCTGTGCCCTGCAGTCTAAAGGTCATTTCAGACGGGAAGCGGCCGATGTGCCTATATAATTGATTTCCAATGAGAGGCGCGCGATTATTTGGGACGAGCAGAGAAGTTGAGGGGTGATGAGGCGGGCCTGGCGCGGTCCCGTGAAATTATCGTGTGTGTGCTTGTTTGTGCACACGAGTGCGGGCGGCAAGAGCTGGATTGTGGTGATCTTTTGTTTTCCCCGCACCGCGCAGGAGAACAAAACAACAATGATCACGGCGCGATCACCGCTGATCCGAGCGGTAACGTCCGCGTGGACCGCTTCCCGTCTGTCACGACCTTAATGCTCCAACATTTAATCTGAACACACACATCTGTGTGCTGAGATATATATGATATTCAATCTAACCAGTTATTATCAGTGCACCTACTTACTGACCTGAGAGTTTCCAGTATACAGTGCTTACTCGCCAGTCCAACAGAGAGCAAGTCCACTCCTTTATCCTGTAGATCATTGTTGCTGAGGTCAATTTCTGTCAAACTGAAGCTGGAGCTGAGAACTGATGATAACTCCGTACAACATCTATCTGAAAGGTTACAGCCACTTAGCCTGAACAAAAGAAATTAATGATTATTGTATTGTGTTTTCTATTAAAATAAAACAACATAATATTAAATCTAACCAGTTATTATCAATGCACCTACTGGGCAGTGCTGGAAGCTTTGACTACTGGCAGCAGCCTCAGAAGACACTCCTCTGAAGCAGAGTATTTCTTCAGGTCAAACACGTCTAGTTCCTTTTCTGATGACAGCAAGATGAAGACCAGAGCTGACCACTGAGCAGGAGAGAGTTTGTCTGCGGAGAGACTTCCTGACCTCAGGGATTGTTGGATCTCCTCTACTAGAGAATGGTCATTCAGCTCATTCAGACAGTGGAACAGATTGATGCTTCTCTCTTGAGAGGGATTCTCCCTGATCTTCTTCTTGATGTACTCAATTGTCTTCTTATTTGCTTTAGACCTATTTCCTGTCTTCACATCGAGCAATCGTCGTAAGAGAGTCTGATTGGTCTCCAATGAGAGGCCCAGCAGAAAACGGAGGAACAAGTCCAGGTGTCCTTTGGGACTCTCTAAGGCCTTGTCTACAGCACTCTGGTAGAAGTGATCTTCCTCGTCTCTAAATAGCTTCGTCAACTTGGAGGTTGTTTTTTTTGCCGACAGTACATTATCACCTTTGTTGATGAATGTCACAAAGGCATAAAGAGCAGCCAGAAACTCCTGAACACTCAGATGGACAAAGCAGAATGCCCGGTCCTCGTACAACCCATACTCCACTTTCAAGAACTGTGTGAACACTCCTGAGCACACAGCGGCATCTTTGATATCAATGCCATACTTTTCCAGGTCTTCTTCACTGAAGATCAGGTTGCCATTCTCCAGCTGGTCCCCAGAGACAGTATGACATCACTATCCTTTGGATTCCTATCAGAATGGATCTTATCACTGTCAGTATACTTTTTATCATTCTGTTCGAACAGATCCACCATGTAGTGGATGAACATCTCTGCCAGTGTCTTTGGTGTTGCTCCTTTCGCATCCTGTTCTCCTTTTCTTAACGCATTCTCCAGAACTGCAGAAATGATGGAACAGAAGACTGGGATGTGACAGAAGTTGTGGAGGCTTTGTGATTTCTTGATTTGTGAGAAGATTGTTTTGGCCACATCCTTATCACTGAATCTCTTCATGAAATACTCTTCCTTCTGAGCATCATTGAAGCCTCTCACTTCTGTCATCCTGTCAACATATTCAGTAGGTATCTGATCGGCTGCTGCAGGTCGAGTGGTTACCCAGATGTGAGCAGAGGGTAGCAGGTGTCCCATAATGAGATTTGTCAGAAGCACGTCCATGGAGGCTGGCTTTTTGACATCGGTCAATATCTCATTGTCCTCGAAGTTTAAAGGAAGCCGACATTCATCTAATCCATCAAGGATGAACATAACTCCGGACCCGTCAGAGCTGCAGAGTTCTCCTTCCTTGGTTTCACCAAAGTAATGATGAAGAAGCTCCATCAAGCTGAAAATCTTGTCCTTCTTCCTATTCAGCTGTCGGAATGTGAATGGAAACATGGAGAGGATATTCTGGTTGGCTTTGTCTTCTGTCCAGTCCAGAGCGCACTTATTTGTTAAGACTGTTTTACCAATGCCAGCCACTCCCTTCGTCATCACTGTTCTTATTGGGTCATCTTCTCCAGGTAATGTTTTAAACATGTTCTCAAAGCTGATTATCTTTTCTGGTATTGCTGGTTGCAGGGATGCTGGTTCAATCTGTCTGGCCTCATGGTTTTTATTGACCTCACCACTCCCACCCTCTGTGATGTAAATCTCTGAGAAAATGTCATTCAGAAGTGTTTTTTTCCCTTGTTTTGTGGACAAAACCTCAAACTTCTTTCTCAGAATAGACTTCAAACCTTGCTGATTGGTAACTAAGTCTTCAGCTGGTAGTTCAGATCCTGCATAGGAGAAGAGGATAATGAAGTGGGCTCTGAGTGGACATGACATTCATGAAATGGGACTCTTGTCATTATGACATTCATATCTTTACAGTAGAACATACCACATTAGCCCTGTACAACATTCAGCCTGTGGAGCTGACACTAAAATAAAGAAGTACTTTAGTGCCAAATCTGATCTTACCCATGCTCTCCAACAGGTGGCGTTCGTGTTGTTTGAGGGCATCGTAAAATGCTGCTTTGATGTTTACCCCCCCTTCATCTGGCATCAATGTATACAGTAGCCTCATTTGGTCCATGCTTGTCTCCTGGGCTTGAATCTTGGCACGGAACTCATGATGGACCATTTTTCCTAGACTATCTACTATAGCCATGACTGTGTTAACCTTTTGAATAAACTTAGCCCTGTTCTGTGTAACAAAATGTGCTGTTTGCAAGAAGAAGAAGAAGAAAAAATAAGAGTTGAGAAATGCATCACATAGAAGTACGTCATTATATAATGGGACTCTTTTCATTGTAGGGAGAATAACTTTCATAGCTTAGCAGTTGGCTATTATGCCAAATTAGCCTGGTAACAAATATCATGTACCTTTGTCTGTGGAGCTGTTGACAGAACCACCAATGTGACCAGAGATGGTAGGATTGTTAGACGAGTCTTCTGGTGGAAGTTCAGATCCTGCATAAAGAGAAGAGGATAATGAAATGGGCTTTGTTCAGGGAGCATGACATTCATACAGTAGGACTATTGTCGTTTAGAGAGAATGAAATTAATATCTTACCAGTAAATACCACATTTGTCTGGTAACCAATATATTATGTACCTATGTCTCTGTCTGATGTGGAACCAATGTGATCAGAGATGGTAGTTGACATCCCTATGCCTCCACTCTGGGCTTTGACTTGGACTGGAGGAACTGCAGGTACCACTGAAGGAACTGCATAATACAACCATCAGTGTTAATAAAACTCTGTGAGTGTAAAATTGCTCCCATTCAATGCTACAAACTCTCAGAGAAATAAAGTAAATGCAATAATTACAGTTTTACATGACAACGCAAATTATTGCACTTTGTAAAAGCAGAGAAGGCTTTAAAACAACATATTGGCTGACAAAATAATACACCTTACAGATTTTGAACAAGGGATGGAGACATTGATATGAAATTAGGTAATCTATGTACCTATACAGCATTTTTAAATACATACTTTTTATTGCTCCTGGAATAAAGCAAACTCTTTCTGATAATAATGTGTCGTAATAATGTCACTAGAATTGAACATTTAAACATAATATAGCCTAATTCATCCTTTCTTCTTTCTTTCTTTCTTTCTTTCTTTCTTTCTTTCTTTCTTTCTTTCTTTCTTTCTTTCTTTCTTTCTTTCTATCTATCTATTTTCAAATGTCATTGTTACCTGGACAGTCCTCATGTGACTTTTCAGAAAGTTGAAGTTTCTCCATCTTGTTCAGGATCTCCTCTGAGGACAACACAGCTCCTTCCTGATCACGTCTTCACCCTGTCACCCATTGATTCACATTTACATTATAATACATCAGACTTATATAGTGCTTTTCTTAGTACCCAAAGTCGCTTTAAAAACAGCTTAAAATAAACAATTTTATTTAGGAGCAAAAAAAAGGCTACACACATTAAGCTAAATTTCACCAGGTGCGTTGCGCTGTGTCACCAACCCGTCATCGACGTTGTCAACTTGATGTTCCACCTGCTCCACAGGTAGAGTACTTTTTTTCAGAAGCACAATATTCTTATTTTATTTTATTTTATGCATACAGCTACAGCTTAATTTGTCCACATCGAGTGGTGCTAGTCGTTTTAATAAATCAGGACCCCCACCCCGTCCCTTACTAGGGTCCTCTGACCACCAGGAGTTATAAAATAGCCACCTAACAATTAATAGCCCAGGTCAAGGTCCTTCCTGAAGCTAGGGACTAGAATAATGATTATGTTGATATAATTGATTACTTGTTTCAGGCAGCATTGTGATTAATATGTTTTTACCTCAAATGTATTATGAATATTGCTTGTGACACATGCAGCCTATGTTTTTGTCGAATCAGATCAGTTATACACAAAAAAATATATACAATTATACATACAAGCTTAAGGAACAAGTGAAGTAACTTCTCATTATAAACCAACATTTTCAGAGGACATATAGACACTAATAATAACAAAAATAATATAAATACTGCATGAATATAAATTCCACTAAAATCATAGTCATATTCTTGTCATCTGGACTACCAACCAAGTGCAGCCTATAACAGCTTGTTATCTAGCCAGAGAGGGTCGCTTGTAAAAAGCTTTGGCTCTGATGCTATCATATGTGTAGACCAAGGGCTAAGGATTGGATATTTACGATGAGCCCAACACGGAAGCTTATGAATGGCCAGAGTGTGGCACTGTTTTACCCTGCGGTGTCAGAAAGAATTTATTGTAACGCAAGTGAATGGGTTTTTTGACAAACTTTAGACTAGATTTTCTTACCGTACAAATACAAATTGTCATAAATTCTATATGCTTCCAGTCGCTAGTTTAAAGTCTCCTTTCAATCATCAGGATATGCGTTTTGCTAAATTATGGTCCCATTTATTCTAAAATTGACGATAAAGTGGGCTATGCTCCAGGAGGGGCGGGGTGATTTGATTGACAACCTACACAACCAATAGCATTCATTCCCCGCCCCTCTCTTGATTGACAAGCTACCCAACCAATAGCATTCTTTGGGGGTTGTTTTCCGGTTCCCTGGTCACATGTCTGGTCTCAACCAATAGCGTTTGAGTTCCGGCGTGGTCAACTGTATATATTACAGATGGGAGGATACACGTTCCTGAACTATCGGCTTCATTTTCGGTCTGTAGAAAGCAGGGGAGTGGCTTTGTCCATTCATTTTTTACAGTCTATGGTGTAGACCTATTTGACAGTGCAGAAACATAATTGCCTTCCTTGATGCATTAACGTAACCTGACCCTGCCAGAGGTGGCGGTATTGAGTAACCAGGTTCCTCAAGACAGCTACATCTGAGATCGCTCAAGGGGTTGAGCTAACACCGTACCGCTCCCGGTACGAACCAATCAGCGTGAGCTAAGGGCGGGATCTGTGCAAAAGCGGATGTGGCGCCATATAGAAGCGGCTGTTGTTTTGTAGTTTTTTCACTAGTCAACATGGCCGCTACCATGAGCAACACCGATATGACGATAGATGCTGCAATAACATTAGTTATTTCTCAACTGGACAATATTTCTTCTTTGAAAGAAGAGCAAAGTATGGCACTGAAGGCTTTTCTGCGTGGAAAATATGTTTTTGCTCTCCTCCCGACTGGCTTTGGCAAGAGTTTAATTTACCAACTAGCTCCACTGGTAGCGAAAGAACTGGGGACGAAGCCGAAGCCTATATTGATCGTCGTGTCTCCTTTGACTGCCCTCGTAGCAGATCAAATCAAAGAGGCTACGAATCTGGGACTCTATGCTGGGCAACTCGTAGATAATGCAGCACACACCGACATCCTCGACGGCCGATGTCAGCTGGTCTTTGGTAGCCCGGAGACGTGGTTACTGGAAGATAAATGGCGTGATATGCTTTCCTCACAAGTGTATCGTGAAAACCTACTGGGCATTGTCGTCGATGAAGTTCACGTCGCATACAAATGGTAAGCTAAACGCCGTTAAATGGCTGTATAGTGTAATTGTTACACTACACATACACTGTAATGTTAAACTGTAAAACAAAACAGAGCAGCGTGTTTCTAAATACAGTTACAGTAGTTCAAAGACGAAGTGTTGTAACATTTATGTTTTATTTAGGTCAAACATTATGTTATAAACAATAAGCTAACACACACAAACAGACCAAATGTTAAACACAGATCTTACTGTAACTGTATTGTTGTAATGCAACTATGCACGTTACTATTGCTGCTACCTAGACTCAATGTAGGATTTCTTTTTCTTTCAACCAGGGGACTGGGAGCAAACGGGAAGCCAGCCTTCAGAGAAGCCTTTTCCAGGCTGAATGAACTAAGATCCATAGTCAAAGAAGGTGAGTTTTGAAACACAGTAATGCTACATGATTAAATACATGATTAATTAATATCAATCCAGAAAAGGGGTTTTGATTGTGTTTGGAAGGGGGGCTGCATTGTGCTGCTACCTGAGGGGGTTAATGTTGGGGGGGGGGGGGGGGGGGGGGGGCTTTTGTGTGTGCATTGGGCTGGCAACCTGGTTAGGTTAATCCCCCTATTTTTAATGTTAGGGGGAGGGGTGTGTTGTGCTGGCAACTTGGGGAGGCTAACCCCCCTGTTTAGCCAGGTTAGGGGGAGGGGTGTTTACACTACAGGAGCAGATCATAGAAGTTGGTGCTGTCCAAGTGTAGTTATTTGTCATGTAAAGAAAATACAGTATGATATGTGGAAATGTCAGTCTTTACCTGAAGCTACCCGATAACATAAATAACCTAATTATTTCCCCTTTATAACGCTATAGAAAGTGTAGCCTACAGCAGTTCTTCATTAATGCTTGTTTGCTGATACATGTGCACTTATTGTCTTTCAGGTTTACCTGTTTTAGCGTTGACAGCATCTGCTGATAACAAGAACAGAGGCTGTGTGACCAGGATGCTGAATATGGAGGAGGCAACTCTCGTGACTGTTAGCCCAAACAGGAGAAACATCAGGCTGGGACTGAGTCGGGTTCCTGCTGATAACTTGAACTGTATGGACTGGGTAGTAAAGGAGGTCAAAGATAAGGGTCTATCAATGTCTCCCATCATAATCTATTGCAGAACACTGAAGTTAGTTGGGAGAGTGTTCACCTATCTTAAAGCAGAATTGGGAGAAGATGCTTGGGTTAACAGAGACCAGGATCAGAAGGCTGAGAACCACCTTATAGGAACAACAGCTCTTGGGATGGGCTTGAATTTCCCTAATGTTTCTCATGTTGTAATGTATGGTTTCCAGAGGATGTTGAAGACATTGTTCAAAAAGTTGGAAGGGCTGGCAGAAATGGGTTACAGTCACATGCAATTTTGTATGCTATAAAAAAAACTGAAAGGGCTGGTCCAGAAGTGAAAGAACTGATACACACTGGCACTAAGAGCTGCTTTAGAAAAGCACTGTACGGCCATTTTGAAAACCAGCCAACAAGTGTAGAGCCAGGGCATGTCTGCTGCAGCTATTGCCACTCTGTATGTTCATGTGCAGGTGAAGATTGTGACGAGCCTAGCCCCAAACATGAGGTAATAGAACAAGATGCTGCTAATCATCAATGAAGTCTTTGGTGACATTGAGGATGTAGAGCCTTCTTCTCAAGAGGATAGCTTCACTGAGCCAGACATCGATTATACAGGGTATTTTGATGAAGATGATGAGGACTTTGAGATGGGAACATAGCACAGCAGCTCAGAATCGTCTGACGAATAAGCAGTTGGCCATTAAAGGCTCTTATAAGACTCACTTTGGTTGTCAATTAAAGCTGTGGAAAATTTAGTTGACTGAATGCTCATGATTAAAATGGTTTTGTATGTAATTTGAACATAAGCAAGTGATTAAAAGTTTGTCGCTGCAAAAAATCTGGTGTCGTTTCTTTTCCAGGTATGCAAATATATCACTTTTAGATTGATAACCTTTTATCACAAAATAAGTACATCATTGTTTTACATCTGTCCTGGTACTGTATGTCACCCTTTTCACTATGCATGATGACTCTTAATCCCTGCTTTCCCCCCCCATGTTAAAATTGATTGTTTCAAATCATTAGGCTAGAGGCATTGATCAGTTTGCCATTTTACACATGGGATCCAACTTTGATACTGTACAAACATGTTATGATGTTGTTTTAGAAAGTAAACATGAACAAGTGAGGCAAATTAAAATATTTATTTATAAAAAAAACAACTAAATGCTATAGTTGCGCATACTCAGGTAGGGGAAAATCACAATATATATATATAACAGGATTATAAAAACAATACAACATGCGTAGCCTATATTCAATAGGGTCCCAACTATGTACACTCTCATATCCCTTTCAAGTACCCTTTGTTAAACAGTGCAAATTCACAGTGCAAATTCGAGATACATATTTTCTGTGTGAAAGTAATGAGAAAAATAAAGATGCACTTGGTCCAGTCATTGATGAACAGCAACAGTGAATTATTGCAACATTTTTGACTACTTGGCAGCAGTTATTGCACAGACTTTTATAGCACAATGAGATATACGTTATCTAAAGTGTATCGTGGACATGTTAAAAGACTGTAAGGCTATATTATTGACTGACTCAGACTCAAGAGTAAAACGCTTTAACGCTGAGAGGAGAGTTTGGTGACCACAGGCAGGATGCCTCAGGTGACGTCGGTGTTTCTGCTGTAGCGGTAGCCGTTTCTGGAGGTCTTCTGTCTTTGTCTTCTTTTTCCCATCGCCTTAAAATGGAAAAATCGTCTTCCATTCTTTGAAGCAAGCGAAGACATGACCTACACATCCGACACGATACGGAGGGGTCTTTAAACAGTGTTAAACCTAACGCTATCAGGCGTTCGTTAATACTTGTTTCGTTTGCAGGCTTAGGCTTATCAAATATCTTCCTTGTACCCGTTAAAATACCTTTTATGCGCAGATTCGTGTTACAAAAACGGCAAAAATCTCCAACCTCCATGATAACTTTTTTTTAGCAACTTCTTGAGAGTTCTTGTTGTGGTGAAATACTGGACTACGATGTTGACTTCCTGGTGTCGCGCCGACCATACGTCACGTAGACACATCGATATGATTGGTTGTGTTTGCACGCCCACACGGTGATAGACAGACGGTCCCATCCAATCATCTACCAAGTATCTTGAAAAAAAGGAACAGCCCCTTCATCGAATTGGCTCCCGAGATCCCAGATCCAAATAAGCTGTGAAACAATGTGTGGAGCAAGCTGTTTGGATCTGGTAGCGTCAGGTTAGCATTAACGAGCGTCAACGAGCATCAGCTGGACACAGACATACACAGTAGCCTACAGCTCCCCTCTGCACTGCTCAACTGAAAGTGACTAGAGTCTGTCTCATTTCTCTCCAAAAGCCCTTGAACATCACTAAGGATTACTGTGATTATGGTAAGCTCACATTTCATATCATAAACACCTGTAAAAACCTGTAACTTTCACTAGCCAACAAAAAAAAAAAAGAATTGCAACAAAAAAACGTTTTTAGGGGGGTTAATCAGTCCCTGTTTAAACCTATGTATTAATAAGAATACATTGGTCCTTCCTTCCTTTTCTAGATCCTGGACTTTTGATGAAAAAGTCCAAAATGTATCTATTCTTGAGTTTCATAAATCCTTATTTCATCGTTTCATAACTGATCTTCAATCTCATGTTGTTAATTTAGGTCAGAACATGAGATTGAATTTAGGTCACGAGCACTTTAAACCTATATGCTTTGACTTTTTGAAAATAGCTGATCTACAAGCTCACAACGCGTTGTCATCTAAACAAGTCCATTCTTTATTCTTTATTAGGATCCCCATTAGCTTCCACAAGGTGGTCTCTAGTCTTCCTGGGGTCCTCACATACATAACATGTATACAATAAAAACAGACAATAGTTAATGCAACACCGCAACAATAGTTATGGCAACACCGCAACATATGTTTATGTTGCGGTGTTGCCATATTTTGTGAGAAAAATAAGCAACTATTACCTAGGCCACATGAACACTTTAAACCTATGCATCGGCTATTTGAAAATAGCCGATCTACAACCTCACAACACGTTGCGATGCGTTGTGAGCTTGTAGATCTGCTATTTTCAAAAACTCTTGCAATAAAATGTGGAATATTTGGAATATTTTTTTGTAATTATTATTTACACCATAGGTTCTCAAATATTTTCATGTAAATGTTTTGTGCCAGCCAGGGAGCAAAATTTCGTGTTGTTAGAATGTTTAATAAAATACTCAAAATATTCCACATTTTATTGCAAGAGTTTTTGAAAATAGCCGATCTACAAGCTCACAACATGCGACGTGTTGTGAGCTTGTACATCGGCTATTTTCAAATAGCCAAAGCATATAGGTTTAAAGGGCTCGTGACCTAAATTCACAACATGAGATTGAATATCAGTTATTTTCGTTGGGCGTCGCCCCATTGTGCAACAATGAAATCAGGATTTATGAGACTCAGGAATAGATACATTTTGGACTTTTACATCAAAGCATGTCATACAGACATGTTTGTCCAGGATCTAGAAAAAGAAGGAAGGACCAATGTATTATTATTGTTAATGCATAGGTTTAAACGGGGACGGATTAACCCCTGCACGGGCCCCTGGGCAAATAGTTTTTTTAGGCACCCATCCTAAAAAACAAAATTTGGAAAAACTAATCTTTGACATTTTTTTGTTGTTGCAAAAATGGGGGTGAAAGTTACAGGTATGGTGTGTATGATATGAAATGTGAGCTTACCATAATCACAGTAATCCTTAATCATATTCAAGGGCTTTTGGAGAGAAATGAGACAGACTCCAGTAACTTTCAGTTGAGCACTGCAGAGGGGAGCTGTGTATGCACTGTCAAATAGGTCTACATCTATGATAGCATCAGAGCCAAAGCCTTTACAAGCGACCCTCCCTGGTTTATAGATATTTTGTTTAAGCTGTTAATAACTAGGCTACACTTGGTTGATGAAGTCCAGATGACAAGAATGTGACTATGGTTTTAGTGGAATTTATATTTATGCAGTATTTATATTAATTTGTTATTAGTGTCTATTTGTCCTCTGAAACAATGTGGTTTATAGTGAGAAGTTACTTCACTTGTTCCTTAAGCTTGTATGTATAATTCCATTTTTGTGTGTAAAACACAATTTGTAAAACGGCCACCACAATCAGTCCCAATAATCTGTAATCTGATTCAACAAAAACATAGGCTGCATGTGTCACGAGCAATATTCATTATACATTTGAGGTAAAAACATATTAATTGCAATGCTGCCTGAAACAAGTAATCAATTATATCAACATAATCATTATTCTAGTCCTTAGCTTCAGGAACTTGTTAGGTGGCTCTATTCAAGGAAATATGCCTATAACTCCTGGTGGTCAGAGAACCCTAGGAAGGGACGGAGTGGGGGTCCTGTTAACTTACGGCCTTCAAGGCCCCCCCCCTTCTCAAAGGGAACTCTCAAAGTGGGCCCTTTGAGGGCCACTGCTTCACAGTACAAAGCCTGGCTTTGTACTGTGGAGCAATGCTCCTCAAAGGGCCCACTTTGAGGGGTCCACAGCTGGACCCCCAGCCTGGGAGGGCCCTGGGCCTCAAAGGGGCCTGGGTTTGAGGCTCAGACCCAGCTGAACACAACGCTACATGTGACATTCTACAAAGTCTTCTGAATCTGGAAAGCATCTGTGTCTAAACAGTTTTCTGAAAAACATTATGTTTTTCAGAAAACTGTTTCAGGATTTAGAAGACATTTGTAGAATTGGCCTCAGGTCTTAAAGGGATAGTTCACCCCCGAAAAAAAAGTTTTTCTATCGATTAGTCACCCCATGGAGAATTCATGGATATTGTTTTTTTTGTTGTCGCATTCCGGTCACCAATAATTTGATGACCAGCGGACCGGTAGGCAGCAATTCCGGTAGGAGAACCTCATCAAATTATTGTCTTAGGAATGCGACCAAAACTAAAAAATATCCATGAATTAAAGTATCCATGGGGTGACTAATCAATAGAAAAAAAGTAATTTTGGGGTGAACTATCCCTTTAAAGGAGACACACCATGAATTTAAAAAAAATATTTGATATCATATGGTGTATGTCCCTCAAACCATTTTCAAAAGGTTTGAACCTAAATCAACACTCAGATATACTCATCCCAAGTCAATTCTCTCAGGCTTATAAAGCACTTTCAGCTGCAATACCAAAACGTCCTGTTGGGCAGAGGGGTGCTGTACTGCGGTACTGAGCAATTCTGTCTGTCAAAATACATGGGCAGAAAGTTTCGTGATGTAAGCAAACTTGCCATTCTGAGATGGCCTGTTCAGACACGCCCATTCTGAAAATCTCTGAAATGAGAATGAATGACTGAATGTTAAAAAAATATATTTTTTGGGGTACAAGAGACACTGGGGAGCCCAAAAAATACCCCCCCCCCCCAAAAAAGTGAAATTCATGGTGTGTCTCCTTTAATGGGTTAAAGGGAACGTTCCCTCACTTCCCTGATGCGGACGCTGACACAACGCAACACAACGCTACATACTGTACAGTGTGGCCCCAGTGGAGCCCAGCCACAAGAACAAAACCATGACGGTATGTGAATTATCATAACTCATGATGGATGATGTATCCATCATCACACTTACAATCATCAGTGGTGGAAGAAGTACTCAGATATTTTCCTTAAGTAAAAGTAGCAATACCACAATATAAAAATACTCTGTTACAAGTAAAAGGCCTGTGTTCAAAATGTTACTTGAGTAAAAGTACAAAAGTATTAAATATACTTTAAGTACCAAAAGTAAAAGTACTAATATGTTTGAAAATAGCAGATCTACAAGCTCACAACGCGTCGCATTGTGAGCTTTTATATCGGCTATTTTCAAAGAGTATGTATAAAATAGGGCTAAAGTGGTTAATGAGTGTTTTATGATATAGTAATTTATATCTGCAAAGTAACTTGTAACTAAAGTTTTAAAATAATTGTAGTGGAGTAAAAGTACAATATTTGCCTCTGGGATTTAGTAGAAGTAGAAGTATTGAACATTGGAAATACTCTAGTAAAGTAAAAGTGCCTCAAAATTGTACTTAAGTGCAGTACTTGAGTAAATGTACTTAGTTACTTTACACCACTGACAATCACATTGTACTGTAGGCCTACTAATACATGTACAAAGTAATTTAATTTAATTTCAGTCATAATTCTACCACATAAAATTACTCATCAAACGTGGATCGTGATGAATTCAAATCTAGATTAAAACAAAGAAATATTTGACCTTCATCTGCAGAGGAGATGTTCAAAGAAAAGATGCTGCTGAGCTGATCCACCTTCAACAATCCAGAGTGTCTGAGTTCAACTGTTCAAACTCAGCTAAATACTCTGGAAAGAAAAGGAAAAAAAAACTTTAGGGCAAATCAGCTTACAGTACATTGAAAAGGCTGCACACTACTTTTGTTGTTTCCATCAACAAATTGACTATTCAACAAATTCCTGTAACTATTTGTCAACTAAGAACTTCTTAGTCGAGAACAGCCCTCATGTTTTTATTATCATGCAATTATAGTATAGCCCAACTATTTGTTTGTTTGTTAGAATAAGTGTATAGCTCTTCTGATATGTAATCATGGCTATACTGTAGAGTTCTCCAGCTCTTTAGTAAACAGAAAATGCATTTAATCAGGAGATAAAACTCAGTTGAATTGAAAAAACTAATAAATGAGCAGCAACATTCCAGCTGGAATGAAAGCTGACAAATGGTCTTCGTGGCCTTAATTGTCTCTTCTGATAGGATGACTTTTGTAAGCCACCCGAAAATGTGGAGAGACAGGGAGACCCATGTTACTGAACAATCACTCTGGTTGTTGTTGAACATAGATAGGATAGGCTTGAACAATCATTGTCTGACTTATTCCAAGTTAAATGAACTGAATGAATAAGTTTGCATTATCCTATGTTCCATCGTTGAACGGTGTTTTACCGAAAATAGCAGATCTACAAGCTCACATCCGTGAGGCAATGTGCAGTTGTAATGTAGACCTGCTATGCTTGGAACAGCTGCTGTGGGTTTAGACCAATCAGAACACACAGCTGCCTTTCACAGCCCCGCTTACTAGTTAACCATTTACTCGCTGGTTGTTTTCAAGGCTTGCAACACAGCATTTCAATGATAAATGCTTGTTTGTATTGGATGAAAAAAATATGATATTTCACCAGCGAATAATCGAATATTTAACTACTTTTAGGCGTGCGTGCGTGCGTGTGTGTGTGCGTGTGTTTTCATGTACTGAGTGACATGCATGACAGCAGTCATTTTGAATGAAACCGGAGAGCAAGCCTCCAAGGACCGAGACTTGAAGCAACAGTTGAAGAGCAGGTTTGGGCCCAAAACATGAACGAGCAAAACAAACCAATGGTCTCGATTCATGGAGGTTTTGTAATGGCAAATATGAAATAACTAGTTTGTACAATATTTAATTGACCCATTAAAACCGGGAACACATCCGTGTAACCACTTTAACCATTATTTTATACTAAGCAATGGCTTTTATTCTGGCTATTAAAAAATAGCAGATATACATGCACCGAGTGCCAGGCTATGAGCTTGTTGATCTGCTATTTTTTTTTAATCGCGCAAATTTGAGCAAATCTTTTATTTGAATTTATATATTTTTTAAAGCACCTGGACTGGACCCATGGATATTGGCATCGCCTATGCTTAACCCTTCTTGGACCAGATGCCACGTTGACTGCCCCCCGCCCCCCCACCAATCTTTGACCCACGCTTGCTCCTTTGACAACAATTCTGATTTGTCCCAAGGCAGAATGTCTTTCTTCCCCCCAACCCCTGCCAGAGTTTCATAAAACATGTTAAACTTTGCATCTGCCTCCTGTGCCTGCTTTTGAGTCCAAAATAGGTTTGGTGTCCTGTTGTAAGACCCAGGATTCGAACCCGGGTCTCCCGTGTGGAAAGCCAATATCTTAACAACTATTAAAGTGATCTGTTTTGTACAGAGAGTCATGAATGTGAACAGTTATGACTCCATAATATGGAATAAGCCATAATTAAAATCATTTCTTATCCCACCATGTTCTCCATCCTCAGTTTAGACATTCGAGTTACAAATTATAAGATTAGTATAATATACTAATCATATTATGATTAAATAAACTGTTTCAACATGTTGTTTATTAGTATCAAAGTCTAAAAGCATCAGCATCCCTAGCTGGCACACACCCTTCACTAGCGGCTGTAACCCCTTGTTTTGTTTGTTTTATGTACACATACTGTCATACAGTATATCAGGAGGGTATGAAGGTATGAAAATAGATTCTGCCCAAGCCTAATTTAAATGTGCAGTTTGTTATAGAAAATGTGTGTAGAAAATATTGTAACCATAAAGAATGGAGGAACACTGAATTAAATAATAATAATAATAATAATAATAATAATAATAATAATAATAATAATAATATAATTCGGTGTCTATAAAACCTGACATAGAAACTGAGAATAATAAATCAGAGAGATTTTTTTTTGTTTTTGTTATCACAAAGAAATCAGATGTAATACAGCAAATAAACAGGACTTTACGGTAAACAACCAGACTTTGATGTAGAGTACATCACATTCAAGTTAATATTTTTCATCATAGTCTTTCAATGGTGAATTAAACATGAATTAATATCTAACTTAGAAAAGAGTTTAGTCATATTTTCAGTCTAAAGGTCCTTACACACCACAAGTATTTCTTTTGTACGATTAATTAGAACTCGTGTTCTTGTCATGATAACATCCACACAGAACATGAATAGTACGTGGCAATAAAGAGGCCATTGTTTTACTTTTTTGTTTTCAAAACAAGGTAATTTTTCTTTGCAAATAAAAGCATCAACCTGTATGATAATTTGATTTTATTTGATTTGTCCCAATCCTGGTGTGTAAGGACCTTAAAGGTACTTAGACCCCAAGAGCATGATGTTTCACAAAAACAATTATGTTCCTTTATCAGTGCATAATATCCATACATAATATATGTATTTTTGGGTGAATTAATCACCAAAGGGTAAATAAAAACCTCTGTGTACAGTATGGACCTTTAGCTGCATGTGTTCATGTCTTTAACACCTGATTCACAAACAGGTTCAAATATACTTGGGTTTAGAAATGTAGAATAATCCAGTCTACATGTTCATGTAAAATGTTAGTTACAGTACCTCTCTGTGTTGTCAGTAGTCTGCCACCTCACTGAAGGTTTGGTTCTCTATACTTTAACAAAGACTCAGTCAGCCTTCTAATGTGTGTAAGAAGTGAACTGAGAAGGAAGGGAGGAGCCATGTCCCTGTTTTATGAATTCTAGAGTCAACAGAGTGCAACTGAGCACTATATTAACACTTAAAGGACCATCTCACCCATTCTTACCCTATCGTCCTATAATTTGACAAACCTCTGTCATGGTGTCACCGTGTCACGGTGTCACGGTGAGACCAAAATTGCTCTGCCAGGTTCTCCTCAGTGAATGGTGCAATTGATCCGAAATTGCACACAGCCATTGACCATTACCATGTGCACCTAACAGTGAAGCCTGTTTATTCACGTTTTTATGTAAAAGAATGTCGCCATGGTTACTTGGCTGCCAGCTATGGGACAAACTGCCTCCCGGGTTGCCAGATCATGTGCCCATATCCCCCCACGGATGCGTCGACCGGGTATGGACTAGTCTTCATAAATAATAATAATTGGGCCTCACTAATGTTCATTATAAGATGCCGTCTATTCACTCTGTGTCTCAGTAGGGCTGTGTACAGTTCTGAAACTTGCCTATACCAGTGACATCAATAGGCAGGTTTGGACATTTCAAACAAGATTTGAAACTTTGTATTTTCATTTTTTTAGTGCAGGAATAATTCTGCGTGCTATAGGAAGAGAAAGGATGTTTCTATTAGCTCTGAATCCCCATTGATGATGTTACTGGTAGGCATGTTTCTGAACTGTCCACAGCCCACCAATGACACACTGAGTGAGTAGATAAAAATTGTGCCATATCATAATTGCCACTGCCAGACTTATTTCTGGAATCACATTTAATCAGTATTTATGGGCTGTAATGGTATGGTGTCATTTAGGGTAACTAAAGTCATTCAGTGTAACACCAGTATTTAAATAATAATAATAATACATTAAAATACAATAACTTTGTTTTATTGACTTTGGACAACAACTATTTTCAAAAGATGAGGTAAAAAAAAGTCAGGAGGTTTTTGTACAAAAAAAAAACTTGTGTGACACATCAAATAAGTGGTATTTTTCCTCATTTGTGACAGTTTAGACTAAGCATTGATATACAACATTGTGATTGTGAAAAATGGGTATAATTTTATTTGATTTAATTTAAAAGCTTAGCGTTGCACTGAATGACATTTTATGGGGTACATTTATAAATATGAATGACAATAAAATAGATTTACTGGCTTTATTCATGAATATAAATATTATTAGGGAATAGAGGCTATGCGCGGGACATTATCGTAACCCGGAAGTTATGCAAGAACGGCTACTGAGTGGCAAAAAAATACTTTCAGGCCTTGACATGCATCCAAACAGAAATCGGATTGTATTAAACAATGTTAAACTCACCAACATGGCAGCTGTACGGAAAGCTTGAATTATCCTATTTCTATCTTTAAAGCTTTTGTTTCATAAAAATCCACTGTAGATGTTATGAGCTACTTTCTGTCAATAAATTCTGTTTTTGGAAGTTTGGAAGAGCTCGTTTTCAATAACGCAACGTCCTGCTGCCTCCTGCATTATGCGCAATTTATAAACAGGTGGTACGCAAGACACAATCGATTCCGTCTTCAGTCTATAGGTGACTTCACTGAACATACAAAAACTCACTTCTGTTTTGATTTTTTGATACCTAGAAAACCTTACGTCTTTGACCCAAATACAGAATGAGAACATATCGACATCGGTTTATATCACGGTTATCGGCCATAACAGCAATTATTATATCAGATATTGATATCGGCCAGAAATTTCACATCGGTGCAACCCTAGCATTTATGCGGACAGGACTGGAAATATGGTTTTATTTACATTACATTACATTACATTACAGTCATTTAGCAGACGCTTTTATCCAAAGCGACTTACAATAAGTGCATTCAACATAGGTAGGGAACAAAACTACTAATCACCAGAAGTATTAAGTGCATTCTCTTCTAAAACAAACAACTAAGAGTATACCTAGCGCTAAAGTAAAAGTGCAATATATCAGCTACCTACTTTCATAAACAGATGAGACAAAATAGGAAAATCAAATGAGCAAGAGCTAAAACAAATAAGTGTATCGAATAAACAAGATCCAATAAGTAGTATGTAAGGATACTTGGGTGGCTAAATGCTAAGCTAACATGCTAACAATGCTAATTGTGTTAGCATCCGCCATTTTGTTTTGTGACGTCATCATTAGGGGGGCGTGTCTGGTTCATGCCCTGGCATGTCTGAGACCCCCTGCTGTGTGGAAGGGGGGAGTGGAGGGGGGTTTGGCGCCCCCTGCTGGGAAGGGGAGGAAGTAGGAGGGGGGTTAATGTGTATTCTAATGTGTAGTCAATTACTGCGTCTGAGTGGGGGTGTGTCCCAGACAGGGTAATGTGTATTCAATGGTGAAGGGAGAAAAGCTAGTGAGTTTTTTGTTTCGTTTTATTCTTAAAAAATAAGAATTGTTATCTTTTGATCAAATGTGTGTTTGTTGTTGACTGTTACAATGTTACTTGAGTTTTTTTTAAGACTTCAAGTGGTTGTTTAAATAATTGACTGTAATATTATACAAAGGTAACTTGACTTAAAGGTCACATTATAGTCTTATTTCAATGTAGTAGTAGGCTTCATTCTCTTATAAAGTATCCTTAAAGGGTATAATCCGTAACTAAACTTATAATGACTTTGGAAACATGTGCCGTAGCAGGGTTTTATTTTTTACAGTGTTCCTTACAAATGCAGTTTGTCTCCCCTGTAGTTAAACTGGGGGTCAAATGCGAAGGAATCAAGGTAGATTGAATGACTAACAGGCTGCAAAGTGCTCTTTAGTCTAGTCTAGTCACACACGGTTTGATTAAAATAAAAATCTAAATTATATTTTCAAAAGTTTAGGTTAGCTAAACCTACATGTGACACAAGACAAGCCCTAAACAATGTCACCAAATTCAGCATTTATAACTTTTCTTTACTGCATATACATAGCTTTTAATAAACGAGTATTTAAAGTTACCCTCACTGCATGCTGGGTAATTATTTTTAGCCAATGGGAGGGGGCCCTAGTGACATAGATGATGGGGAGAGGAGGGCAGCCACACACACTACTATGTTAACGTACACACATTTTACGAGTATAGCTGATGATAGATGTTGATTGTTGGAATTGGAAGGAAATAGGCTACATTATGACTTGTATGTGCAATGTTTTAGTAAGTAGAATCAGCTATTTAGAAACATTTTATAACACTATGTGTCACCCGCCTCTATTCCAGGACAAAAGTGTGGTTATTCACTCACATTATAACTCTCAAAATGTAATCTTTCATAACATTTCCCCATTTTACACAATTCCCACATTTGTGGAATTATCACCATGTTAAACATTTATAACCTATTTACTACATACATAGCTTCAGAAAACTAGGATGTTAGGCCATTCTGTAGTGCATGCTGGATAATTCTTTTTAACCAATGGCTGAGCCTCGATGTGGATGAACCATCTATGGATATTTTACTTCTAAACAAAAGAGTAGATAAACTTACTGACCCAACCAATATGTATTTTCTAACTAACTTAGCCTACTGCATCTTTTAAGATGTTAAACAAGAGAACCATAACCAATATCACCATGTTAAACATTTACAACCTTTTTTATAAAGTGGAGTCCAACTTAATATGATTAATGTAATGACAGGACTCAGGTTAAGCTTAGACGGGAGACAGGCTGGCAAGTGGCTCTAGTCTCTAAATTTTCATCACTGGTTTAAAAATAGAAATAAAACATTTTTTTAAAGTATAGGATAGCTAAAGCGTTTAAGATATTACACAATACAACCCTAACAATAACACCATATAAAGCATGTTCTAACTTAGTGCTGCATATACAGACATAGAAAAACCATTATTTAAAAGTTACCACAATGCATGCTGGGTAATTATTTTTAACCAATAGCTGAGCTATGGTGTGGCTGATCCATCTTTGAGATCATTCACAGTAATTCACAGGTTTCACTGTCATTGTTTTAAGACACTTTTTCCCCCTCCTACCCCCAATGACACATCAAAACCCACCCAGCAGGGCCTCCCCCCCCTCAGGTGGAGTCTCTGTTCTCAGATACACAATGCCCACCCCCAGGTAAGATTCCTGCAGACATGCTTGGGCAATGTATGCCAAACCCCCTCCTACTTCCTCCCCTTCCCAGCAGGGGGCGCCAAACCCCCCTCCACTCCCCCCTTCCACACAGCAGGGGGTCTCAGACATGCCGGGGCATGAACCAGACACACCCCCTAATGATGACGTCACAAAATGATCCAGACACGCCCCCTAATGATGACGTCACAAAACAAAATGGCGGATGCTAACACAATTAGCATTGTTAGCATGTTAGCTTAGCATTTAGCCACCCAAGTATCCTTACTGTCATCTGCTGTCATGACATCAGTGGGGAGTTCATTCCACCACTGCGGGGCCAAAACAGAAAAAAGCCATGACCGTGTAGATCGGCCAGAAGGACCCCTGAGCGACGAGGCAATCAGTCGCCCGAGGCGGCAGACTGAAGTGGTCGGGCAGGAGTGTAAGCCTTGACCATAGCCTGGAGGTAACTGCTCTATACGTAGGTTAGCACCAGGGTTTTAAACTGGATCCGAGCCGCTACGGGGAGCCAGTGTAAAGAACGGAGAAGGATGGTTGTGTGGGAGAACTTGGGGCGGTTGAACATCAGACGAGCCGCAGCTTTCTGAACAAGCTCCAGAGGTCCGAGAACGACAGTTGGTCATCCAGGGTTACACCCAGATTCCTCGCAGTCCGAGTTGACGTCACCACAGCATTATCAATGGTGATGGCCATGTCTCGGTGCGGATAGCCCTTCCCCGGGAGGAACATCAGCTCGGTGTTGTCCAGGTTGAGCTGGGATCAGCTGGGTGTCATCGGCATAGCAGTGATAGGAAAAGTCAAGAGATGTAGTGTAGAGAGAGAAAAGAAGAGGACCCAGAACCGAGCCTTGGGGAACCCCAGTAGTGAGCCTGTGTGGTTCCCCCCCCCCCCCCCCTGAAAAAAAAACTGACTGGAAAACGCTTGACAATCGTGGGGGGGGGGGGTGTTGTGCGCTCCCCCACTTCCAAAATTAGCGCTACAACACTGGTATTAATACACTAGAAAAGGTGCTCCTAGGAGCACAGGTCTCCGCCAGGTCAGGTACGTTATTGTGGCCTCCTGGTGGCGCTATAATAGGCCAATGTGAAAAGGGTGCCCGTTTCTTCTTAGGCCTTTCACGGCAATCGGACACTGCATTCATGATTTGAGGCATTTTGTTCCAAAAATGTGTTTTGCGAAATTAGACCTGCTGGTGGCGCTATAACAGGCCAATGTAAAATGGGTGGCATTTCTTCCTCGGCCTAGTGGGAATGTGCGTGTGAAATAACCCTATCGGCCTGTTATAGCACCATGCACATGCTGATTTGAACATTTTCAAGTGGCATTTCTTCCTCGGCCTAGTTGGAATGTACGTGCAAAATTTCACAGAAATCGCAAGCTGAGTGCATAATTTGAGGCATTTTGTTCAAAACGGAGCAATCCTGAAAACTTTGGAAGCCAACCTTAGCCAATGAGGATGGAATATGGGAAATCGGACAGATCCGTGTTGATCACATGACTATAGAGATACTGTGTACCGATTTGCATGACGCTTGGATAACATCTGTAGGAGTAATATAAAAAAATGTTTTGCACAAATCGGCCTCCTGGTGGTGCTTTAACAGGCCCATGAAAAATGTGGGGCAGAGGTTCTGAATTGGCATCGAGGGAGTGTGTGTGCACAGTTTCGCAGCGACCAGGCCAACGGTGCCAGAGATTAGCTGTTCACAGACGGACGGACGGACACACACACACACACACACACACAGACACACGGACGGACGGACGGACGGACGGGCGGACAGGGGGTAAAACATACTCTCGCCATGCCTTTCGGCCTGGCGGAGACACAAGTACATAAAAAAACAACTGTAGTAGTTGTTGTTGTTATATCAAAATATGCGATATAAAACATTGTCAAGGGTGTGTACTGGAAAACATACCATAATAGTAATTTGTATTATACAGCCTAGTAACTTCCACTCTTTTGTGTGGTATCATGAAGAAGTGAAAATAAGTCAAAATCATATTTTGGCTTATTGTCTCCACCAGGCCGAAAGGCATGGCAAGAGAGTATGTTTTGCACCCTGTCCGTCCGTGTGTGTCCCCATCCGTCCGTCTGTGAGCAGCTAATCTCCGGCACCATTGGCTTGCTCGCAGCGAAACTGTGCACACACACTCCTTGGATGCCAATTCAGAACCTCTGCCCCAAATTCTTCACATGGGCCTGTTATAGCGCCACCAGGACGCCACTTTTTACAAAACACATTTTTTGTCAGTACTCCTACAGATTGCAGAGGAAGAAATGCCACTTGAAAATGTTCAAATCAGCGTCATGTGCATGGTGCTATAACAGGCCGATTCGTGTTTTTACCCGTAACTGCACCTATCTGTGTAAAACTTTGTATGTGCACTCCCTAGAGGCCAAGGAAAAACCGCCCTGCATTTTATACCGCCACCAGGAGGCCGACTTATGTAAAATATATTTTTGTATATTACTCCTTCAGATTTTATCCAATATTTCACACAAATCGCTGCACAAGATCTCTATAGTCATGTGGTTAAGACGGATCTGTTTAATTTTTCATATTCTATCCTGATTGGACATAGATTGGACAAGATTGGCATAAAGTTTGCAGGAGTGGCCCGTTTTGAACAAAATGCTGCAAATCATGAACACAGCGTCCGATTGCGGTGAAACTTTGCACGCACATTCGCAGTACATTGAGGAACAAATGCCACCGTTTCAACATTGCCCTATTATAGCACCACCAGGAGGCCAATTTTTGCAATATTACTCCCACAAATGTTGTCCATCACGCAAATCAATACATATTATCTCTTAACACATCAAGTGCCAGAGGTTTTTTTAAAACAGTGCCAGCGCTTCTTATTGTTTACGCTGAGCTGTTTAGTGCTGTAGATGCCACAACGAGGACCCGGATGTAAACAAAGGGTGCGTGCACGATGGTCGAGGGTCCCAACTATCGCTTGGAACAATAACATTTCCAACGCGATCCGCCATTGCAGAGTGATCGCCCATTGAAAATGGCTCGTTTCCACCACGGCATAGAGGTACCAACATTTTTCATTTAGCCATTTTAAGCTCCACGCAGCCATCTGGCACACCATCTTGAAAATGCCGGCTTCCTGGGACGTGTATTTTGGTAAACTTTTAGAATGTTATTTATAGTGCTGTCAAAGTTAACGCGTTATTAATGCATTAACGCAATACCTTATTAATGGCACTAATTTTTTTATCGCATTAACGCAACAACCAAAAAACGCCTTTTTTTTACCCTGCGAGGCATCCGTAGCTCAAAATTCATTGCATTGCTTCCTCATCTGAACCACTAAACCAATCACAGCGATTGGCAGGCGGGATGTTGAGGACAACTGGTTTGTGATTCGCTTACACGTGTGTCTTTCAACCATGGTGCAACCAATAACAGTGATTGGAGGCGCCTTTAGAAACCAACGCTCCACCGGCTTCGCTAGTAAACAGCTGATCAGGAAACAAAACAAACATGGAGCCACGAGAACACACTAGTACTATACTGAATGGACAATTTACCTTTAGAACTCTCCCAGATGGTACACAAGACAAAACCAAAGTTGTCTGTAGCCACTGCCAGGCAGTATTAAGTTACCATCGAAGTGTTTCGAGCCTTAAATATCATCTACAGGCAAAACACACTGGCGTCGATGCCAGCAAAACGCCAGCAAAACAAACATTGCGTCAGTCTACGTTGGATGGAGCTTGTGCGAAACGTATCGATCAACCAAGGAGTGTCAAGCTAACGAATGCTATTGCAAGGTGGGTGGCTACAAGTTGCAGGCCAGTGCTTATTGTGGAAGATGTTGGCCTGAGGGATATTGTTAGGATTGCATCGAATGACTACACGTATGTGTTACCCTCAAGAGCCACGATCATAAAAAGAATACACGAGTTGTATGAAAGGGAGAGGGCTACACGAGCCAATGAGTTGGAGCAAGCAACAACCGTTGCGCTCACCGGAGATCACTGGACATCGCTGGGTAACCACAACTACCTCGGGGTTACAGTCCACTATATAAATGGCGATTGGAAGCTGCGTTCACATGCACTCACGGTCATGAAAACTGAAGAGCGACACTATGCAGAAACATGCGCCAAACATTTCATTCAAGTTGCAGAGGAGTGGAACGTTTGTGATAAAGTTAGTACACTTTGCACAGATAGTGCACGAAATATGGTCGCAGCTATGAATCACGTGCCCTTTGATCATGTTCCCTGCACTGCACACAGTCTCCAGCGTTCTGTCACTGTGTCTCTGCAGAACAGCCCGTTTGACAATGCACTAGCCAAATGCAGGAAAGTCGTTGGCCACTTTAAACACAGTCCAGCTAACGCTGCAGAACTAAATCATCAACAAAAAGAAAAGGGGAAAGAGCAGGAGGCGCTAATTCAAGATGTCCCGACCAGATGGAATTCAACTCTGGCCATGATTAAGAGTGTCCGCAAAAACGAAGAACCACTGAGAGAGGTCCTATCCACAGGCACCACACACAAGAAAATTACCATGCCTACACCAGCTGAACTGGACAAGTTGCATAGATTGGAATTACTACTGGAGCCTTGCAGGTATGTTTTAGGTTTTATATTCCTCATTGTGTGTGTGTGTGTGTGTGTGTGTGTGTGTGTGTGTGTGTGTGTGTGTGTGTGTGTGTGTGTGTGTGTGTGTGTGTGTGTGTGTGTGTGTGTGTGTGTGTGTGTGTAAAGCTATTAGCCAAATTTAAACTTAGGCTGGAAATCGTTTTCTTTAAGTGTGTGTGTGTGAGAGAAAAAGAGGAGAGAGAGAGAAAAAGAGGTGTGTGTGTGAGAGAGAGAGAAAAAGAGGAGTGTGTATAGAGGGAGTATGACAGTGTAGAAATAAAGAGAAATAAATGGGCAAGAGTGAGTACATATGAAATATAGAAATGAAATGTGAAAATGTAGAAAAGAAAAACAATCATTGTGTGTGTATTTGTAATCAGTGAATGGGTATTTCTCGGTATAAGTGAAGTAATTTTGAATTCTATTTTGTGCAGATATGTGACTGAACTTCTGGGAGGTGAGAAGTATGTTTCATGCTCGGTGGTGCTTCCTGCTTTTTGCCATGTGTCTCGGGTGATGGAGAGCTCTGATGATGACCCTGCCTACGTGGCCAAATTCAAATCCACGTTCACAACAGACATGGAGAAGCGCAAGGTGAGCATACATTTATTTTGTACATGGCCTGCAATAAGGCACCCATCTAACACAAGGAAGAAACCTATATGCTACAGTCTGAAGTACAAGTGTTATCCGAAGAATATGAAACTGTTCCTGGATGTTGTTTGTTTTATAATGGACCACTGTGTGACCACATTGGAAACAAACGTTGGCTTATTGTGTTCAACTCATTTGGTGATACTGTGTTAATCATTGCTAATACAGTATTCTGTTCTATACTTCTATCCTATTCTAAGGAGAAGGCCAACATGGGATACCTGAAGATTGCCACTGCACTCGACCCAAGATTCAAGGACCTCAAGTGTCTACCCAGAGCAGATAGAGGTGAGGTGTGGGCTTCACTCAACACCCTACTCAAGGAGGAGAGCCAGAGGAGTGTTCCCCAACAACCTGTGGAAGAGGCACCAGAGCCACCAAAGAAAAAGTCATCCCTCTTGGTTGCTTCAGATTCCGAGTCCGAAGAGGAAGAAGACTCAATTGAGGACTGTGTGGGCAGATACAAAGCAGAGCCCAGCATCAGTACGGACGCCTGTCCATTAGAGTGGTGGTCACAACATGCAGGCTCACACAGCAGGCTGGCCTGCCTTGCACAAAAGTATCTGTCTACACCAGCCACATCAGTGCCGTGTGAGAGGCTGTTTTCCCTTGCTGGGCATGTTGTTCAAAAGAAGCGTGTTTCTTTATCATCTCAACATGTTAATCAGCTTGTGTGTCTTAGCGACTGGCTTCGTGGAAAGGATGAATACTAGGTTTGCCAAAGAAAAATGTACATAAAACATGGACTACAGTCTAAAGAACCTGCTGCAAAGTAAATGCTGTTCATTTTACTTCACCTTAGTTTCACTGGGACACTGAGACAGACTGTTTCTTGGTTCTAGGTTGAAGGTTCTGTCTAAACCAGAGGAAAAGGTATTGCCCACTGAGACATTGAGACCCACTGTTTCTTGGTTCTAGGTTCAGACTGTCCAAACCAGAAAATGTTACTGCCCACTCACTGAGACATTGAGACCCACAGTTTCTTGGTTCTAGGTTCTGACTGTCCAAACCAGCAAATGTTACTGCCCCCTCACTGGGACACTGAGACCCACTGTTTATTGGTCCTGTTATTGGTACTGTCTAAAGTTTAAACCAGACATCATTTGTATTGCCCTTGTAGTGGCTGCACTTTGTTAAATAAAAGCCCTGGGAAGCTGCTAATATGTTCCTTCATTTGGCTACAACACAATACACCGTTTTCTTTCACTTCATCATTGAATTTAGAGCAAAAAAGGTGTTGCGATTAATTGCGATTAATCGTGCGATTAACTATGCAAATCATGCGATTAATCGCGATTAAAAATTTTAATCGCCTGACAGCACTAGTTATTTAGCATGCCAAATACTACCAGAATCCATTGAAAAACCTTTTGTATATATTTTTTTGAGTTAAGTGACATTTTTTCATAGATTCACTCACCTATTTTCTCATAGTTGTATCATAGCCATTTAATATTTTAATCCATGTGCATGCGGGCACGCACAGAGAGAGAGAGAGAGAGAGAGAGAGAGCGAGAGAGTGCGCAGAGACAGACAGCGAGAGAGAGAGAGAGAGAGAGAAAGCACACACACACACACACACACACACACACACACACACACACACACACACACACACACACACACACTCACAGGTTGCACTGGATCACTTTGTCTGACAGGGATTGTTCCATTTAAAGGTCAAATGGCAGAGCAATCTTCAAGAATATGCTTCTCTCTACTCCTCACTGTCATAAACTAATGAAAAGAATTATGAACAGAATTATGTGGAGTGACCACAAACTATTGTCACATCACAGTAAAGACATACAACACATGTTTTGGCTATAGTCACATAGCCAGCTTAATTAATTCATCAATAATAAGCCAGTCTCCCCTGCAGCCTCTGTCCAGTTCAAATTTGTTTCAGCTCTGAACTGTTCAATTTTGATCTCAATTTGTTTAAAGTGAGATGGCATTTTAACTCATCCGCATACTGTTTTTTTCCATCTTTCTTTTATATGACTTTACCTAATCACTTTAGTTCTGTAAGCGCTGCCTTTCTCTCTCCCCCCATCTCTCTCTCTCTCTCTCTCTCTCTCTCTCTCTCTCTCTCTCTCTCTCTCTCTCCCCATCTCTGTCTCACTAGTCTCATGTCTTCTTCTCTCTCAAACTAGTTAAACTTGCTTTCTCTACTGGCAGGTAGATGATACGTGCTTGTTGTTCTACTGTGACACTCCTAGTCCTGCTATGATGCATCACTGGAATGCTGCCCACGAACACACGCACACGCACACGTACACACACACACACACACACACACACACACACACACACACACACACACACACACACACACACACACACACACACACACACACACACACACACACACACACACATGCGTCAACCTATCAACAGAATTTAAGAGGTAGAGGCAGCCTCACGCACAATGGCACAAACAGAGACTGCTATGCACACATACCAATCACACACACACACACAACATTCTGATGGGGACAGACAATGTGTCTGAAATGCAAGCTGATCTGTGAGACGCGTGTGGAGTTCATTTAACTTGCATTGTAGAAAGCTACAAGCAAAATTGCTGCCAATACAAGTGGGGTCAACCACAGCGTTCTGTCATATTGATGTGCGTTTACAGATGTGCCACTTCAAAACTTCACACGTTACTGTTCTTTCCCTGAAAGTGCCCTGAAAATGCATTTTTTCCTCCCTGTTCTGCCCTTAAAAATGCACTGTTTTGCCGCTGAAAAGAAGTTGTCACTACACACCCCCGTTTTTCCCTTCAACAGACATCCATATACATGAGAACAAAAGAATGTGTGTTGAAGAAGGTGTCAGACTCATTATGAGGCGAAAGGTGATTTGAAGAGGTCCTTGACCAGTTGCTCAAATTAATTAGCATCATAAAAGCAGTGATCATCAAAATAATTCAGCATTTTAAATGCCCTTCTTTGTCCCTCTTATTGCCCTGGAAATCCCCTGAAAATGTAATGTCTTGCCGATGGCAGGACATTTGAAGTTTTGAAATGGCACATCTGTATGCGTTCATTTGTGCATGCGTGCGTACATGTATTTGCAGAGATAATATCACAAACTGCTGGACTGATCAGCTCCAACTTTCTTTTGCAAACTTTTCTTCATTTACTGTATCATATGTTTTTTTAAATAACTTTAATTGTACAAAGGGGCTGTGATCGGGCTCTAACCGTGTCCCTGGAGTCATTGGTCACTGGTTCTCAACATCGGGTCCGAGGCACTTATAGGTCTGTAACTCTGAAGGTGTAAATGGAACCGGCTTCCATGTACACCCTCAGAGTTAAATGAACACTGAGATTTTACAGTGTAGATTTGGGTTCCAAAGGGGGAAAAAGGTTCAACTTGCTGAGTTACAGACCCCTAAAGGGCCCATTTGGGCCCCAGGTGGGCCCTGGACCAGACCTTAAGAAAAAGTGTCATATAGGTCATAGCCTACAGTATAATAGGTGACTGACATCATGCACAGGCTGGTCACATGAAGTATGTGTGTGTGCGTGTGCGTACGTGCGTGTGTGCGTGTGTGTACATGTGCATGCCAGTGAAGGATCATAGTATCACCTACGTGCCTGTAGAGAAAGCATGAAGTCCAACTAGTTTGATAGAAACTCAATAACTATACACACATCAACCTATCAACAGGATTTAACAGATAGAGACAGCCTCTGTCACGCACAATGATACAAACAGAGACGTTCATGCACACATACCAATCACACACACCCTCCCACCTACGCAACAGCACAAACAAACACCAGAAGGCTTTGGCCGTGGCCCAAATGAGTCAATTGATTGCCATGGCAAACCCAGCCTAAGCTTGATTTGGCAAATCCCTCACACCTGTCCAATTCCCCACACCTGCCATTTAATGACTTAGTCAGTCCACTTTCCAGAGTCAGTTTGCACTCTTCAGACATTCTTCACACATTCTCCATGGAGGTTTACCACTGTACAAGGACTTTCCAGAACCGCGTTCCCAACTTGCATCATTCCTGGGTAGGCCGGTGCCCGACGGTTGTTTTGACCCTGAATGTGCACCACTTTTTAAAGACCCTTTCCTCTTTTCTTTTAAAAGAGGCAAACACTTGAGGGATCATTTGGTTCATGCTGATTTTCAATCCTGCAGCCCTGCTGCACAAGGGCAGACCCTCCTGGTTCCTCACCCAAAAGGAAATGATCTGTGTGGTCACTGTGCACAATGCAGCAACACGTCCAAAACCACGTTTTCTAATCATCTGCACATAGGGAAACAGTTTGATATCTAAAGGACTATTACCTGTGCATCTACTAGTGTTGTGTACCGTATACGCTGTCCCTGTGGACTGGACTAAATAGACAAAACGTCCAGACAAATCAAAAAGAGAATTAGTGAACATAAAAGTTCAATTTGAAGGAGCTATCGGGACTATCCCGTCGCAGTCCATTTGAATGATTTTAAACACGATAATTCGAGCTTTGTTTCACTGGGGATTGAACAGCTTTGCCTCCCCAAGAACAGCATGAAGCATATTGAGTATACACGCACTACAAACCTTAACACCCAGGGGACTTAATGAGGAACTTTTACTTAATGTGATGCTTTAATCAAATGGATTCTAATAATTGTTGCTTTTTCAGTCCTTTTCTCCACTCAGGCAGGACACATAGGGCCCTATCTTGCGTGCTGCCTTACCCCTTATCCCTAAACTCTTTTGCCATGTTTTACTATTTTGTTAGTAAAAACAAATTGTTAAAATAGCCGATCTACAAGCTCAGTTAATTGTGGGCTCACTGCAGCAGCAGCGAGCACACTAATAGATATCTTCACTATTTACTTATTCTCCCCCAAAAGTATAGCACCAAACTACTCCCACATACTTTCACTCAGAACTTTAAAAAATCCAGTTTACTGGACACGTGTGCTTGTACTTTTCTTTTTGAAATAATTTGTAGTTTTTGAAATATTTAACTTTAAGCACCCAATGCATTTCCAATGGGTTTTGCTAGTGGGGAGAGAGAAGGACAGAGGAGAAAAATGCCCCGTGTTTTCGTAAAGTCACTGGGGCCACATTTTTCCACTACAGATATTTATTTTACATCACCAAGTGTGCACAGGTCAGTAGCAGCTTGTGCCTCCTAATCTGTCAGTCATTGGCTGTCAGGCAGTGGTGCTGCAAAGTAACTAAGTATATTTACTCAAGTACTATGCAAGTGCTTACCATGCACAGTTTAATTTTGAGGTCCTTTTACTTTCCTTTCCATTTTTGTTACTTCTACTCCACTACAATGACAGCATTTGACAGCTTTAGTTACTTGTTACTTTGCAGAATTTATTATCAATACAAAACCTACAGTAACCACACAGCCAATCTACAATGTGACGCGTTATGAGCTTGTAGATCTGCTATTTTCTGAACATTGAGTACTTTTACTTTGGTACTCAAAGTATATTTTGATGCTAAAACGTTTGTACACTGCAAGCTCCAACCCCCGTCCCACTCACACACACCCCATATACTCCACTGCCACTCCACCAGGCGCTCCCAATCTGATCAACCGGAGGCAAGTCTGCACCCACACACAACGCTGTGACAAAGACAAAGATGCAGAGTCAAACTGAATTTGTACTTTTTATTACTACATTTGTTTGGCTTTAAAGCGAGCCCACATTGTTTCTTTATAGGAACAATATTTTCTAGTTTTATTTTTGACATTTGTAAAAAAATGTCTGAGTATTAACTGATTGTATACAGACTGACTGTGATGAGATCACTTATTTAAATGGGATCACCACCTGTTGCACCTCATCCCCATCAACGAGGGATACTGTGATTGGTTGTTGTAGAACCCTGTTTCTGTATATACTGTATCTGTGTTGCTACTATTTGCCAATAGATGCCTGAATAAGGTCCATTGACCAAAACGTTGCCTAAATAAAGTTGTCCTTATTGTGCAAGTTTAGACGGTGTGTGGGTAATTTTATTGTAGTCTAGACGTCTGATCGTGGTGTAATCTGTGAACAATCTTAATTGCGTAAGACAATATCTTCCAGAGCATCTATGAATCTGTCAAAGATGACCGTTCCATTGCTCTTCAGATATCTGTATTCCCAATTCCTTTCCCACTTTATTCGTATACCTGAAGTATCCACCTTATCCTATAGTCTAGTATATTCATATAAATCCGAAATAAGATTTGGGGAAAAGGAAGATACAGTAGCTTGATAATGTCCCAGTCCCTGATAGGGGACTGTGTTAGTGACATAGTTACATTACATAGGTATTACATTACATACGTTACATTTTTCAAAACATAATCCCTATAATCTGTAAATACTGGGAAAAAAAGTATCTACTAGGCACTAGCTGCTAAAATGAGGAAAAAACACCCTCTGTATACAGGTCTAATATAGTGGAAATCCCCACCCTCTCCCATAACTTAAAGGCAGAGTCCATGTTGGATGGGGGACATAATGGGTTTCCTAATTGTCAACAATAGGCGTAATGCGCTCAGATCGATTAGTTTGTCAGATATTCTATACATGCGGTACATGTGTCATGCTCACGGGGTGCGTGTTTTCTGTCTGTTGCCATCATTGACTGTCCCTTTGACAGCATACATTCAGCTGTCAGGTGGATGAGGATTGCTGCCATCCCACTGCTTGCATAGCAATGGGTGCGTTTACATGCACAATATTTATTCATTCAGAATGAACTCATTCCGAATAGAAATGTATACCCAACTGTTTACATGGCACCTGAATAAAAGTATTCCTGTTCCTCAATCGTTTACATGAGCAAAGCATTCATTCGGAATAGAACTCTGGTCATGCGCAGAGTGCTTCGGGCCAGGTTGGGGACGGGGGGAGGGGGCGGGGGTGTTTGACAGGTAAACATATGTATTATTTACCTCTGGCAGCCTTGGTAATGAATAATAACAATTTTGGCTACACGTACATGGATCTTTTTCTAAACGCACATTTTTGTGTGCGTTTGGGCCTTTCAGCCACACGCAAACAGTGTTTTTGGCCGCTAAAACGGATATTTTTGTAAACGGATAAATAAGTGAAGGTTTTCCAAAACATGCGTTTCAGTGGATCTGTGTGGACATGTAATCCGGAGATTTTGAGAAACGATGACGTCATCGCGCATTCGCACATGGTCATTATAATAATAAATAATACAATAATACATAAACACCGGACCGCTCATGGTCATTATAATAATAAATGAAGAGAGAGAGAGAGCAACACTTACAGTCTATGAAACAAGGCACGCTCATTTATGGCTAAATAATGTCATACTTAATAATAAGACAGTGGTGGGAAAAGTAGCTCATTCACTGTGTGACGAAAACCCTCTTTCTCTGCGCCAAGTAGAACACACGGCGCGCACACAGATTGAATGTGGGGTCTGTCGTCCTAAAACACAATCGCCCCGGTGCCGAGAGTCCCTGCTTTATAGTGGTGTTCGATGTTTTTACATTACCAACTCTCACATGTACATAAACGTTCAGATTTCAAATATAAAGTGCTTACCCCTGAGCCACGGACGTTACAAGGCGATCCGGACCGCGATAAGTACCCGTATCTCCCGTATTGTTCAATAAAAAGCATTTTAATCCGATCGTCGGCCATTTTCTCCAAATTTTCTCCGATGCTTTCAACCATGCGACACCAATGGTTGGAAGGTGTATTGCACTCTGATATATTACCAAAATAAAAGAACAGAAAAAGAAAATGGCCGGCGATGGGATTAAAATGCTTTTTATTGAACAATACGGGAGATACGGGTACTTATCACGGTCCGGATTGCCTTGTAACATCCATGGCTCAGGGGTAAGCACTTTATATTTGAAATCTGAACGTTTATGTACATGTGAGAGTTGGCAATGTAAAAAAAAAACGAACACCACTATAAACCAGAGACTCGACAGCGTCATGTGAACCATGGCTACTGTTTGCGCTGCAGCTGAGCCCTAATAATGTTGTTTTCGTTTATGTTCACGTATGCTGTTCACGTATGCTATTAAAATAATGCAGCTATTGCAGTATTGGGCCTTAACATGTGATTACAAATGTATTTGTATTTGGCCCCTCATATATATAATTATAAAATAAATGTAAATATAAAATCTGATATAAAATTGAAACATGCAGCTGATCGATGCGTTTCTGCGTCTACGTGTGGACAGGGATTTTTGTTTATCTTTGTCATGTGGCCAGGGATTCTTTTTAAAAACGGAGGACTAAAATATCCGTTTAGTAAAAGATCCATGTACGTGCAGCAGTCACGGCTGCCAGAGAGAAATAATAACAAGCCACAGCTCACAATCAATCAAAGCTGCCAGCTATATAGGTAAATGAGGAAGAAGAGAAGAGAGACAATAAAACAAGTTAAGAGAGAGAAGGTAGAGAGAAGGTTTGATAATGGAAGCACACCGCATCCTGGCTACGGCCATTGGTCTGCTATTGATGAGTTTAATGCAGCAAAATCAGCTCCTGTTATATTTGCTGCTGACCCGGAGGAGGAGCCGGTCGGCGGAGAACTACGCGGCGCGCGTCTGCGACTTGGGCTTGGAGCGCCAGACTCCACATGGCTTGCGCCTCTCCCCCCCCCACCCAGAAGCACCGCGCTAGCCAATGACACATGCGCAAAAGAACAAATGTATACCAGTCTGATACCAGTGCGTTTACATGGGCAATGTAGCCCGATTCTATCGGTATATACCAGCCCTTCAAACCCGAATGAAATTTCATTCGGATCAGACCGGTATGGCCATACCGATGCGTTTACATGAGCATTTCTATTCTGAATGAGCATTCATTCCGAATTGAAGTGGAATAAACCTGTCCATGTAAACGCAGCCAATGTTTTAGTTAGTTCATTTATTGTCCACGTGTGGAAATTTGTCTTCGGTCTCAACAGTAAAAAACAAACAGTTACAACAACAGCAACAACACACAATTATGTTCTCATGGCAAAAAAGAAAGTGCAGGACAACAGTGGCAAATACAAAGGAAAAAAACAAACACATCTAGCGAGACATTGTATCATTTAGTGCCTTAATGGCATTAGGGATGAAGGAATTTTAAAAAATGTTACGGTTACGGTTAGTTTTTGGTACTTTGTACCGTCTACCAGAGGGAAGTAGTTCGAACTCCCTGCAGAGTGGATGAGAGGGGTCGTTTGCTATCTTGACAGCTTTTTTACGAAGTACCTCCTTATAGATACAGCTTAAATGTTTCATCTCTTCCCGATGATTTTTGAGGCTAGGTTCACTATTCGCTGCAACTTTCCTCTGCCTTTTACATTAAGATTGGCATACCACATTGCCATGTTAAAAGTCAAGATTCCCTCTATCAGGTTTTTGTAGATTGTTTCCATGATATGCTTGCTCACTCTAAAGGAGTTGAGCTTGCGTAGGCGTTGATTACAATTTCTAAAAATCTGGTCAGTATTTTCACTGAAATTGAGTTTGCTGTCAATATATGTGCCTAAGTATTTAAAATGCTCTACTACCTCCACTTTTTGTCCACCAATTGTAATGGACTGCACAGGTTCCTTTTCATAAAAGACAAGTTATTTTGTTTTGGTCACATTGATCCCTAAGGAGCTTTTATCACACCAGTTCTAAAGAGATGACACATGTACTCTCTATGCTTCCTCCCCCGCTGTGTCCCCCTTCTTCAGTAAGGCAACCAGGGCCATATCATCCGCATATTTGAACAAATGAAATATATCCTGGTCTAAATGGAATTCATTTGTGTATAAGGAGAAAAGTAAGGGGGATAAGATAGTCCCCTGCGGAGCACCCATGCTAAGCACAGTGATGTCAGACAGAGTATCATTCACACGGACCTGTTGCTGACGGTCAGAGAGGAAGTCTCTGACAAGATGGATAATACCTCCATTTACTCCTATGTCAATAAGTCTCTGCAGAAGGGTGTGTATCTGCATGCTGTTGAAAGCAGAGGTAAAATCAATAAAAAGGACCCTGGCAAAGTGGGAGGGGACTTGGAGATGCTTTGACAGGGTGTTAAACAGACTGATAGTAGTATCATCAGTTCCTCTCTGACTTTTATAAGCAAATTGGAGAGGATCTAAGCTGTTAGAAACCATCGCTGTGATTTGTCTGCTTATAACTCTTTCAAAACATTTTCCCAAAATGGAAATAAGAGCAATGGGCCTGAAGTCTTTTAGTTCTTTGGCTCCAGGCTTCTTGGGGAGAGGCACAATACAAGACATTTTCCATAAATTGGGCATTGTTTGAGAGTCAAGCAAATACTGAAATAGCATCAACACAATCCCTTTAAGTTCATGAACATTTTCTTTCAACACTCTACCTCTGAGGCCAACTGGCCCAGGGGCTGAGTTGGGCTTAATACAGGAAAGGCTAGCTACAATTTCATTTTCACTGAGTGTGATAGGGACATACTCCGGAATGGACACACACTATCACGCTCAGCACTGAAGTCATTCTTATCAAAATGGCTGAAAAAGATATTTAGATCATTAGCAAAAGAAGGGGAGGGGTGCGACAGGGGGGTACGCTTCTGCTTCGCTTCCCTGCCCATCATCACATTTAAACCTTCCCATGCTTTCTTGGCATTCCCTGAAAAGTATTGGTCAACTTCAACTTTATCTTTATAATCTACTTTTGCTTGTCTCAGTTTAGATCTTAATTCACATATTTTTTCTCTAACTAACTCACCATTACCATTTTTAAAAGCAAGTTTTTTCTCACGAATGCAACCCTTCAGATCACTAGACATCCATAAGTTGTTATTAGGGAAGTTTTGACAGATTTAGTTTGCATGATTTTACTTTCATTAAACAACAAATAGGATGTAAATGTGTCAATCAGTTCGTGAGGGGTGTCACACGAGTTAAGAAATGACCAGTCAGTCGTTTCCAACTCGCATCTCATTTCCTCCTTACAGTCCTCTGTCCAGGTCACTATATCCTTGGTCACTGTTTTTTCCCGTCTCAGTTTAGCCCTGTAGCGTGGGAGTAGGTGTATGACATTATGGTCAGACTTCCCCAGGGCAGGCCTGCAGGTGGATTTATAGACGTCTGGTATATTGCCATAACACTTGTCCAGGGTGCGTGCCAGGCGGGTCGGACAGTCCACGTACTGGTGTAGAGTGGGCAGGTGATCGGACAGTTCACAAGAGTTAAAGTCCCCTAGCAGCAGGACGGGTTGGTTAGCTGCGCGGGACAAAGCGTTGTTGTAGCACTCGGCTATACTGGCCGCAGCCCCCACAAAGTCAGGCCCAGGTACATAGACCAGTATGATTGTAATCTGGCCAAACTCTCTCGGGAGGTAGAATGGACGAAATGAGACCACCAGGATTTCATAGTCATGCGTGCATACGCGTTCCCGGACGGTATACTGGGTAGCCCAACGTGTGTCAATATAGACACACAAGCCACCACCAATAGATTTCCGTGACATATTGGTGTCTCTGTCAGCCCGTATTATTGTGTAACCAGGCAGATTTGGGTCTGACATGTCCTCCTTCAACCAACTCTCTGTAAAACAGATGAGGTTGCTCTGTCTGAATTCGTTGTTGTATTTAACTTTAGCGACCAGTTCATCCATTTTATTGCTCAAAGAGCGGACATTAGAAAAAGTTATTACCGGCGAAGGATGTCTGCTGCCGCGCCTCCTTAATCTGGCTCTCACTCCTCCTCTTGATCCTCGTTTCTTATCTTTATTCCATTTTCGCGTCCCGGTATTTTTAAGTTGTGGATACTTGTCCAGTGAATCCAAAACAGCGTCTCCTGGTTTGTCTGGGTGCCTGAGCGATAACAGCTGATCGAGTATAGGCGAGGACGCCGACTTTTCCGTGTAAACTCCATACTTCAGTGATTAAACAACTGAGAAGGCACACAGCCAGGCACAGTATCATGCCGACGTTAAACTTCATTTTGCCACAAAGATAATTGGGGTGCGATTACTTAAGACGACATATAATACATAAAATCACAGCAGACGAGACAGACAGATGAGACACTGGGTCAGCAGCAGAGCCGCGCCCCCCAAGAAGCAGCTGGTGGTTTATCCATAAACCTTTTCAATAAAAATAATTTTAAACCTTAAAATAGAAAGACAGGGCCCGGACGGCTTGTGTAGTGGTCCGGGCACCTAGGCTGCTGATGCAGCCTGACAGCATGTTGCTGGTTCGATTCCCGATCCCAACGGCCTTTGCTGCGTGTCACTCCCCATCTCTCTCTCCCCATTTCCTGTCAGATACTGTATACTATCAAAAAATGGCAAACAAAGCCAATTTGTTTTATAATCATATTAATAATAATAATACAGACAGACAGACAGACAGACAGACAGACAGACAGACAGACAGACAGACAGTGATTAAGTGTATTTTAATGCTAATACTTTTGTACTTCAAGTTTTTCTATATAGTGGTATTGCTTTTAAGTAACTTAATTAGAGTACTTCTTCCACCACTGTCAGAGTTAGGACTCAGGAGCCCTCGCACCCATGTTGTGCATTCCTTTAAATCCTGTCATGCCCTTCAGTATCTAATCACTCATCATGCACCTGTCTGTTTCACTCCCACGTATATTTTTCCATTGTTGGCATGCCTTTCATCACACCTACGCATGTTCTAAGATCTTTTCATCAAGATAGAATACCTGTTCACCTTAATGGAAACCATAACTATTACCTTGGCAAACACAAAACGATTTTAGCTGGTATAACTTGATCTCCTCCTGTCCCCAAGTAACACTGTCCTAGATAAAGTTATGAAAGGAGAAAGACTAAAGAAAATGTGTAACATGTGATTCATTAAAAGAGCATCTCACTTTATTTGTGTATTTAATATTCATCAAAATATAATTTTCAATTGATTGTAACTGAAATAACAACTACCGTAGTTTATTGTTCCATAGACAGTAAACACAGTGACCCCTACAGAAGCAGTATTTTATCATTTGTCACCATTTTGTCTGTAACACTGGGCCTTGGGGTAGGACCATAGAGAGTTAGGGTAGAACCTGTCGCAGGAGACATCTCGGCTGGCGGTGTGTTTCCTATTATAGAAAATAGAAATAGAAAAAAAATAAACAATAAACTGACCCAACATCCCAGCACAGCCCGTCTCCTGTTGCATTCTGCTGGTGTTTTAAAAGGGTGTTACGGTCTGACTGTAACCATAAAGTGACATACTGCCTGTAATGCTAGTAATTGGCTGGCAGTCATGAGAAAAATAGCAAGAACTGAAGTTTGTGAATGTCACCTGTTCTGCTCTCAGAGTGGAATATGACGTAGTAGATAATTAAAATAGGTAATTGTGTTTCATTTGAAGTTAAGTGCTGTGCTGTTGTGCTTTGATTGAGTGTAAACTCACTCAACTGTAGACTTTTCAGGCCACAGCCCCCTAAAATAATCATATTTGAACTGGGAACCCCCTGTAATGGCAGCTTTTGATGTTACACACTAGTGTCTCCCTCCAGCTAGAGCTTACCATATTAACAACAATGATAAACAGTATCCACAATATCATTATTTTTTTTTAAGCAAAATTTATTCAAAGAGTAGACATGACATTGTATTCACATTTGCAAAATTGTAACAACTCTTCGGTTTTATATTTTCTCCCAACAACTCCCATCCACCCCACCCCAGTCCTCCCCAACCACCCAACATTTTTCCCCATAAGGCCGGACATACAAACAATAATACATGTACATGTACAAGATCTGAAATAAATACAGTAGGATACAAAGTTAAGAGACAGGACAAAAAACCAAAAAAACAAAACACAAAACACAAAACATTAACAATGATAATAGCAGTGATGTATATGAATAATAATAATAATAATAAAAAAAAAGTGAAATATATAAATACAAAAATAATAATAATGATTAATAAAAATAAAACTGTAGTCACAAGTATATAAGTAATGAGCCGGATTAGCTCATTCCATGACCTTCACATGAAATCACCTCCTTATTACCTTAAGTCATGCATCTTGCACCGAATAGAGATCCGCACCACCAAAGCACCCCAGTACCATGTGTTGTCAGTCAGGTGATAGTGATTGTAATCCGCTTACATATGATATTAATGGTTGCCAATGGGTATAGAATTTGTCAGAGGATCCTCGAATTGTGAATTTAATTTTTTCAAGCTTCAGAAAAGACATAACATCAATCAGCCATGATTTAGCCGAGGGAGGGGGCTCACAATATCATTATTAAAGTCAAACATACAGTATAAACACATCAGCTCTGGAGGGCAGACCTGGAAAGTAAAGCAGATTTTCCTCAATGGAGAGAAAGTTTTCAGGAATCAAATTCAAAAATAAAAGAAATAGACAAAGTATTGGCATCAATAAAACAATTGAAATTATAAAACAATTGAAATAAAACTTAAATAGTTCAAATATGGAGATAAGAGGTTTCTGCCTGCCAGCAAGGCTATAAAAACACTCCACAGCCATAACCCATGGAACCCCTCGATCCACAGCCTGGGGGTCTGCACTCACATCACAACTCCAACCTAAAAGTTTCTCTGATCAAAGCGAGGGGTCCTTCTCCTTCCATCAAACTAGTTGTGACACTGGTCTGCATTCCTTGAAATGCTGTCATGCTCTTCACTATCTATTCACTCATAATGTATCTGTTTTGACTCTGACCTTCATTTTTCCATTGCATTACACATTTCAAATTCTTTATTTGAGTCCACATTTATAAAATACATTACAGGGGCACAAATATTTTTTCAGTTGCTTTTGATGTCCCGCACACTCGAAACAACATGTATCCCAGTGCTTCAATCCAAACAAGTTCAGAATATAAACAACAAATGCGCATGAACTTATTCACAGTTAACATTGGTCATACACTTCAGTCTGCCATATTACCAACACCGGAGAAAAATTATGGGTACAGGAAGCACCTTCTCCTCCAAATAGATCCACTGCTATAATAGAGGATATTGAGCAATATTTTGCAAGCTGCTTTGCCTTACACTTGGACAACCCCATAATCCTCAAGCCCCTGACCACCAGCCTTTGCACATGGCCCAAGCTGCCAAATATAAAAACAATGAGCTGACAATTGTAGCCTTGATGTATAATGGCTTGTACTAATGGCTGGTATTTGACTTGCTTAGTCCTAAACTTGAATCAAAAGTACAGCCAACTTCCAATAGGAAAACCTCTCTGCTGTTCTGGTTAATCACAATGACATCCGGTGTGTTTGCAGTTATATTTGCAAATACATGGGGGTCATTGCATTGAAACATTTCTGGTTTCACACAAGAATTTTTGTAAAACACAACAGAGGAATCAAACGTAGGTGACACATCTTTGGTAATAATGTCAACAATTCTGTCATGCCTGGCTATGTACAGTCCTTTGTAAACATTACAACCGTTTAGTATATGGGACATGGACTCTATGGTCTGATACTGTCCATGGCGTGGTGTAGGCCAGGGGTCTTCAACAGGGGGTCCTCAGAGCTACTCTAGGGGGTCCGCCAAATCTTGTGATAGGATTTTTTTTTTTTTTACATTAACCACTTGAACACTTGAATTCCTTTTCTGAGGGGAACATTAGCCGAAAATAGCAGATCTACAAGCTCTCAACGCCTCGCGCTTGTAGATTGACTATTTTTTTGCCAAGAGGCTATAGGTGTAGAGGGAAAAAAGAGCAGACTAAGTTAAAAAAAAAACTTTAATCTGAAACACAATTTTAGACAATATAGAGTAGGGGGTCCCTGCTTCATCTCTCTCTCAGCTAGGGGGTCCTTAGCCTGAAAACGTTGAAGACCCCTGGTGTAGGCAGTAAGAGTCATGTTTATTGGGATACCAGGTGGACAGATTCAGTTTGGTTGGCAGCACTTGGAGGCGTGCCTTCACCGTGAAGATGAGAATATCCTCATCAATCGCTGTGTTTTGAAGAATTGAGTGGGACACAGAGTGATCAGCTGACTGCAGGTCACACACACACACACACACACACACACACACACACACACACACACACACACACACACACACACACACACACACACACACACACACACACACACACACACACACACACACACGTTGGTGACTTCTGCTATATATGTGTTTCTGGTACACATGGTACACAACACTATTGACCACTTATTTTGTATATCTGTGGCAAAACTAAAATGTTGATGAAAATTGTAATATGTAAAGTCATAAAAGGAGAAAGATGAAAAAAGTCACTAGTGCAGCTGAGTTAAAAGGCCATCTCACTTTATTTGTTTATTTAATATTCATAAACAACTAGTTTATTTTCAACAGACAGTGAACACAGTGCCCTCTGCAGACGCAGTATTCTATTGGTCACCACTTTGGGTGTAACACTGGGCTTGTCGCTGGAGAGAGAGGATTGCTGCGGTATGTATCCATCCTGTAAACAAACAAACAAACAAACAAACAAACAAACAAACAAACAGAAGCACCATCATCATAGCTCAGCACAATCCGTCTCCTGTTCCATTCTGCTGTGTTTTCAAAGTGTATGACGCCGGTCTGTGACCAGAAAGTGACAAGAAGGCCAGTGGTAGAAAAAGCCCTACTCCATTCTTCTTTTTTTTTTACTTAATTAAAACAAAGTATCAATACTGCAATGTAGAAATACTCTGTTACAAGTAAATTACCGGAATTCAACATTTACTTGAGTAAAAGTACAAAAGTATCGGCATCAAAATATACTTAAATATATAAATACTCATTATGCAGAATGTCCCATTTCACATGTTTACAAATATATAATATGTATAGCTTACATAGCTCTGATAGGACCAAAATGATGTAAAACGTCTCCTGTTCTGCTCTCAGAGTGTAATATGATGTAGTAGATGAGTAAAATAGGTAATTTAATGATGTATTTATGTTTAATTTGAGGCTAGTGCTGTTGTGCTTTGATTCAGTGTAAAGTTATTCAATGTCATATTGCCCTCTAGTGGTATAACGCAATAACTTCAGACTGTAGTAGTTTACCTGTGTGCGTTTAATGTGAACAGGAGAGGTGGGGTGGGAGCCAAAACATAGGGAAATGTGGGCTCCTGGAAGATTGGGCACCTTGGTAGGGGGGGGGGGGCACCTTGCTGGAGTGTTGTTTACGACCTGCCGTTCGCCGTTGTTTCAGCACACTATAATATAGGTTTATTTGCCAAAATAGTACGAGGTTAAAGGCAGCCCACTTTATAACAGAGTTTCAAAAGTAGAAGAGTTTATTTGCCAAATTAGTACTGTTAAAATGAGTGGTCAAATACCTCAAAATGTTAAGGTTGCTTAGGATAAAAAATCCCAGTTTTCCTGGTGCCCAGTCTTCCTGGTCTTCTCCCCACCAAAATGCCCACTCTTCCGAGTGCCCTCTCTTCATAGTGGTGCCAAGTTCTCCTGGTGGACATTTACTACAATTGCCATATTGCTGTGTTATATACCTGAAAATGCCAAATAAATATATTGTTTAAAAAAAAAAAAAGAAGTTCTCCTGGTGCCCACTCTTCCCTAGTGCCCACCTTTCCTGTATTCCTTTTAATGATGACCATTTAACCTTACGCTATGTGTCTCATAAACAGGTGGTGAGGCTCTTTGTTGAAGTCAGCCCTCATAAAGAAACAGAGTGAGATGTACAATGGTTCAAGAGCAGCTTAATCCTCTCACCTTCATGTCCATTGAGAGACTTATTATGGAACGTGGATTTTTGACGTGGAAAAGACTTTGCTGCACAGAAGTCAATCAGAAGACGGTTAAAGGTAGGATCCCTGTTTGTCTCTGTGCTGCTGTCTGTCATTGTCTGTCATTGTCTGTGCTACAGGAAGCTCATTTAATTCATCTATTGCTGCTGCTGTATTGTGGCCCAAACACTGGGTGACAATGAATCATTTTCGGTGAGTCTGTTTTTTGTCTATGGAAATGAGGGTTGATGTGAATCTATATATTGTGTGTTTTTTGTCTATGGAAATGAGGGTTGATGTGAATCTATATATTGTGTGTTGAGACAGGATGACTGGTTTATTGGTTTATCAATACAACTCATCCTGTTGTATTATAATTAATGTAGCTACTGTAACTGCTCACATGCATGGTATGACATGTCCATTAGAGAGCAGCATTTCGCACAAGACCAACACAGTCCAGCTTGGTGCCACAGATAGTATAAGATGATGTTTAAGCCAAGGTTTTTCATCAACTCAACTGTCATATAAAACTACAGCTGGTTTGTATTCTACAGCAGCTGTCTAGTGGTGACAGTACAGCCCTGTCTCACTGTTAATATTGTATCAACACATCTGTTTATGTCAGCTTTTAGACTGTTTTACTCAAAACTGTGCATACTCCTGCACACAATTTAATCTTCTGTATTAATCAGTGTTTCTGTCAAACTGAGACCTTCGTGAAGGTCAAACTGTGATCTTCAAGGTTCATTTTTTGACCGACACATTGATTAATAAAGCAGAGAAAAGTGTGTGCAAGGAGTGTGCAGTTTGTTGTGTACGTTTTTATCTAAGGAGATTTACTCCCTCCCAGCACCGCAAGTAGGCCTATGTATGAAACATTACTAAATTAATTGTAAATATCACATGTTGTTGAACTGAAAGAAAGACACCAGCCTTTCTTTGCCACAACTAGCACAAGGTCATAAAGAAATAAAACAGGGCGGCAGCTATCAATTATTTTATTAGCAATTATTGATTACTTTTTTGATTAATTGAATAATTGAGAAGAGTGTTTGGTTTTATTTTTATATATACTGTATCAATGAACCAACGTGAAAAAACATGATATTTTTTTTTATAATTGACTAATTTGATTATTAGGATTAACCTGCAGTTTTACTTTGTTGTACAACGGTGTCTCACAATAAAAGAGAAATGAGCAGATCTACAAGCTCCCAACGTGGTTCAATGCGACATGTGGTTAGCTTGTAGATCGGCTATTTCACAATTTTTGCCTCTTTCTTAGGTAATATTTCACAATTTGCCCAATGTTTGAGAATGTTTTATAGCATAGAGGGTGAATTAATAATATATTTGTGTTAGTTTGGGTCCCACAAGTCGCTTCCTTGAAATATAGTGGACTAGTCAAAAGTAGGCTAATATTTATTTGAAATGTAGCGAGTGAGAGTGAAAGTCATCAGCTAGCAAAAAGCAAAAACAAAAATGTACTAAAGTAGGCTACAGAAGTGTTTCCCAAACAGTGGGTCGGGACCCATTTTGTGGGTCGCGGACCAATTCTTTTGTTGATTATTATTTATATTTTCTATTAAGGTCATTTTTCAAATTGCCAATTCTTTATACATCAAAAACAAATTCAAACATTTTTCTAAAGAATTTCATAAATAAAACAAAAATCTGAGAAATTCCATAAAATAAAAAAAAGAAGAAAAAAAAAAGACTTTTAAGAAGAAGTGAAAATAGCAGATCTACAAGCAATCAATCAATATCAATCAATCATTTAGCAGGGGGACCCCCATTTATATTTAGAAAATATTTAACTAATGAAAAGTATTAACAAGAGCTTGTGACTAAACAATAACTACATTAGATCCATTGGATCAACAGGCTTTTTTTTTTCTTTTTTTCTCATTTCTTGATAAGTAGGCCTAACATACAAGGTTTACACCTGACAGCAATGATATTCAGCAGTAGCAGCCCCTCTCAAGGGGGGCATTTGCTGAAGGATGATGGATAGTGTTCCTTAGGCCAGGGGGTTTCAAACCTTTTGTGTCAAGGACCCCCAAAATTATATGTATTTGGCTGCGGACCCCCATCTCATATTTTGTGCCAGGGACATCCAGAAGCGAAGATTTGTGTCATAATAGTTCTTTTTTTAATAAACAATAATGCAACGGGGCACGGTGGAGCAGTCGGTAACGCTGTCGCCTCACAGCTAGAAGGTCCTAGACACGCTGTGAGCTTGTAGATCTGTTATTTTTGAATAGCCAAAGCATAAAATCTGGTTAAAGGTTAACATGATTGTGATGCTATATTAACCAACTATACTGGGGACCCCAAGAGTCTCTGCTAGAGTGTCCAGCCAGGACACACTGTGATTGGCCAGTCTTCGCTTTGAGTCAAGACAAAAATGGCAAGAAGTGGCTGGATGCCTTTTTGAGAGACCGGACGCAGGTTGGAGTCTATTAATTCCAATGTAAGAGTGAATGTGAACACAGCGTCTGAACCATTCTTTAGCCCCATGGCCACTGAACTAAATATTCACGATCGTCACAAGCCACACAATCTTCCCAAGATTTTTATACATAAATGGCTTTTTCAGAGAAACAAATTAGGAGAAAATCAACTGTGTTATCAACCTTTCTCTGTCCCAGCAACACACTCTCGCGGGATCTAGCAGGTGCTATTGTTAAACATAGGACGTTTGTGAGATTTGCTGTCAGACTCCGGCGCCCACTTTGGAGACCATTTGTACAATTTGTGTACCATTTCGCCTCTAGTGGCTCCAATTGGGATGGCGGATCTTCCTAAAAATTAACCATCTTTGCTTTAACCTGGTGCCTTCAACTGCCTTGGCCAATGCTAGGCTGAAACTCATTGTCTCCCCTAAACATAGTAATACAGTCAAGCCCCTAGCAGGGACCCCCCTGAGTCTAATACATTTATGGAAGGATGATTGCTATTGCTTAAACATGTAACTTTAGAATGTTGTGGGACATATGTAAATGCTATATACTGTACTTGTTTTAAGTCACATAGTGCTGCTTTAACTTCAGTGTTGTTTTTTGAAGTTGTGTGAATTAATTAACTCTTCCCCTTCTTTGGGCTAAAGATCAATCCAGCTGCAGTAAAAAAAGCCTTTGACAAGCAGCAGAGAAGTGTAGGGTTGCATTTAAAATGTCCATAGCTCCTCGTCTAACCAGGAAACTAACTAGACAGGACTCTCAAACAGAGCCATCACCATCATTGTATTAAATGCACTGATTCTGGCCTGGAAATTTGGTGAAAATAGCCAATCTACAAGGTCACGACATGCATGTTCATGTTATGACGCGTTGTGTGCATGTACACCGACTATTTTTGGCTGACAGACTGACATCTTTAAGTCTAAGGGACAAATGAAGTCACCTGGATCCTTTTAAGTGTTTTAATCAACAGACATAATCAGCAAAAATGCTTGCACAATTGTGATGTGATTAATCCTAGACAAAGGACATTCATTATTTATGTATTAAAAAATATGAATAATGAACAGATGAACAGAAGAGAATAAAACAAGTTGAAGTTTATTGTCATAATACTTGATAACAATGTACAACATTAGCAGTCATGGCATTCTTGTCCAACTCAACTTTACATTGTAATACAAATAAGAGCATTGAGTGATTACATCAATACAATATTTAATCAGTCAACCGTGACATTTTCTACTGTCCTTGACACTTCAAGGAAAAAGATGTCAAAATACTCCCACATGAATGAAGAGAATTAGAGCATGTTTATATCGAACATCATGTAGTTTATAAAGCAACGCATCATAATAAATGTCTTATTGACTATGCATGCTTGATTCTTATGTGAACATATGAAACAAATAGCAAAAATCATGTCGTTTGGCTGTGCGTGTGTGTGTTGTATATGTTGATATTTGTATGTCTGAGAGTGTACACATGGACAGTGGTGGAAGTACATTTACTCAAGTACTGTTCCTGTCTGCAATTCTGAAATACTTTTACTTTTCTTGAGTAATTCCATTCAATGCTTCTACTCCACTACATCTCTGGTGCAAATACTGCAGTTTTTACTCCACAGAAATGATTTGACAGATTTAGTTACTATTCAGATTTAGTACAAAAACATTACTTTTAACCAATTAAGCACCACTATATGTGTTGTGATGTGAGTTTGTAGATCCGCTATTTCACACATTTTGAAACGGGAAATGGTGAAATGGGACATTCTGCATAATGAGTACTCTAAGTATATATGTCTACATTGTGGTATTGCTACCTTTACTTAAGTGAACAAATAATAATAATAATCTGACTACTTCTTCCACCACTCCATATGCAACCAAATGAACCCTAAACCATTTGTAACTGTCAGAGGGTACAAATGGATCCAAATAATAACCTATTTGTAACTGAGGATTGTACTGTACAGCTGTTTTTCCCCCTCAACTAATTTATACTGTCGTACAACGGCACATTGTGTTGTTCAGTGTTCACTGTTCATTGTTGTATCATAACTGAGAGTGTACAAATGAAACCTAATGGACAATGATGTGTGTGAGGAGTCATACTGAAACCAGAACTCTGTAATACCCTATAGCACAATAAAAGTCTCGTCCTCCTCCTCTAACATAATATAACCCTCCTCATCCCCCTCCTCATCCCCCTCCTCATCCCCCTCCTCCTCCTCCTCCTCCTCCTCTCTCTGACACAGAGACACTGAGGAGCCAGTCTCATCGAGATAAAACCCAGCATAGAGGGGTTCAGTGAATGTGTGCTGGACGGTGTACATGGGTGTCAGTGTGCCAGAGGACACTTTGTAAAAGGACACAGTGCCAGCAGGCCAGTCCACATACACTCCTACTCTGTTGTTTCTGCCATGCACTCCTACTCTGTTGGGGGTGACAGAGGTACTGTCAGGGGAGACAGTTCCTTTACAGAAAACTAAATTCACAGTGTACTCGTTTTTTACATCATCACATTCCAGACACCAGGACTTGTAATTGCTTCCAAGCATACTGTTAGGACCCCATCCTCTGTTGATTCCTCTGTATGCCACTGCTATCTCAACTTTTCCCCTCCACTCTACCTCCCAGTAACATCGTCCAATCAGACTCTCTCTACACATCACCTGTTCAAAGAGTTTAAATCTGTCTGGGTGATCAGGATGCATCTGATCCTCTTCCACAAGTGTCACCTTCCTGTTGTTCTCAGACAGAGAGAGGAGGCTGGCTGCTGTGTTTGGATCCAGTGTGAGTTCGCACACGTCTGATGAGGGAACAAGATACAATACAACATACATCAGTTTACAAACAAATACAACTAAATAATGATGTATAAATATTATTATTATTAATAATAATGAATGAAATAATGAATGAAAGATAATTCACATACATTAACCACTTATGATAATTTTATACTTAAGGTAGGGTAAGGGATTTTCTTTGGTTAAAATAAATGTTAAATAGCTCTATATTCTGATAGTACTCGTTGCTATAGAGTGTTTGTTCAGTAACAGGAGTCTCCTTGTCTCTCCAGCTCTTTATAAAACAGAAAATGCATTTTAGTTTCATTTCCAATTTCATCCAATCAGGATAGAGAACTCAATCAGGATATAGATTAAACAACTGAAATTGATGACACGCAAAATTTGAACTGGAACACTATAAAAATGAAGCTTAAAATGGGTACTTTCTCCTGATTGGCTGAGATTTTGACACCTACCGGAAAATGTATTTTCTGTTTATTAAAGAGCTGGAGAGACGGGGAGACTCCTGTTACTGAACAAACACTCATGATTACTATCAGAATATAGTGCTTTAACCTTTTAACAAAATACTTTTTGTTTTAACCATAAAATATCACTTACCCTACCTTTTAAGCCATTCAAAAATAGCCAATCTACAAGCTCACAACGCGTTGTGAGCTTGTAGATTTGCTATTTTCATTAGATTTTTTTATCCTGAAAACATTAGAAGAACCTTCTTTAAGTTGTCATCATTCTCTAGATTTTACTGATGATTTTATGGTGTATTGTTAGGTTAGGCTCCATTTGGTTCCATTTGTACACTCAGTTATACATTTTATAACTGAGAGTGTACAAATGGAACCAAATGGACCCTAACCAATTCATAACTCTGAGAGGGTACACATTGAACTGAATGGACCCTAACCCGTTTGTAACTGTCAGAGGGTACAAATTGAACCAAATGGACCAAAAGGCAAAAAGACAGCATGGCAAACCCGGCAAGTGTGGCCTGAAGTGTCTCATGTCTTCCAGAAGCTCAGTCAATACCCACCAGTAACAGTGCATGAACAGCACTGCTGATGGGGTTGATAATGCAAGATTTTACCTGTTTGCATGGAAGCAAAGGTCCTATGATGCCATTCCACCTACAAGGGCATCTCTTGCACATCATGTGAAGCATGCCACTTATCAAGTTGCCCGTGTCTGAAGCCAGGAAACTGTATGTCAAATGCATACAGAGAGCGAAGATGATATTTGGCAAGTAGCGTGGATGACACTCAGATTTGTGAACAACTGACAAAATGCCGGTGCAAGACTGAATGTCGTGGTAGATGCAGTGCTACCGCTTTGGCCTTCAGTGCACACAGCTGAGTGCCAGCAAATGTGACGATTAGAACCATTTGTGATCCAGGGGAGGGGGGGGGGGGGGGTAAAAACTCATATGTTGATACCAAAATAATCAAAATCCAATATGCCATACCAGGGTTTTCAAGGGTTACCGCCCCTTGAGGCACCTAAGACTTTCTGTCCACAGCTCACAGCCGCAGCTTCAGCAATAGAAGCTTTGAACATTGCCCATTCATGTTCAATGTCCCCAACTTCCACAGGGATGCCAGAGAAGACTTGCCGGAGGTGTGAGTTAAAATCCTTCCGGACAGAGGCCTCCTCCAAATGTTCCCAGTTCACCCGCACTACACGCTTGGGTTTGCCAGGTCTGTCCAGAGGCTTCCCCTGCCATCTGAACCAACTCACCACCAGATGGTGATTGGTTGACAGTTCAGCCCCTCTCTTCACCCGAGAAAATAATCATATTTGAAGTCCCCACCCTGACAAGCACTTGGAATTGTAGACATTACAGTTTGACTCGGTTCCATAGATAAATATTGTGAAAATAATCGAGTTCGATTATTTTAGCTGTGTCTCTTCCTAATCAGCGCTGCGTAGGCCTACGGGTGGTTCGCTCGGGTGTTGATAATCAGAACTGAAGTGCCGAGGTCATAGAATCTGAACCAAGCCGGACCCAATTGTCGATAATAAAACAGGGACCCGAACTCGTGTGGGTCGTGGATATTATGCAAGCACAGTGACTGACTGACTGCCTGCAATGGATAAAGTGGTGAAAGTTGGTGAAAGCTGATGACACTGATTGCAGCAGGCAACTAGAGGCAAGTAATCAACCTGACAACCTCCCTTGCGCCCACATATATCATGACATAATTAACGTTAACAAAACAAAACCTACTTTAGAATATTAAGGTTGAATGAGATGTAAAGCCCAACATATATATTAATTTGTTTATACTGTGCGACGGTGTCGCGCAGGGCAAGGCTCTCGCGCAGGGTAACCGGAGGACTCACTCCAAAACACCCTCGCCCCCATTTTTCAGGCGGACCAGCGGTTCTTGTATTATTGTATTTGTTTTACTGAGGATAAGGGTAGAAATAGGTTTAGCATTAGGCATAGTTTTACCGAGGTTAAGATTAGGAATAAGGTTAGGTTGTGGCACTGTTTTGCTGAGGTTAAGTTTAGGAATAAGCCATAAGGTTAGGTTTAGTCATAGTTTACTGATGTTACGTTTAGGAATACCAGGTGAATACCGCCTGATTTTCCCAGGGCGACTGTTTTGGGGCGAGCGGGCGTTTTGGTATTCGTCGCGCAGCAGTTCACTCATGCCCACTTTATTCACTTATATTGCCCACTTATGTTGTGAAAATAATCGAACTACAAGCTCACAACGCCTCGCTGCGAGGCGCTGTGAGCTTGTAGATTGGCTATTTGTGAGCTTGTAGATGGGCTATTTTAAATTTACCTCTTTCTTACGTAATATTTGACAATTTGACCAATTTGGTATTAAAAAGGTCTTAAAAGTCATTAAATGCTAACTTAAGAAATGTGCAGATACCCTGTATACACTTATATTGTATGTTGGTTTGTTTACTGTTGAGTGAGAAAACTATTTTGCACCGTAATCTGGGGACCCACTGAAGTAATTTGATGACCCGCCTGGGCGTCCTGACCCCCAGTTTGGGAACCACTGCTATAGAGTATAGCAGTGGCAGTAAAAAGTTGTAATTTTGTCCTTTTTCTTTCTAGTTTTCAAATATTTTTTGACAGAGAATCGAATCAGGAGCTTGGATGTCTTGGTTCCAAGCTTAAAATAATTAATATAAATATTTTCAGAAATCTCTTTGGGCTGAATGAATGGGCTTTCTATCTGGAAGTTGAGCAGGTACACAAAACTGCTCTGCTCTATACTTCAGCTGTCAGATCTACAAGCTCACAACACACATTGTAGATCTGCTGTTTTCTAAAGTTTCTTATATATCTTGAAAACTTGCGAAATGGGACATTCGGCATAATCTGTATTCTAGTACCAAACCCTTTGTATTGAAATCCTTTGTTTGGAAAATAAAGTTTGATTGTCTGGAAGATATATATATATTTTTTGCTTTTGTACTGCAGTCTTCAGGACCCTCTTGACAACAAGATGCTACATCTCAAGGGGTTATTCCTAATAAAGAATTCCAATATGTAAATGTGAATATTTTAACAATGTAGGCTATTAATGAGTCATATCATTGCGATGCAATTCCCAAATTCCAATAATACAGCGTATAGTATTAAGTATAAATCAGGCATTACTTTTCCTGCAAGTCCTGTTTTAACTTTACATGGTCAGATTGATATTTATATATAGCGTTATATAGCGATCCTAATGTAGCCTAACAGCGCATCGCATGTTCGAGTCCTGTTCCTGACGAACTTTGCTGTATGTCACTGCCCATCTCTCTCTCCTCGTTTCCTGTCTGTCTCCACTTAATCTATCAATAAAGCCAAAAAGTCCAAAAATATCTTAAGAAAAAATAAATATAAAAGCATAATTTGCATACATTTGCATACATCTCGATAATATCATAAATCGTGATTATTTTGGCCACATGATATGACATTTCTATATCGTCCCATGCCTATTACAGTTCCCCCAGTATATGTAAGCGCACATTCAACTAATAACAATTAGTGCAGATTGAGCGCATTCCATTTTATCTCAGTGCTCAGTTACTCATTAATTCACTATGAAATTGATTAACTAACTGCTTATCAATTTTAACAGGACAAGCAGGAATTCATCATACAAAACAGCCTCTTAGGACCACCATAACCATAGACACCGACTCTCTTCAGTACTCATATCCGCCCATGCTCATCTTGGACAGGGCGAGCCATTATACGCTGCCTGAATATCAGTCCGGACTGGACCACAGCGCTTTCCAGTGATATGATTCATCTCGGAGACACATGCTGTTAGTGTCCTCCTGTCCTTGGTCGGGGATGAACGGGGCGAGGAAATTAAAATACTGCAGATATAATGTATCCACTATCTCAAAGTATTTATTTAGTGAGCTGCATGAGTTGATCCGTGGCATCACCATCGGTGCTGTAGTTCCACCGTTCCATTAATCATGTATGCTGAATGCTCATGGTTCATTACATTTAGTCCTTAGATATTGACATTAAGGTATTGAAGGACAGGGGATTTTTCAGTAATCAATGCTATCAAATCAGTTCAATGAATGAATGACATCTGATTGGAGAACAATGCAAAACCAGTTAACACACATATACAACTTAATAATAATGTATGAATAAATATTACCCTATATCCTATCCTACATCCTACTATATCCTACTATTCCTACTATCCTATTATTAATTAATGAAAAATCTGACTATGTGATAACTGGATGTGTGCTGTTTTGATTTCATGAATACAACAGAATACACACTTACTTAGTGGGCACTTCTTTAATCCTCGTTTCAGCCAACAGACTCCACCATGGTCAACGCTGGGGGTGAGGGAGAGACAAAGTCAGGCCTGTATTTTTTCTTCAAAGATAGAAGCAATAAATAATAATGATTCACATGATAAACCATTAAACAATACTATTTCATTACATCATGGTGTTAGCATACTATAAACCTACTAGAGCACTGAGTGACATCAAGTGTCTCCATACCTGAGAGCTTCCAAGCTGCAGTGTGGATCCTTCTGTCTAGCAGACAGTAGCGCCGCACCGGAGTCTCCTGGATGATTTTTGCTCAGGTCCAACACTTTCAAATGCGAGGGGTTGGAGATCAGAGCTGAGGCCAGAGAAGAACAGCCTTTCTCTGTGACCAGACAGCCTGACAACCTGCACGCACGCACGCACGCGCACGCACACACGCACGCGCACACACACACACACACACACACACGCACACACACACACACACACACACACACACACACACACACACACACACACACACACACACACACACACACACACACACACACACAGTTACCTACTGTGTGACTGTACACACAAACATAATTATGCACACATACCTAGCTACTCATTGCCTATACACTTATACAGTACAGTGCACACAAACTGTACATGTATGCATATAATATTTAAAGTAAGACCCATTCACACAGCACCTTTAAAGTTATACTAGGTAACTTTTTCAAAAAAACTAAAGTTAAATTGTATGTCTTTTGTGAGTGGCAAATGTTTCACAACACCCACTCCATGAATTTCACCTCGAAAGCCTTTTATAAACATATTTTCTATTGAAAGTGTGGTGGGGCGCCCTTCCCGCGAAAATGATGTCATCTGGCCGGAAACGGAAACTAAAATGCACATGTTTCCTGTCTGTCCAGAAACTACCGCGCTATTAGCAAAAAGGAATCTCACGCTGTTTTTAAGACATTATAGGATTTGAAGATGGAAAAACAACGGCAAAAAAAAGCACAGCTCACGGTAACTAAAGCTCCACTGGAGAAACGATCCGCAGATAGTATAAAACAATTAAAAGAGCGCTTTTTGAAACGCTTCCGGTGGAAAAGAATGGAATTCTGGGTAATGCAGGACTCAGCTATAGACCTGCAATTACGGTAGTGACCAGTAGAGGCTGCTAAAAATTGTTTTTTTGGAGTAGCCTTGTACTACTTTAAGTACCTCAAAGTGTGTTATTATTTATATAATCCTGAGTACATGAACACGGCCTCCTTCACACTGACATGTTCCCTATGATGGCTGTGTTGTGTGTGCAGTATATTGTGTCTATTTTAGTGTATTTTGTGTATTGCTAGGTATCCGCTTCATCTGTGGGGTGCCAGCGTTTTTTTTACTGTGTTTTCACGATCTTCGGAGAGCCGCAGAAGCCGCGACGGGCACGCGGATGTAAACAAAAGGTGTCCGTTGGGTCTATCCACTGGAATAAAAACTTATTTACCTCGGGCTATTTTGCTGCTATCGCAAGTTGAAAATGGCTCGTTTTCACAACAAAAAAAAGAGAATCCGAGCTATAAGTGTTTTTCGACAAATCCTAATATTGGAATGGACGGAAGTGACATTTTTTGGGATGACGTCACATCCGTCCATTCCTTGTATCAGCGTCGAGGGATCATTCCTAAGTTGCGTTAGAGCGCCCTCTTGTGGAATTTTAAACAAAAAAAAACGTTTTGGAATGGACGTAGATCTACATCAATGGCGGTCAACGGTTGGATCTCTACGTCCTTGTGTTAATTGTAGTGCATTGTGGGTATTGTAGTGTGTTGTGTGTACGTATTGTATTAGAGGTGTGCATCTAGTTTGTCATGGGCCTCACGATTCGATTTGATTACATTTAATCTGTTAATGATTTGATTGGATTGAATTACAACTTTAGAATTGTTACTATGTTGCTTAGACAGATACAAGCAGCAACATGTTGTTGGGACTTGTACCGCAGATTGTTTTACATATAATAAAACATAATTATTTTTTATTAAGCAATCACATAAAATAGACAATAATAAAAAATAAAATATAGGCCTACAGATATACAGTTTTAGGACTATACCCTAATACATAGGGACTTGGCTTAGACAGGCATATGACATCACAGCTGAGAAGGGCACATCAAATCGATTATTTTCCACACTACTATATTGTAGTGTGTTGTGTATTGTGCAGATTGTGTCTATGCCCTGCAGTCTAATGCTCCAACATTCAATCTCAGCACACACATCTGTGTGCTGAGATATATATTGAATCTAACCAGTTATTATCAGTGCGCCTACTTACTGACCTGAGAGTTTCCAGTATACAGTGCTTACTCGCCAGTCCAACAGAGAGCAAGTCCACTCCTTTATCCTGTAGATCATTGTTGCTGAGGTCAATTTCTCTCAAACTGAAGCTGGAGCTGAGAACTGATGATAACTCCTTACAACATCTCTCTGAAAGGTTACAGCCACTTAGCCTGAAGAAAATAAATGAATGATTATTGTATTTTTTTTCTATTAATATAAAATAACATAATATTGAATCTAACCAGTTAGTATCAGTGCACCTACTGGGCAGTGTTGGAGGCTTTGACTACTGGCAACAGCCTCAGAAGACACTCCTCTGAAGCAGAGTATTTCTTCAGATCAAACACGTCTAGTTCCTTTTCTGATGACAGCAAGATGAAGACCAGAGCTGACCACTGAGCAGGAGAGAGTTTGTCTGCGGAGAGACTTCCTGAACTCAGGGACTGTTGGATGTCCTCCACTAGAGAATGGTCATTCAGCTCATTCAGGCAGTGGAAAAGATTGATGCTTCTCTCTTGAGAGGGATTCTCCCTGATCTTCTCCTTGATGTACTCAATTGTCTTCTTATTTGCTTTAGACCTATTTCCTGTCTTTACATCGAGCAGTCGTCGTAAGAGAGTCTGATTGGTCTCCAATGAGAGGCCAAGCAGAAAACGGAGGAACAAGTCCAGGTGTCCTTTGGGACTCTCTAAGGCCTTGTCAACAGCACTCTGGTAGAAGTGATCTTCCTTGTCTTTAAATAGCTTTGTCAACTTGGAGGTTGTTCTTGTTTCTGACAGTACATTATCACCTTTGTTGATGAATGACACAAAGGCATAAAGAGCAGCCAGAAACTCCTGAACACTCAGATGGACAAAGCAGAATGCCCGGTCCTCGTACAACCCATACTCCACTTTCAAGAACTGTGTGAACACTCCTGAGCACACAGCGGCATCTCTGATATCAATGCCATACTTTTCCAGGTCTTCTTCACTGAAGATCAGGTTGCCATTCTCCAGCTGGTCAAAAGCCAGTTTTCCTAGAGACAGTATGACATCACTATCCTTTGGATTCCTATCAGAATGGATCCTATCACTGTCAGTATACTTTTTATCATTCTGTTCGAACAGATCCACCATGTAGTGGATGAACATCTCAGCCAGTGTCTTTGGTGTTGCTCCTTTCGCATCCTGTTCTCCTTTTCTTAACGCATTCTCCAGAACTGCAGCAATGATAGAACAGAAGACTGGGATGTGACAGAAGTTGTGGAGGCTTTGTGATTTCTTGATTTGTGAGAAGATTGTTTTGGCGACATCCTTATCACTGAATCTCTTCATGAAATACTCTTCCTTCTGAGCATCATTGAAGCCTCTGACTTCTGTCATCCTGTCAACATATTCAGTAGGTATCTGATCGGCTGCTGCAGGTCGAGTGGTTACCCAGATATGAGCAGAGGGTAGCAGGTGTCCCATGATTAGGTTTGTCAGCAGGACGTCCATTGAGGCTGGCTTTTTAACATCGGTCAATATCTCATTGTCCTCGAAGTTTAAAGGAAGCCTACATTCATCTAATCCATCAAGGATGAACATAACTCCGGACCCGTCAGAGCTGCAGAGTTCTCCTTCCTTGGTTTCACCAAAGTAATGATGAAGAAGCTCCATCAAGCTGAAAACCTTGTCCTTCTTCCTATTCAGCTGTCGGAATGTGAATGGAAACATGGAGCGGATATTGTGGCTGGCTTTGTCTTCTGTCCAGTCCAGAGCGCACTTATTTGTTAAGACTGTTTTACCAATGCCAGCCACTCCCTTCGTCATCACTGTTCTTATTGGGTCATCTTCTCCAGGTAATGTTTTAAACATGTCCTCAAAGCTGATTATCTTTTCTGGTATTGCTGGTTGCATGGATGCTGGTTCAATCTGTCTGACTTCATGTTCTTTATTGACCTCGCCACTCCCACCCTCTGTGATGTAGATCTTTGTGAAAATGTCTTTGAGAAGTGTTTTTTTCCCTTTTCTTTTCAACAAAACCTCAAACTTCTTTCTCAGATTAAACTTGAATCGTTGTTGATACACAGCAGCAAGAGTTTCTAAAAGACCAAAGAAAATCACCAAGGGCTTGTTAAGGTAATTATCAAACACAAATGAGAAGTGTTGGTGATTCCCAAGATAACCACTTAAACTCTATACTTAGCTGACCATTATTTATATGAGCCTTGTATTTAGTTGAACAGATTCCCAAGGGCTAAACTAAATATCTTGGCTTAAAATAGATACAATCTCAGAATTTTATCAAATGTATCCTTGTGTTGCCATCACTTTGTGATGATGAAGCTATGAATAAAGACTTTCTTACTGCTCTCTAGGGTGTTGGCAGTTATGAGAAAACATCTCTGCTGATAATCTTACCGTTGGCTTTACATTTTAGATCAGCAGGTGGGATCTCAGCAGGCTTGTTAGCTAAGTCTTCAGCTGGAAGTTCAGATCCTGCATAAGGAGAAGAGGATAATGAAGTAGGCTCTGTGTGTGGACATGATATTCATGAAATTGGACTCTTGTCATTATGACATTCATATCACAAAATACCACTTTAGCCCTGTATACAATATCCAGCCCTTGGAGCTGACACTAAAATAAAGAAGTAATTTAGTGAAAAATCTGATCTTACCCATGCTCTCCAACAGGTGGCGTTCGTGTTGCTTAAGGGCATCGTAAAATGCTGCTTTGATGTTTACCCCCCCTTTATCTGGCATCAATGTATACAGTAGCCTCATTTGGTCCATGCTTGTCTCCTGGGCTTGAATCTTTGCACGGATCTCACGATGGACCATTGTCCCTAGGCTATCTACTATAGCCATGACTGTGTTAGTATTTTGAATCAACTTAGCCCTGTTCTGCATCACAAAATGTGCTGTTTGCAAGAAGAAGAAGAAGATAAAATAGTAGTTGAGAAATGCATCACATAGAAGTACGTCATTATATAATGGGACTCTTTTCATTGTAGGGAGAATAACTTTCATAGCTTAGCAGTTGGCTATAAATACCAAATTAGCCTTGTATCAAATATTATGTACCTTTCTCGGTGGAGATGTTGACATAACCACCAATGTGACCAGAGATGGTAGGATTGTTAGCCGAGTCTTCTGACAGAAGTTCAGATCCTGCATAAAGAGAGGAGTATAATGAAATGGGCTTTGTGAGGGAGCATGACATTAATGCAGTAGGACTATTGTCATCTAGGGAGAATGAAATTCATATCTTACCAGTAAATACCACATTTGTATGGTAAACAATACATTATGTACCTCTGTCTCTGTCTGATGTAGAGCTGTGAGAGATAGTAGTTGACATCCCTATGCCTCCACTTTGGGCTTTGACTTGGACTGGAGGAACTGCAGGTACCACTGAAGGACCTGCATATAATACAACCATCAGTGTTAATAAAACTGTGTGTAAAAATTATCCCATTCAATGCTACAAATTCTCAGAGAAATAAAGTAAATGCAATAATTACAGTTCAATCCGATGCATACCAGTTCAATCAGGTAATCTATGTAGCTATACAGCATTTTTAGATAAATCATTTAACTGTTCCTGGAAATCTTTCTGATAATTATGTTGCAATAATGTCACTAGAAATGAATATTATTTAAACATAATATAGCCTAATTCATCTTTTTCTTTATTTTTTTCTTTAAGACTAGAAATGAAAATTATTTAAACATAATATAGCCTCATTCATCCATTTCCATCTATCTATCTATCTATCTATCTATCTATCTATCTATCTATCTATCTATCTATCTATCTATCTATCTATCTATCTATCTATCTATTTTCAAATGTCATTGTTACCTGGACAGTCCTCATGTGACTTTTCAGAAAGTTGAAGTTGCTCCATTGTTCAGGATCTCCACTGAGGACAACACAGCTCCCTCCTGATCACATGTCTTCACCCTGTCATCAATAGATTCACATTTACATTGACTTCATTGATCCATTAGTCATAATATTATAGGCAAACAAATAAATACATCTTACAGGACGAAAAGACCCTGGTTATCAAAACATAGGCTACAAACAGTCACTCACTTTCTCCATTGGGATGGCTTTTATCATCAGAGATCAGGTGGTGTAGTTTTACAATACGTCCCCTAGATGGTCCACATTGACTACATTGAAAAAGAAAGATACAGATGGTGAAAGAGTTATTTTTAAGTAGAGTTGAAATATGGATTGAGTTGAAGGAGGTCATGTGACATGGTGCCTCTTTGGTCCTGAAGCACTCCATATTTATATTTCAAGATTGATCAAACCTTCATCAAATGGTAGAGTGAGACCCTCTTCCCTTCATATTTATATTTCATGATTGTTCTAACCATCATCAAATGGTTGAGTGAGACCCTCTTCAATTCATATTTATGTCATGATTGTTCAAACCTTCATCAAATGGTATAGTGAGACTCTCTTCACTTCATATTTATATTTCATCATTGTTCAAACCATCATCAAATGGTAGAGTGAGAACCTCTTCACTTCATATTTCAGGATTGTTCAAACAGTCATCAAACTGTTTATTGAGACCCTCATCGAGTGGTTGTTTGCGAACGCGGAAGGAGGCCCCGCCCAAGTGGAGCCTACTATGAAACTCGGCTCGGCTTGTGGCTCTGTGTGTGTGCAGTATGTGTGCAGCCGCGCCCCCATGTGACTCACGCTCTCATTGGCTCGCGCCCCCATGTGACTCGAAACTCCGTGGCTGAAATATAGCAGCTGCACTACCTGTGTGCAGCCGCCAGAGTGCGCCAGAGTGCACTACTACAGTGTGGCTGAAATTTAGCAGCTACAGTCAAGCTGCGTTCGCTTCCAGCGTTCGCGCGTCTTACTTGTACTAAAGGGGCTGACTCCACTACATTATAGGAAGTAGGAAGTAGTACATTACTAATTAACCACATAAGCCCTATATCAAATATAGTGAACATAGCAGATCTACAAGCTCACAACAACTCACAATGTGAGCTTGTAGATCTGCTATTTTCACTATTATTGATAGTTGCTTAACATCTCTGCATCTCTGCATCTTTGCATTGTTTTGGTCTAAATTCCACCAGGAGTGTTGCGTTGTGTCACCGACCCGTCATCGAAGTCATCAACTTGATGTTCCACCTGCTCCACAGGTAGAGTGCTCATTATAAGATGGCAACATTATAAGATGGCAATAAGATGGCAGCATTTTTGTCAATTCACTTTGTGTCTCAGAGGAGGGCTGTGGACAGTTCCGAAACCCACCTACCAGTGATAAGGTTAGGTCATTTCAAACAAGATTTCAAAATGTTTTTTTTTCCTTCTTTTTTTTTTTTAGAGCAATGAGAACACATGACTTCTATTTTAGCATGCTAACTTAACAGGAATAGAAAGCCTTCAGTTTCTATTAGCTTGGATTCCCCATCGATGATATCACTGGTAGGGCAGGTTTCTGAACTGTCCGCAGCCCTCCTCTGAGACACAGAGTGTGTAGACAAAAATGGTGCCATAATGAACATTAGCGAGGACCAATAATATGAAGATAGGTTGAAAATGGCTGAAGTCGTCCTTTAAGTACAATTTTGAGGTACGTTTACTTGAGTTTTTCCATTTTTGATATTTTATTGCCTACTTCCACTCCACAAGCCTACATCTCAGAGGCAAATATTGGACGTTTTACTCCACTACAATTATTTGATGCATCTTTACTAGTTTCTTTGCAGATTTGATTATTAATAGGCCCAGGACCGCCGATAAAGGGGACAGTCCTCCCCCCGGGGCCCAAAAAAAAACGTTGCAAACTTCTTCATTTACATTTGTGTGGTGGAGGAACTGGGCGCTGCGTCGCCGAACGACGTTTAAAGGGGTGCAAGTGGGCCCTTTGAGGACCACTGCTCCAGCGTACAAAACCAGGCTTTGTACTGTGAAGCAGTGGTCCTCAAAGGGCCCACTTTGAGAGTTCCCTTCAAGGAGGGGGGCCTTGTAGGCCGTAAGTTAACAGGACCCCCACCCTGTCCCTAGGGTCCTCTGACCACCAGGAGTTATAAGCATATTTCTTTGAATAGTGCCACCTAACAATTAATAGCCCAGTTCAAGTTCCTTCCTGAAGCTAGGGACTAGAATAGTGATTATGTTGATATAATTGATTACTTGTTTAAGGCAGCATTGCGATTATTATGTTTTACCTCAAATGTATTATGAATGTTGCTTGTGACACATGTAGCCTACAGTATGTTTTTGTCAAATCAGATTATTAGGACTGATTGTGGCGGCCGTCATTGTGTTTTACACCCAAAAATGCAATTATACACATACTACACATAAGGAACAAGTGAAGTAACTTCTCACTATAAACCACATTGTTTAATAACAAATATAATATAAATACTGCATGAAAATACATTCCACTAAAATCATAGTCATATTCTTGTTATCTGGACTTTACCAACCAAGTGTAACCTAGTTAACAGCTTGTTATCTATAAGCCAGAGAGGGTCGCTTGTAAAAAAAGCTTTGGCTCTGATGCTATCATAGATGTAGACCTATTTGACAGTGCAGAAACATAATTGCCTTCCTTGATGCATTGACGAGCGTCAACGAGCATCAGCTGGACACAGACATTACATACACAGTACAGATCCCCTCTGCAGTGCTCAACAGAAAGTGACCGGAGTCTGTCTTATTTCTCTCTAAAAGCCCTTGAATATGATTAAGGATTACTGTGATTATGGTAAACTCACATTTCATATCATACACACAATACCTGTAACTTTCACTAGCCCCAAAACAATTATAATTTTTGCAAAAAGGCCCGCCTAAAAAAGCTTTTAGGGGGGCCTAAAAAAGATTATTGGCCCAGGGACCCGTGCGGGGGTTAATCAGTCCCTGTTTAAACCTATGCATTAATAAGAATACATTGGTCCTTCCTTCCTTTTCTAGATCCTGGACAAACATGTCTGTATGACATGTAAAAGTCCAAAATGAATCTATTCTTGAGTTTCATAAATCCTGATTTCATCGTTGCACGATGGGGCGACGACGCCCAACGAAAATAACTGATCTTTAATCTCATGTTGTGAATTTAGGTCACAAGCACTTATATGCGTTGGCTATTTGAAAATAGCCGATCTACAAGCTCACAACGCGATGTCATGTAAACTAGTCCATACGTTTATGTTGCGGTGTTGCCATATTTTGTGAGAGAAATAAGCAACTATTAGCTAGGCCACATGAGCACTTTAAACCTATGCATCGGCTATTTGAAAATAGCCAATCTACAAGCTCACAACACGTCGCGATGCGTTGTGAGCTAGTAGATCTGCTATTTTCAAAAACTCTTGCAATAACATAAATGTGGAACATTGTTTTGTAATTATTATTTAAACCAGTGGTTTTCAAATATTTTCATGATAATGTTTTGTGCCAGCCAGGGAACAAAATTTCGTGGCGTTAGAATGTTTAAAAAAATACTCAAAATATGCCACATTTTATTGCAAGAGTTTTCCAAAATAGCCGATCTACAAGCTCACAACATTTGACGGGTTATGAGCTTGTAGATCGGCTTTTTTGAAATAGCCAAAGCATATAGGTTTAAAGTGCTCGTGACCTAAATTCACAACATGAGATTGAAGATCAGTTATTTTCGTTGGGCGTCGCCCCATTGTGTAACAATGAAATCAGGGTTTATGAAACTCAGGAATACATACATTTTGGACTTTTACATCAAAGTATGTCATACAGACATGTTTGTCCAGGATCTAGAAAAGGAAGGACCAATGTATTATTATTGTTAATGCATAGGTTTAAACAGGGAAGGATTAACCCCTGCACGGGCCCCTGGGCCAATCTTTTTTTTTGGCCACTAGGGGGGGGGGGGGGGGGGGGGGGCTATTGAAAGTTACAGGTATGGTGTGTATGATATGAAAAGTGAGCTTACCATAATCACAGTAATCCTTAATCATATTCCATCATATTCAAGGGCTTTTGGAGAGAAATGAGACAGACTCCAGTCACTTTCAGTTGAGCACTGCAGAGGGTAGCTGTGTATGTCTGTGTCCGGCTGATGCTCGTTGACGCTCGTTAATGCATCAAGGAAGGCAATTATGTTTCTGCACTGTCAAATAGGTCTACATCTATGATAGCATCAGAGCCAAAGCTTTTACAAGCGACCCTCTCTGGCTTATAGATATTTTGTTCAAGCTGTTGTTAATAACTAGGCTACACTTGGTTGGTAAAGTCCAGATGACAAGAATATGACTATGATTTTAGTGGAATTTATATTTATGCAATATTTATATTATATCTGTTATTGGTGTCTATTTGTCCTCTGAAACAATGTGGTAGTTTCTTCCAGGGGTGAAATGCTCCTTTAAGCTTGTGTGTATAATTGCATTTTTGTGTGTAAAACACAATTTGGAAAACGGCCACCACAATCAGTCCCAATAATCTGATTAGACAAAAACATAGGCTGCATGTGTCACGAGCAATATTCATAATACATTTGAGGTAAAAACATATGAATTGCAATGCTGCCTTAAACAAGTAATACATTATATCAACATAATCATTATTCTAGTCCCTAGCTTCAGGAAGGAACTTGAACTGGGCTATTAATTGTTAGGTGGCTCTATTCAAGGAAATATGCCTTTAACTCCTGGTGGTCAGAGGACCCTATAGGACGGGACGGAGTGGGGGTCCTGTTAACTTAGCCCCCCACTCAAAGGGAACTCTCAAAGTGGACCCTTTAAGGACCACTGCTTCACAGTACAAAGCCTGGCTTTGTACGGTGGAGCAATGCTCCTCAAAGGGCCCACTTTGAGGGTGGACCCCCAGCCTGGGAGGGCCGTGGGCCTCAAAGTTCGAGGCCCTGACAAGGGCTCCTGGCCGCAGGAGCCTGGGTTTGAGGCTCAGACCCAGCGAGAACCACTGCTGTGAATACAGAGAGGGGCCCACATACATTTTATATTTGATTAACCTATACATTTCATTTTAGGCCTTGTGGCCTAGTTCCCCCCAAGGGCCCCTGAGAGGGTAGTTTGAGGACCCCCAGCCTAGCAATTTTAGTAAATTGTGAATAACCATGCGGTCCAGTTCCCCCAAAGGGCCCTATAGAGCCAAGGGCCCCCTTAGCCACACACGCACGCACGCACGCAGCACGCACGCACGCACGCACGGGTGCTCTGCGGTCGTTCGGCGGCGCAGCACGCAGTTCCACCACCACACAAATGCAAATCAATTATTAAGAATTTTGCAAAAAAAAATTTGGGCCCCCACCTCCCGGGAGGGCAGAGAAATGTCCCCCTTATCCCCCCCTGTCGGTGGCCCTGAACACAACGCTACATGTGACACAATGCCACATGTTCTACAAAGTCTTCTGAATCTGGAAAGCATCTGTGTCTAAACAGTTTTCTGAAAAACATATTATGTAACATATTACGCTGACACAACGCAACACAACGCTGCATACTGTACACTGTGGCCCCAGTCGAGCCCAGCTACAAGAACAAAACCATGACGGTATGTGAATTATTATAACTAATGATGGAAGATGTATCAGTCATCACACTTACAATCACCAGAGGTGGAAGAAGTACTAATTTTCCTTAAGTAAAAGCCCTATTTTATACATAGGCTATTTGAAAATAGCCGATCTACAAGCTCACAACGCGTCGCACCGCAGCGCGTTGTGAGCTTGTGGATCTGCTATTTTCAAACATTTTAGTACTTTTACTTGTGGTACTTTAAGTATATTTTGATGGCAATACTTTTGTACTTTTACTCAAGTAACATTTTGAACACAGGCCTTTTACTTGTAACAGAGTATTTTTATATTATGGTATTGCTACTTTTACTTAAGTAAAATATACTTCATCCACCACTGTTCATCAATCAGCTCTCAGGCGTCTACAGCTTGTGCAAAATGCCGCCGCTCGCCTCCTCACTGGCAAGAAAAAGCGTGACCACATCCCCCCAGTCCTCGACTCAGTTCACTGGCTCCCCGTCTGTTTTAGAATCCCCACACGTACACATGTAAAGCGACTTTGAGTACTTAAAAAAGCGATATAAAAATTCCAGGTATTATTATCATTAACCGTTTGTTTTTAAAGCCCTATATTATGAATAAAGTTTGAGTTGAGTTGAGTTGAGATACAACCTAAAATACTGCATCTCGTTATGGAAAAATTCCATACCAACCACTTTGTTATTATTATTGTTTTCGTCATTGCATATTGTAGGTATTCCTCAGTACCTTCTATACTTTTAGTAACTTAGTAACTCCGGGCTGAAAAAGAAGTGTGTGTGTGTGTGTGTGTGTGTGTGTGTGTGTGTGTGTGTGTGTGTGTGTGTGTGTGTGTGTGTGTGTGTGTGTGTGTGTGTGTGTGTCAGTCAGGGTGTAGCATGTCGAAACATACTGGACAACAAGATAGAACCTGTTCTCCTCCCAGATGTTCAGTCCGCCCCCCCCACACACACACACACCACAAACACAGGGGTGGTTTACCCAGAAGGGCCCCATGATATATTTTTTTTCAAGAAACGCGCCTCTGCTCACAAAAGTCTAAATATTTAGTCTTGCTATCCTTTTTTTCAGGTTTATTTCTAATATGTTAATAAAAACATAATTATTTTCTTTTACACTTTCGAAATCACAAAGAAAAGCAAAGTCATCTAAACATCCGAAATGGTGAACTATTGCCTTCAGCTGTTCCAAACATGCAACTTTCCATGATCCATTTTAATTACAACAGACCACCAGTAGAGCGCACGCTCTCGTTTATTTTAATAGATAATAGAAGCCTTATTAATTATAATTCTTGTGTTCATTTTTGTAAATTTTTAAGCAAGGTTACAGCAATACTCTGAAAGGCATACGGAATGTGAAGTTTTGTTTAGCAGTACAAGCTGTACTACTGTAAGTTGATAGAAGCATTACTAAATGCTAAATAAAAACAAAGTTACAACGAATAATAATTGTTAATATCCCTTATTTATCACATATGTGACTATTATGGGCTTTTTGATTAATAGGGTACTACTGGCCAGAGTGCCGATAAACAATGTGGCCCCCCAGAGTGAGTGTGGAAATTTAGTGGCCCTCACCATCTACAAAGTTGCCCAGGTCTGCTGTAGAACAAGATTGCTGATGGCGCATGCATATATGCATATTATGTCTCAGGCTAGCTTGTGTCATTATCGACTGCAGTGGTTTTCAAACCTTTTTGGCTCAGGGCGCCCCTGTAAATAACTTTATCATCCAGGTCACACCTTTTTTAGAACGATATGTCATTATGGTACGTACTGTAAATGTGTGGATCTTTAGCCCTGAGATTCAGTATATCACAAGATTTTTTTAGAGAATATCTGTTTCCCTTAGGACAGATTGAAAATAACACTTTTACTTGGCGTTTAACCACTTGAACCCCAGCATCCCCTATTGTTGGGGGAACATTCAGAAATAGCCCATCTTCAAACTCAAGACATGTCACAACGTGTTGTGTTGTGGGCTTGTAGATCTGCTATTTTTGGTGTAGAGACTTGTACTGTAGACTGAAAAAGAACGCACCAAGCACAGTCCAACTCAGGTCGTATAGTATAGAGGGTCTACGACTATGTGGTTAGACTGAAGTGATATTGATCAATTACAAATATTATCAAAGTATTCTGCGGCACCCCTGGACTTGCGTCACGGCACCCTAGGGTGAGACGGCACCCCCTGTCCCCTTTGCACTGTACAAGGTGAGAAGGTCCTTAATGTCAGTGTGTGTTTCGTTTGATTCCATAAGCCATAACTATTGGCTGTTTTTACAACTGTTTCCATTAGGCCTATCATAATGTTATGACTTTGGCTGATACTAGGGCAATCCATGCCTTTATCTCTCCAAGGCTCGATTACTGCAGCACTCTGTACAGTATGTAGGCATTGATCAGCAGTGGTGTAAAGCAACTAAGTGTGTTTCCAATTTTCAATACTTTTACTTCTACTCCACTACATCTCAGACGCAAATATTGTACTTTCACTCCACTACAATTATTTGAAAACTTTAGTTACTAGTTACTTTGCAGATATAAATTAGTATATTATAAAACATAACCACTTCAGCCCTATTTTATACATAGGCTATTTGAAAATAGCCGATCTACAAGCTCACAACGCGTCGCACCGCAGCGCGTTGTGAGCTTGTGGATCTGCTATTTTCAAACATTTTAGTACTTTTACTTGTGGTACTTTAAGTATATTTTGATGGCAATACTTTTGTACTTTTACTCAAGTAACATTTTGAACACAGGCCTTTTACTTGTAACAGAGTATTTTTATATTATGGTATTGCTACTTTTACTTAAGTAAAATATACTTCATCCACCACTGTTCATCAATCAGCTCTCAGGCGTCTACAGCTTGTGCAAAATGCCGCCGCTCGCCTCCTCACTGGCAAGAAAAAGCGTGACCACATCCCCCCAGTCCTCGACTCAGTTCACTGGCTCCCCGTCTGTTTTAGAATCCCCACACGTACACATGTAAAGCGACTTTGAGTACTTAAAAAAGCGATATAAAAATTCCAGGTATTATTATCATTAACCGTTTGTTTTTAAAGCCCTATATTATGAATAAAGTTTGAGTTGAGTTGAGTTGAGATACAACCTAAAATACTGCATCTCGTTATGGAAAAATTCCATACCAACCACTTTGTTATTATTATTGTTTTCGTCATTGCATATTGTAGGTATTCCTCAGTACCTTCTATACTTTTAGTAACTTAGTAACTCCGGGCTGAAAAAGAAGTGTGTGTGTGTGTGTGTGTGTGTGTGTGTGTGTGTGTGTGTGTGTGTGTGTGTGTGTGTGTGTGTGTGTGTGTGTGTGTGTGTCAGTCAGGGTGTAGCATGTCGAAACATACTGGACAACAAGATAGAACCTGTTCTCCTCCCAGATGTTCAGTCCGCCCCCCCCACACACACACACACCACAAACACAGGGGTGGTTTACCCAGAAGGGCCCCATGATATATTTTTTTTCAAGAAACGCGCCTCTGCTCACAAAAGTCTAAATATTTAGTCTTGCTATCCTTTTTTTCAGGTTTATTTCTAATATGTTAATAAAAACATAATTATTTTCTTTTACACTTTCGAAATCACAAAGAAAAGCAAAGTCATCTAAACATCCGAAATGGTGAACTATTGCCTTCAGCTGTTCCAAACATGCAACTTTCCATGATCCATTTTAATTACAACAGACCACCAGTAGAGCGCACGCTCTCGTTTATTTTAATAGATAATAGAAGCCTTATTAATTATAATTCTTGTGTTCATTTTTGTAAATTTTTAAGCAAGGTTACAGCAATACTCTGAAAGGCATACGGAATGTGAAGTTTTGTTTAGCAGTACAAGCTGTACTACTGTAAGTTGATAGAAGCATTACTAAATGCTAAATAAAAACAAAGTTACAACGAATAATAATTGTTAATATCCCTTATTTATCACATATGTGACTATTATGGGCTTTTTGATTAATAGGGTACTACTGGCCAGAGTGCCGATAAACAATGTGGCCCCCCAGAGTGAGTGTGGAAATTTAGTGGCCCTCACCATCTACAAAGTTGCCCAGGTCTGCTGTAGAACAAGATTGCTGATGGCGCATGCATATATGCATATTATGTCTCAGGCTAGCTTGTGTCATTATCGACTGCAGTGGTTTTCAAACCTTTTTGGCTCAGGGCGCCCCTGTAAATAACTTTATCATCCAGGTCACACCTTTTTTAGAACGATATGTCATTATGGTACGTACTGTAAATGTGTGGATCTTTAGCCCTGAGATTCAGTATATCACAAGATTTTTTTAGAGAATATCTGTTTCCCTTAGGACAGATTGAAAATAACACTTTTACTTGGCGTTTAACCACTTGAACCCCAGCATCCCCTATTGTTGGGGGAACATTCAGAAATAGCCCATCTTCAAACTCAAGACATGTCACAACGTGTTGTGTTGTGGGCTTGTAGATCTGCTATTTTTGGTGTAGAGACTTGTACTGTAGACTGAAAAAGAACGCACCAAGCACAGTCCAACTCAGGTCGTATAGTATAGAGGGTCTACGACTATGTGGTTAGACTGAAGTGATATTGATCAATTACAAATATTATCAAAGTATTCTGCGGCACCCCTGGACTTGCGTCACGGCACCCTAGGGTGAGACGGCACCCCCTGTCCCCTTTGCACTGTACAAGGTGAGAAGGTCCTTAATGTCAGTGTGTGTTTCGTTTGATTCCATAAGCCATAACTATTGGCTGTTTTTACAACTGTTTCCATTAGGCCTATCATAATGTTATGACTTTGGCTGATACTAGGGCAATCCATGCCTTTATCTCTCCAAGGCTCGATTACTGCAGCACTCTGTACAGTATGTAGGCATTGATCAGCAGTGGTGTAAAGCAACTAAGTGTGTTTCCAATTTTCAATACTTTTACTTCTACTCCACTACATCTCAGACGCAAATATTGTACTTTCACTCCACTACAATTATTTGAAAACTTTAGTTACTAGTTACTTTGCAGATATAAATTAGTATATTATAAAACATAACCACTTCAGCCCTATTTTATACATAGGCTATTTGAAAATAGCCGATCTACAAGCTCACAACGCGTCGCACCGCAGCGCGTTGTGAGCTTGTGGATCTGCTATTTTCAAACATTTTAGTACTTTTACTTGTGGTACTTTAAGTATATTTTGATGGCAATACTTTTGTACTTTTACTCAAGTAACATTTTGAACACAGGCCTTTTACTTGTAACAGAGTATTTTTATATTATGGTATTGCTACTTTTACTTAAGTAAAATATACTTCAT